>NC_034411.1:93913590-94260880 GCF_002078875.1 Numida meleagris | reverse complement strand
AGAGCATGCTGAGAAATCTACACAAGTCACTGCAGCTAGCAGCTGGGATTTCCCCAGACTGTGCACTAGCAATGAGAACTTGAGGTCTGTGGGTGGTAAGGGCATTATGCAAGTTTCCAGGGAAACAGATTCTTGTCAGTGGAATGCAGTTAGCTTTTTATAGACCGTTTAATTTTTTTTAATGTGTTTTACAGGCAGATATATTGCATAGAAAATGCACATGGACAGCTGGTACGAGACCTCGACTTTAATCCCAATAAACAGTACTACCTGGCTAGCTGTGGAGATGACTGCAAGGTGAAATTCTGGGACACAAGAAATGTCACAGAACCAGTGAAGACACTAGAGGAGCATTCCCACTGGTAGAACAAATTATCTACATGCTGTGTTGTGGGTGGATAGCTTATATAATTTATTCAGCTAATCATTTTACTGTTTAGGAACAATGCAAGCTATGTTTATGCTATTGTGGATAACATTTTTCTGCACAGAGGAAAGGTTTTAATATGTGAATGTTCCTTGTGTGATTGTAAATTAGAAGTTTAGGCAGTCTTTTAGTGTGATTGGGAAGAAGCTGTTGTTAATGTTGGGGAGAGTGGGTACACCTTTGGAGAAGTGCAGCACAGAGGTTGGCTTGTAGGGTCCAGATGGGATGCAGCTGTGCCTGCCCAACTTGAGCCTGATCTGCTGCACCTGATGTGCAGAAAAGTACCTGAGCTGTTTTGGTTGCCACAGCTGCCATCTATCCTTCCAGTGTGCAGTGGTAGATATGTCAGCCTCACTTTTTTCGCACTTTGCATCCATCAAGCTAGAACAAGTCAGTCATTTTTTCTGAAATTATATTTAGAATCTTTATATATTACTTTGGCCTGTGGCTGGAGCAAAGAGAGAATCTGGTCTGATGTTTGCAGGCTTTTGTTAAGAGATGAACAGTTAATATCTGTACAGTGTGAGTTAAAGTAATTCTTGCAAAATAGTCAGGACCCTGAAGCAACTTTGGTGGAAATGAAGATGAGAATTAACAGAAGGAGTGTTTATATGTACTTTTTTTTTCCCTAGAAGATTGAAAAGAAAATAATGGAACAAGAACCAAAAAACACCTAGTATTAATTTGTTATGTAAAGTATCAAAATTGAAGATAAATATAAACCTTCCTTTCTTTTAAAGTTTATTTTAAATTTTATTGTGAAAGTGTTTGAGGTTTTTGTCTAACAGGTAACTTCTAATCTGTATTTTGCTTTGTGGGATTTTATGTTTTTAGAACTTAAATATTTTTCTGATGTATTAAACAATAATCTTGCATATACCCTCATGGAATGATTACCACTGAATGGTGGTTTTTTTTTCTTAAAATCTAGTTGTTGAATTTTGAAGACACTCCATAGAAAACAAATGATATAGAAGCTTAAAAGCCAAATGAAAACAAAAGAAATAGTCTTTGGAATGAGACGTTTCTTTTGTGTGTACTTATCACATTCAAATCAAAGATGATTTTTAATTCTGTTTTTAAAATCAAAATCTTTTTGAACAATATTGATGCACTTGCAACCTGCCAAACATGACCTCTTGTTCTTTCTCATTTATCTTTTTAGGGTCTGGAATGTCAGATATAATCATTCTCATGATCAGCTGATCCTTACAGGAAGCAGTGATAGCAGAGTTATACTGTCTAATATGGTATCAATTTCTTCTGAACCATTTGGACATATGGTAGATGATGATGAACTGAGTGACCAAGAGGAGCAGCATCAAGAAGAGAAGTATGAAGTTTCCTAGGTTTTATGCATATGCTTATAGTTTATCTTTTTGTTGAAATGGTTAACATGCTATTCTTTGCTGACTAGGATTTTTGTATACAGACCTTTCAGGTAAGCAGTTCAAATTACTACTTAATTCTTTACTCAGAGTCATGGGTGGAATGTATTCTTTTTGTAAAATCAGCATGATCACTGTATTTGCACTGGTGAAAAGGGGGATGGTGATGCTGAGGGTCAGTCCTAAAGTCGTCTGGATGAGTGAAAAGATCACTTTAAGGGAACTCTGGATCAGGTCATTCACACACAATAATTTGGATTAAAGGACCGTTGAAAATCTGCTTTTTTTTTCAAAAGAGTAAGAGGGTGTGAGAGAGAGAACTGTTTCAAGCAAAACAGAAGTTTGCTTTCCGCTATCTTGGTAGACAGGATTGCATGCAATTGCAAGCATTTGTAAACACCATTCCACTTGGGTGTGTTGTGTATTGTGCATGTGTACTTTGGAGGGAACATTTGTTGGCTGGTTAATTTTTTCATTTGTAATATGATATTTATTCTCCTCTTTTGTATGAACATACGTAGAGGTTGCTCTGTAGAGCTAGCATGGCTTGAGGCATTGTAATTTTGTTGCTAGCTTAAACAGTGATCTTGAGCAGATTCTTCCTTTGCAAAATGAGGATAATGAAATGGAAACTCATGTAAAATATTTTGAAGCTAACAGACAGGCTAGTCTGAATTTTTCTATTCTTTGCAACTGTGAAAATCCATGTATTCCATGACTGCACTGAGCAATCATTTTACGTTAGTTAATTATTTTAATATGCAGAACTTTCTGCAATGATATAGACACATTACCTCATGAAGTGTTCTTTTCCATGAAGAATGGTGAGATGAGTTGAAGAATAAGGAAATTACAAAAAGATTCCTCTTGTATTCAGTTGTGTTCTTCAGATGTTTCAGTTAAACTTTTAAATAAACTTTAGATTACTTCTGTAGTTGCATTTTTAAGATTGCTCTGGCGCATTTATTAATAAGATATAGTTTTGCTCCAACTAGTTTTGGTGTCACATGAAGGACTTGGAACTTTTCTTTTATATTTTTTTCTTCCTTTTTTGATTAAATAAGGAAACTATCTCATGCGTAGGAATGGTTAAACATACAAAACGTATTTATAATCAGTTGGTGATATCAGTGCCTGGAAAACAAAGGTATCAGACGCTTAGGAAACTACTTAAATCAACGGTGCATATTTACTATCTGAAATGCAACTGCAGTACAACATTACGAATACTTACCTCTCAGTTGCTTACCATTGGCTTGGAATTAAAATGCATTCTGTTCTGAATGGAATATAAATATAATTAATGGAATCTAGAAAGAGGTTACAGTATCATACATTTATGTGGTGGGAATGAAATAATATAAACCATGTCAGAAGTATATAGTGTTCTGACAAGTGTTGCATAATATGTTATCTGGAGTTGTTCCAAATTCCTGTTGATTGTAGACATTATAGAGTGCTTCACTTAAAATGCAACTGTTGTTTCTAGAATAGGAATTTTTGAAGCCAATATGCAAAACGAATACAACAAATACAGCATCCTTTCAGTATGACCTAGATGTAAACCACATTGTGAATGACTTCTGTTAGTGATGATGCAGAGCGCTCACTTGTTTCCGGAGGCTGCAAGAGTACCATCAGTAACAACTGTGGTTTTTAAATATATGCTTTTCAGCTGCTAACCTGTTCTCTATAAAACCTACAAAAGTACATTAGCCTTTGTGACCTTCAGTTGGTACTGTGAGTCTCTTGTCTTTGTTATGGATTGAGCTGGAAGGATATTTGTAAGGTACTCACCAGCCTTGAAATGTTGCCAGATGCATGTCTGTTTAGCTGTGAGCATGCTAATGAAGCAGGGCATAACAGCTGTTGGAAATACTTGTAGTTAATCAACTACTAGTGCCAAATATACAGGTTTCAGTACCTGTTTTCCTCATGGAGACCTATTTGAAGAGTCTGTTGTGCCGTTCCATGAGTACATTTGCTTCTGTAAAACACAGGCTTTGGTTGTGTAGTGGAGGTTTTGGGGAGTAGGTGGATGTAGTTTGTTATTTTTGTTTTTTTTCCTTGCTTTTGGGTTGGATACTTCTTAGATTTTCATTAAGGTATATCCTCACAGGGTTAGTTTCACGTTGTTAGGAGGACATCTCGTTCCTTTTTAAGTAGCACAGAAATCTTGAAAAACATTTTCTTTTTTCAAGTATATCTTGAATTATACCAGGAATAGGAAGTGTCTGTACAGCTGGTATCTCCAGACAGTCACCTTCAGACTGAGCAACCAACTCTACACTTGGTATTTCAACCTTCTTTCAAGAGAAGGAAGAAAAAAAGGCTGTTTCCTCATAGGTTACCTATGTTTTCAACTTATGTCTGAAATAACTTGTAAAATACCCTTTGGGTTAAATATGAAAATGAAGAGTATAGAACAAAGTCAGTCTTTTAAGGGTTTTTTCTTTACCTAGCAAAAGACTCATAATGAGTCAGTAGTTTTAAATACTAATATTCTAAACAGCTAAGATGTCTGAGGTTTTTAAGACTCAAGTTAATTTTTACTATATTAAAATATTCTGAGGTCAACTTTGTTTTAATATGTCTTTTTAGAAGACAAAAGCAAGTAACGTTGTTAGTTTAACCTTGCACTGTTAAGTGGCCTAGAATTGCATGAGTCTACACACTCATTCTGCTAGCTTTCCTGCAGTAAATTCCTGCTTTTTAAGAAAATGTTCATTGAGTAATGAATAGACCACGCTCAAAAAAAAAAGTTGCTATCTTCTATTCTTAATAAGAAATTTCTCTTGGAAGTTTCTCTGTGTGCTTGTCCACATATGTGCCAGCACCTTGAGAATTTATATGTTCATCTTGTATCTCCTCTTGGAGACCAGAACACGCACAAGCAGTGTAACTATGACTTTACTTGAGGATTTTTCTCTTGTCACAACTAAGTGACCTTCATTTCATCTCAACTGCTGATACAGATCAGAGAAACTAGTTTGCTGTCCCTTTCTTGCTTTTTTCACTGCTACTGTTATTCTCATCAATCATACAAATGGATGAACAGCCTCCCTGCATCATAACAAAGGTCTCCCTAGCCTGTATCATGTTTCTAATAGCGGCCAAGAGGAAATGTTGTAAAAACAGGAAAATATGATATTTCCCCTGGGTATGCTTCCAGTCCTAGAATGTTGGCAGCTTAGGGACCGTTTCTGCTTTCTGAATCATGTTTGCAGTCTTCTGATTTTTCCCTTTAGAATTTTCTCTTACTGTTAGCCATATTCATGAGTTTCTTTTCTCACTGACTATGTTTCTGATTGTTCCAAAACATGCAGTGTGTACACTGCCTTTGTGAAATGTATCTAGGACGAGTATGCCAACTGTGTTGTGTCTTTGCACTAAATAAGGAAAACCTTCAGCATCCTGTCAAAAATAGGTACTCTAATAGGTACCAGGGAATACCAGTGTTAGACACTTCACTTGGTAGGATGCGTAAAGAAGCTGGGCCAAATCTAGTGCAGTGCAATTTCCAGGTGCAGTTTTCCCCTGCTATTTCTTTCTTTAACTAGAGTATACCTGCTGATAAATTCACTTTGTCTTGTAGGACAAATATGAAATCTGATATATTAAAAAGCATTTCCTGTTTTGAAAGATGGGATTTTTGTGTAGAAGCAGTTCAGAAGGCTGTTTCTGTGTAAGAAAACAATATTTATAATAAAGTGAATGTCTAGCTAATATACAAAGAAATTGTGGAAAAAAAAAACAAACCAAAAAAATCCCTCTGAATTCTGTATTACTGAACAGAGTGAAAAAGGAAATAGTGTGCTACCTGAGCTTACCTGAAGCAAACTCTTACAGTTGTAAAGTTCAGCCCTGCAGTTAAAGGGAAAGGGCATCTACTGGGCTTGTCTAAGAGTCCAGTGCGTTTCCTCTTCAGGATGCGTTTTGGACACTGTACATTTTGCTGCTCTGTTAAATCACATCTGTTTCCAGTAACTTTTATATTAAGGAGGATTTAACTTTGTGATAAGGAATTAACGGTTTTTGGTGACACTGAAAAACACTTCATTAAACATTATGATGACAAAACAGAATCTCTAGTTCTGCAAAACTAAGTGGTTGTTAGCATGAGCAGTAATTGGAAATAACAGCTCTCTACATGAAAACAATTATCCAAGGCTTAACAGGCTTCTCTCTCAAGTCAGTAGTGCAATTAACCTCAGTGTTATATAGTAAAATGAAAACTCTTCTCCTGTTGTAGAAGAAGATGGTAGGGGTTGTGCTATGTGAATAAAGCTACAAAGAGAAATCAGTCTGGTTTCAGCACTGTCTGGTTCAGGTCATAAATTTATGCAGGATGTAGGTAGAGATTACACATTGCTTAATAAAAGTACTTCATGACATAAAAGCTTGATGCCTTGTCAGCTGATGCAGGCAAGAACAAATACAAGAAGAGAAAAAGGTACTTAAAACTGTCCAAAAAAATCTTTGAAATAGTACAAGAAAACTTGAAACTTGCAGAGTTTTTTAAGGGCTGGGAAGATTTTAGGGCAGTGAAGAAAATAGTTCACCACGCTTGCCAGGCTTAACAAATGATTAGCAAGGATGCTCATCAAATAAAGTTTTAGTCAGACCTCTCTATCTAGGAATCAGTAGTCAGAGCTATCTGTACCTGTACCTCATTGAGATCTGTTATTTATAGAATGGATGGTTTCTGAGTAAAATCACATGAAATAATAATATTTTTAATCATTGCTATGTTATGAATAAAGTATTAAAAAAATACATTCATTAGATCTATCATGTTAGTCTCTGAAACTGCTGAATGTTAAAGAGGCTGCAGCTGTGGGCCCAGGAGAAAGTCATGAGGTTTTAACAAATCCAAGTGCAAGGTCTTGCACCTGGGTCATGGCAACTCCCATTATCAATACAAGGTGGGGGAAAAAGGATAGAGCACTGCCGTGCCAAAAAGGATGTGAAGTTACTGGTGGATGGTAAGCTGGACATGAGCTAGCAGTGTGCACTCAGAGCCCAGAAAGCCAACTGTATCCTGGACTGTGTCAAAAGAAGTGTGGCCAGCAGGGCAAGAGCGAGGGAGGTGAGACCTCACCTGGAGTACTGCACCCAGATGTGGAGTCCTCAGTGCAGGAGAGACATGGACCTGCTGGAGCACGTCCAGAGAAGGGCCACAGAAATGATCCAAAGGATGGAATATCTCTCCTGCAAGGACAAGCTGAGAGAGCTGGAAATGTTCAGTCTGGAGAAACAAAGGCTCTGGAGGGACCTGATAGCGACATTTTGGTATCTAAAGAAGGAGGCAGACTCTTTAGGAGGGTCTTTTGTGATAGGACTAGGAGAAATGGTTTCAAACTAAAAGGGGAGAGATCTAGATTAGATAAAAGGAAGAGGTTTTTTATGATAAGGATTGGAACAAGTTGCCCAGAGAGGTGGTATGCCTATCCTTGGAGGCATTCAAGGTCAGGCTGGACAAGGGCTCTGGGCAACGTGATCGAGCTGTAGGTGTCCCTGTTCATTGCAGAGGAGTCAGACTAGATAATCTTTAAGGCCCCTTCCAACTCAAACAATTAAATGATTCTATGAATAAAATTCTAGCAGCTGCTGAAAAAGAAAACAAAAAAAAACCCACAGCAACAACCAAACAAAGCAAAACAAAATTAAATTATCTGTGTAGAAAAATGATGTTCTAAGATAAAATATAAGCTATTTTTTATGTGTTCTACTAGTATTTGCTGTCACCAGTATCCTAGATTCATGTAGAATCAAAACCTGTATCCTCAGCCTGGTGTTGGATTACCAGAAAAGTGCTCGCATCGGTAAAATGCAGATGAATCTGAGGTGTTGTCTTGAAAGACTAAGCATGGGTTAAAGTGATCCATCTTGAAAAGAGGAGAAAAAGAAAACTAAACAAACCACCTCTTTCTTTCTTTCTGTTTTCTTCATTATTTTGGACAATCTTTCAGATGCACAAAATAAATTTTCTTCTTTATTCCCCTTTGCAGAAACTTTTTGGGTTTATTGCCCAGTACAGACTTGAAAGACGTGGCTGTTCTCTCATAGTGTTTGTAAAGAATGCCTCTTTACAGGACAGGTTCTTTCAGATCTTCTGTATTGTTCCCAAGATATGTGTTACTGAGATTATTTCTTCCATCTGATTATCTTCTATAGCATCTAGCTCTTTCGCACCAGTTGTTCACTTACATAAGGATTTTCTCAGATTCTTGGCAACTTTTTCAAATCTATGCCAGTCATATGCATAAGTGGACTTAAAAAAAAAAATCTTATCTGCTTAAACAGCAATAAAAGAAAAATGATCTCGTGACCTGAAGAGCCACATGTGATAGTGTACTTTCAAGAGAAGACAAGAAATGGTCTTCTTGAGTATGAAAGTAAATGTATAGACAATAATAAAGATCAGTTAATCTTTGTAGTTATAAATGGTAATACCAAACTGTATGTTTCTTTCTTAAACACTCATTCTGAATTCTGTGAATTAAATTAGATGAACTGTACTGTTTAAATGAAACAGTGTAACAACTTGGAACATACAGAAATTAGTGCAAGTTAGATGCATATTTGTCCTTTGCTTATCCAACCTTTGGTTAACTGAGACTCCTGGTTAACTGAAAGTCGGTCGTGTCCCCTGACAGCAGTATTCACCATGCATTACTCCCCTGCTTTTCCAGAGAGACATTTGAAACCTTCAGAATAATGGAGTTCTGGATAAGTGGGTGAGCACTGCATGAGGCACATTGCTGTCTAGGGACATGACCAACTTTCAGTTAACCAGGCATGTCAGTTAACAGGAAGTTAGAAAAACACATTGAGGGAGATGAAGTGTCTGCATATGTGTGTTTATTAGCTCTCTGCTGTTAGATGGTTTGTAGCAAAGTACGCATTCAGGAGAATTGCAAAACAGTCCTGCTCTTTGTAATTAGCCAGAGGCTGTATGTTGTTTGTGCCAGCACCCTTTTTGTTAGCTGACCTTAAATATAGCGTAAGTAAATGATAATAGACCTTGGAACTAAATATCTGAAGCTATTCTGTAGTATCAGACTGCATTTGGTTTGCTCATTAAATTCAATTGAATTTTAATTGTGATGTTAGATTCACAGCTGGTTAGGCTGGCTAGGTGGACCAGTGATATCCTGAAAGCAATTGGAACATAATGCTGTATGTGCTTTGTGATTGTAAGGATGCGTACTTTCAGAGGGAAGTGATAAAGGGCAAAGAGTGATCAGCACTTCATTTCTGCAGCAGCAGTATCTTTTTAAATGATTGCTGTTTGCAAGGCCCTCTGTCTTTGCTTTCTGCTGGGAGGACTGAAGCTGTAATACAAGTCTGTTTCAGGGAGGCAGGTGGATGCTGATTGCTGCCAGGCAGGAGTGATTCTCTATGGAGGATGGGAACTGTAAGGTCCTCCTGCAAACTCACCTGCCCTGCAGCTACAGAATAATGTACTGTGGTGCTTTTAAAGAAGGGAGTGGCTCTGTGTGGGGAGAAGAAGGGCTGCTCTCAACACACAGCACAGCCAGTGACTCTTGAATGGTTTGAAATTTGAAGACTATCCCAAATCAGTTTTCAAATATTTCCAGTGCAGAAGAGAATAACTCTCTCGTGGTCAGGTAGGTGACTAGGAACTTGAGTAGTGAGAGGTGAGATATATGGTAATAAATGAGAATTTGCATTTTTAGTACGTCTGGTGTTCTTACAACTCTAGGAGTGGGAGGAAAAAGAAATGACAGTGTTTGGAGGGGTGCCTCTATTTCCTTTCTGTTACTCTGAATGGGTCCAGGATTGCAGCACAGGAGAGAGCGCAATTTAGGAACCAAAACTTCTCATCTACCTGCTCTCACTTAAGATGACTATATGCTTTGAATAATTCAGTTGGCAACAAAGAATGGAACTGTGGTGAGTGAAGAGCTGTTGATTAAGGAAAAAATAACGCATGCTTTAATGCCTGAATTATGAGAGGAAGAGTGGAAGAGATAGAAATGCTTCAAGTGGGTACTGAGAGACCTGGAAAACTGTGCTGAAGTTGAGAATAGCATGTATTTTATCCATACAAATGAGTACTTAACACTTTACATGACTGTATTATCTGAAATGTAAGTATGCGCAGATACCAGGTGTAGAAGGGTACTTCCTTGAACCACACTATTGCACTGTTGCCTAGGAACTTGCGCTCTAGGTATTAGTGACACTTAACATTGCATTTTAAATCAAGAGTGTTGATGGATGCTTACTTTCTTTTCTTCTTCTTTTTTTCTTCTCTTCTTTCCTTTTAGGATTAAAGAGCCCCTTCAGGACAGTGTAATAGCTACCTATGAAGAACATGAAGATAGTGTATATGCAGTTGAATGGTCCTCAGCAGACCCATGGCTATTTGCCTCTCTAAGTTATGATGGGAGACTTGTTATTAACAGGGTTCCAAGAGCTCTTAAATATCACATACTATTATAATTTGTTTGGATTATGATGGAATTGTTATCTTGGTGTACACTATTGGTAGGTATTGTATTGTTTAACTTTTTTTTCAGGATCTACTTTCATTTTTAATAAACATAAATACATTTTTGTTAAGAAAATCTGTACTTACATGAACACTTTTAATTTGTCTTTTGTATTTATCTTGGAAAGTATGATGCCTATTTTAGAAAAGGCTGTACTACTTGGGTTTTCTTTTAGTTGTTTGTTTTTTTTTTTTTTTTTTTNTTTTTTTTTTTTTTTTTTTTTTTAGTTTTTTTGTTTGTAGACACTGAGTTTGGGAATTATAAAGTTTCTGGAGATGCTAGGTGCTTTCCATACTGCTGATTTATTACTTCAGCTTTATGCAGATATAGTGGATTACAGAGGAGTTAACGCTGATATAAAACTGGAGCAAGGTGCATGTAGCAGAAGTCATCTAGTCATTTACAAGAATAATATTTTATCTTTCTTTTTTATATAAACAGCCTTCTGTTCTTAGGGTCACATTCTGCTAACTATTCTGGTTCACTGTTCAACTACTGTAGATGCAGTTGGGAATGATCTAAAAGGTTGTCATAATTCAGTCTAGTATTGTACACAGTTTTTCTCATCTTGTGTATCCTGAGGAGGAATGTTAATCATGAAGATGAAACCATCAAAGTGGAGTTTTCATTTAAGCTTTACAATAGTATCAAAGTCCCATCCTGTAATTTGCAGACTAAATGCATTTTTGTGTTACGTATTGTTAGAAACAACATCAGTCTTTACCAAAGACTCTTATATTCTCATAAAATATATTATACCATGTGTGCAGAATTATTGTTTTGTAGTATATATTGAGGGACTCTGGAGCTACACCATTGTTAACATGAAAAACCTCTTTGATATTTGTAAGTAATCTCATTCTTATCCTTTTGGCCCTGTGCAATTCTGCAGTGTGACGCAGCAGACTTTCAGCTAAGCACGAAACATCCTTTGCTATATCATGCTTCTTACAATATGTGACCTAGGCATCTGTGACTGTCTTGCTGCAAATGCTGAGAACAGATGTTGCCCTTCAGGAGAATGCACAGAAAACTTGAAATGTAGGTGGAAGGTGTGGTAACTGCACATACTGACACCTCCTCACCCTCTCAACTTGAAAATTCTGCTGCCTGTTCTTTGTATACTTAGACTAAACATAACAGCTTATCCCTTGTTGTCTTTACATCACTGTTGTTTCCTATCGTCTTAAGAACTTGGGTATGTGCAGTGGTGTTGGTTGTGGTGGCATTCTGTAAGGCCACTCGGAAGAAGAAATGCCAAGGCCAATGGCATAGACCAATGAACAGACCAATTCCAGCCTCTTCCAGTGCTTCCTAACAGAGTTGCTATAGTAACTGCTGGAGGTAGTTGAGGGAGGGCCTGCTCCTAATCTCTGCTTGTCCTTACCCACTGCTTGGATTGAAATGTGCCCAATTGTGTGCACACAGTTGCTGCCATGAGAACATACTCTGAGGGTATTGCTGGCTGCTACAGACCAAAGTGTCCGAAGTTGAATTCTATTCTTAGCTTTTTGAAAAACTTGTTCAGAAGAATTCGTAAGAGGGAGTTAATTTAATTAGATCTGTATTATTGCTTGTATATGTGTTACTGTGATGCAAGTCTGCTCCAGAGTGAATGCTTCATTGGAAATTCTGATGGTCTACATTTCTGTGTTAAGGTTTTAAACTTGTGCTGTTTGAAATTGTCTCAATCTGTAATAAGGCATGAGCTATGCACTTGTACGTTGTAAGAAAAATTACTTTTCCAAATCAGAAGTGCTTCAGTTGTTTGAATATCAAAATCCTCGGAGGAGCTGCAGCTTTTGTGGAGCTTTCAGTCTTCAGACATAAAATCCTGTTGTTTTTTCTTCCACACAAAAAGCCAAGTGATATTTCTTTAGTATACAGCAGAACTCTTCAAAACCTCATTAACATTAGGAATAAAGGTCTAATGAAATTTTATTGTCTGTTAATGTATATAGATTGTAGTGGGAAGGTGACAGGAAATCATGTAGCCATATGTGGGATTTGGTTTGATCTTGATATGTAATAAAATCTGGGACGGATTTCAGACTAATTTGGATGTAGCTGCATTTTCTTTAATATTGAGAGCTCATGCGTGACAGCTCTACCTGCAAACAAATAATAACAAAAATACTTTCTTTTATTTTAGTTCTGTCAAATGTGTGTAATGTCACAGAACAGGGAATAAGAGGGGCAGTGTATGCTGTGAAGGGAAGGGAGTAGCAGGTCAGATTTGAATGAAATGAGTTACAGAAGAATCAGAAGAGCAGGAAGGATCGAGTTTTAATCTTTTTCAGCTATCTGGACCAGGCTCTGAGCAACCAGATCTAGCTGTAGATGTCCCTGTACGTTGCAGGCAAGTTACATTAAACAATATTCAGAGAAGTAAAGATGACTGACAGGAGAATTATGGAAGGTCTTAACGTCATGGAGTGACTGGATGATGAAATGATAGATAGAATTCTGTGCAGGAAATGTGAAGAAAACTCTGATTTTATTGATATGCATTGGTGGTCTCAAGTTACTGTTGTTATGGCTTGGAAGTAAGATTTTAGGGTTATAATAGATCTTTAAAAATATCACCTTAATATAGATTAAAATAGTAGCAAAAATATTGGGAACTGTTAGCAAGCAAAGAAGAAAATAAAGCGCTTGTACATTACATAATATTTATAAATCTATAGTGTATGTGATTCTTCATACAGTGTCTCATTCTGGTATCTTCTATCTCAGAATTGATACAGTTGAACTGGAAAAGGTTTTAGAGAAGTGTGACAGGAGTGATGAATAGCATGTATGAGGATAACTAAAAAGACTGAAAGGCAGGTGGTTGAGAGGGAATGATAAAATTCTGTGAAGTCAGAAGTGGCAGAGGGAGAGGATGAGTAGGGAGTGGTTGTACTGGGTTTTTTGTTTTTTGTTTTCTGATGCCAGAATTAGAGATTATTAAATGGAATCTCCAGGTGGTGGCTGCAAGTATGCAAAATGAGATTGAGCTCCAGCACTCCTCCTTAGCACTGCGCCCCATCCCTGCTCCTCTGGAAAAAAAACAACCATCAAACAGACAACCAAAATCTCTTTGAAGTTTACATTGTTTGAAAGTAAGTGGACCAGTACTTGAAAGATGAATACAATAAAGTTTGTTAAAAGTAAAGGCTCAGAAAATCCTTTTGGACCATGCATTGCTGGACACCACCACCAAGAACGCTGGCAAAGAATCACTGTGTGCTTGCTTGGTCTTTACTTCCTTTCCTAGGTGTGCTATTTGCCAGTAAAGGAGAAAGTTTTTTTAAAAAAACCCAAAACTTTAAAGGAGAAAAGAAAACAGTAATAATAGAAATGCGTTCTCTAAGTTTCTGTCTCTGGTTCTGATAGAACTCCTTCATGTTTTTCTCTCACAATTGTTTATTTTGGTTGTAAGTTGTGTTTTAGGAAGTTTTAGGAAACCTTCACATCTCAAGTGAAGTTGTTACAGAATCTCAGTATTATTTCTGGAAACTGTCTACGTTGTGAAACACTCCTTGGCAAGGAGACTCTGGCAAACTGATTTCTGTGCAGCAGTGTCCATCATTTCTTCTGAGATGCAAATTGTGATCTGACTGATCTCCCAGCACTGGCTTGTTTCAATGTTCGAGAGAGAGAGAGAATGGTAAGCCAATAGTTATGTTTTCAAATAATCACCTCTTAAATGACTGTTTTGTTTTGCAGAATGTGTATGTTTTGTTTTGAAAAAATATTGTGGTATTCCTTAAAAATGTCAGACTGTCAATGTTGCCACGTAAAAGTTTGTTTTATTTTAGATTTGGTGCTGAAAAACTTTTCTTTATCAGCAATTCAGTATATGAGTCTGGTATAGAATTACAAAAATGTTCTTGAAGTCATGTTTTTATTCCCCAGAATGTGAATTATTAAAGGAGAAAGGAATTAGTAGTATTCCTATGGGGATTTTGAGCATGATGTAAACGGAGTCAATAGGAATCTTGACCATTTAATGAAAATCTTGAAATAACAATCTGGTTCACTTTAGCTAAAAAAGATACTAACTTCAAATTGAAAAAAAGAAATGCAAAGCAACACCCCTCGGTACTGACCTGGACTTCGGTTGTGGTGTCAGTGCTAAAATTACTCTGACCTGTACTGAAGCCCAGAAAAATAATGAGCTGCTTGTCAATTTTAAAATTAATGAAAAATAAGTATTGAATGGCATGGATAGATTTGACATTTGTTCTAGGCCAATTCTTCTTACCTCTTACCTTTTCATTTCTCATAGATGTGTGGAAGTAGGAATCTGTTTTCACCTGTATTATGCTCAACACTAAAATTAGCTGAGAACAGTTGGAAAGAATTAAACTGGCTGACTCCTGTATTTTCCAGCTGACAACGGAAAGTATTGACTCTGTATCTGTCTGTTTAGAATTTCCAAATCCTACAGCCTGGTACCTCTTGTAGTATGTGAGACTGAAATTCTTGCAGTTTAAGGTAGTCAAGGCTACACTGTTTAGGGCCATAGTCTGTCTTGGTGTATCACTGTGGTAGCTGTGTCTGGGATATTACTGAAGCAGTGAAAAGAGTAATGATAATTGCAAGTGTCAGTATTGGATACAAGTTTATAATTCTACAGAATTGCTATTTGCTTTCATAGAGTATGTTGGGGGTTTTATGGTTTTTGTGGGGAAGATACAAAGAAAGTGCTTGAAACTGCAATGGAACCTGTGGTATGAGAGCTGTTCTGAAGCTGCAGAAAGTCTTGCTTTCTGGAATAGCAGGGAAAAGAACAAATCAGTTTTAGGGAAGCCTAGCCTCCCTGTAAAGAAAGCTGCTGAGTGTGAAGCCATAGATACTCTCCAGAATAATTTGTGCATTGCTCCTGCACGTTCCACCTGCCACTTTGGTCAGTGAGGAACTAGTGAAGTGAAAATGACATAAAGTGATTTGGAGAAAAAAACAAAGGAGAAGAAAAGGTAGAAGGAAGACTGACAAATACAGGATGAAAAGTGAATTGAAAAGGACAAGTTCAATGAAAGATCAGTTTGGCAAACAGAAATAGGAAGGACAGATGAAATTGGCAATAAGGAAAGAGAATGTTATGGGAGTAAGGGTGAAGAATTTTTGTTTGTTTGTTTTAGCTATGTTATAAAAGTTCCTTAAAATCTTCCATATTAGTCTTCCTGCCTAAACTGATAGAGAAGTGCTGGCTTATATTTAAGCTATTTTAGTTCTGTCATTGGAGATGGTTCATGGAGGGTAGTTGCTGACAAGTTTGAGAATAAAGAAACAAAGTGACCCATAAGCTATTAATCCTAATTGATAGGTTGTAAAGGGCCAGGATTTTCAGCTGGTTATTATTCTGTTCAAGATGCAGCAAGTGTGTGTGAACAGTTGTTTCATTACAGTTCAGTTATCAGATGGGGTAATCAGCCTGAGACAATAGCACTCTAAGAGGCTGAAATGAATAGAATAGGTGAGTTGGAAGGGATGTACAAAGATATCCAGTGCCATTGTCTGACCACTTCATGGCTAATGAAAAGTTAAAGGATATGATTGAGGGCATTATTCAAATGACTCTTGAACACAGTCAGGCATGGGTCATCAACCACGGGAAGCCTGGGAACCTCTGGAAAGTGTTTGACCACTTTAATGGTATTAAAAAAAAAATGTATCTAATCTGAACCACCTCAGTGCAATTTTATGCCATTTCCACACATCCTGCTGTCGGTCACCAGGAAGATGTCAAGCTGGCTGTCTGTTGAGCCACACTAGCTATATCTGCAAAATGTATCTTGTTTATGACTTACAGGGAGTGTCCTAGTGAGATCAACTCAAGATAATTAGATGTGATTAATAAAATATCTGGGCCATATCCTCCTTTCCTTACTGACCTTACTCCAGAAGAGCTTTGAGCTGCTCTTGAGAAAATACCGAGCCCTTCTGTTTTAGTTCTACAGCATTCACAACTTCATAAAGGGTTTTAGTGCTCAGCACAGAAGATAACTTTGGGGAGAAAGAGACGAATGAGTCTTCCTGAATCCGGGAGCCAAGCTCCCCATGTGGAGATGCATGGCAAATATGTGAGTTGCTGTTGCCCTGGAGCTACAGCAACAGCTGCCAAGCAGCTGGGCTGAGCAGGGAGGACCTCTGATGTACCTTTTCAGCAAATTGTCCATTCATTTTGATTCTGCACTGAGTTCAGGATTTTGGCAAGAGGAACTATGGAAAAGCTTTTGAACAGAGAATGGATTTAGGAGAATGTGGGAAACGTTGGAAAATTCAGAGATACTGCATACTAATAATCAAATAAGCAAGTCTATATGAGCTGAATCCTGGGATGATAATAGTTTTGGCAGACAATTTCTCTGAACATCTTCCAGTTTCTAAAAATTCACAGACAACTGAGGCAAGAGAAAGACTTGAAAAACTACAGAAATGGTGTTGGTATTTGGATCAGTAGTGCAGAGAGTTGAGCAAGGGAAATATGTTGGAATGAAGAAATTTTAGTCAAATTGTGAGAGTTTGATTTGTTTCCCTTTCAATTTTTTTATAAGCACTAATTGAAATTACTAACAAATACATCAGAAATGAAGGTAACACATCTATGCAGGAAGGTTGTAGATTGGCTGTTGTGTGTAACGCAATGCACATAGGTATCTGAGTATTTGTATAGTTTCCCTGATTCTTTTCTAAACAGAATGAATTGTATTTAATATATGACGATACCTTAACTTGTCTTAGAACACACGTGAAGAGTGGGTAAAAAAAACAAAACAACACAAAACCTAATTTCTGACCGTGGAAAAGAGCACTTGCTAAAAAAAAAGTAATGAACCGTCCCTTGATTTTGTGCACAGAAAGGGGTGTGTGTGAGTGAAGAATACCTGGAATTTGGCTTTGCAGAGGTTGTGAAAAGGTCTGTTTTCCAATATGCAGTTGGTGGGATAAAGTACTCGCTTCAGTAAATTCAGCTGAGTCTAAGTATACACATGCATTATATTGAGCAGACGTTTCCTCTCTGAAACTGCCTCCAAAAAAAGGATTATGCTTCTTAGAATAAGGACATAACAGCACAAACAGGACAGTATCTTTTTAAAATTAAAAATGTTTCTTTATCATTAGGAGGTTGGCTATATAACACATCTGTTTGAGACTACCAAAGAGTGTTGGGTGCATATGTGGCTGCTGGTAGGAACTGGTAGGTAGATGGAGCCATAGATACTTTGATGCTATTGCTTTTTTTTGGTATCTCATTCAGTCTGAGTAAAATGGGAAAAATCTGGTAGATACATTATTGTAGGAAAATCTGTTAGTTAAAAGCACAAACGAGAGCTTCATCACAATGGGATCAGTTTAATCCTTTGCAAAGCAAATATCAGAGAACTTCATCAACTGTTCTGTCCACCCTGTCAGTTGTGAGTGACAGTTACTTGGATTCAGTTTCCTAGATGGATGCATATTTCTGATTTGCTTTAATCATCTGTTTTCACTGTTAATACTGCTTGAATATTTTCAGTCTATTGTTGGAGTAACTTGCAGAAATCCTGTACAATTTTCTACTGCAGTTCACAGACATTTCTTTTAAAACAGAGGGAAAAGCTGCTTTTATTTTTAAGCATTCACGCTGCTCTATCAGGAGGTATTCACTTTTCTTTTCTCTTCTCCTACGCCTCAAGGCTTAAGCCAGAATTTAAATTCTGCGAGTTTTGGACTGGTCACTGCTGAAAACTAAGAGCAATGGATGAGGCCTGAGTGTGACTGACATGTTCATATTCATCAGAAAATGGAGTCAGCAGGAAAGAATGAGGGGAGTAATTGTTACATTGTTCCCTCCTTCTCTGCTTGTGGAAAAAGACATAGGCTGCAGGGAGGAAGCTACCTGAGGTTATTAAGATTAATACTGCTAGAAATTCCAATCAGCTCACACAAGGCTGCTCCTCAAGGCTGTCAGATGCCTACTGCCTTCTCTGATTCAGGTGGGGCCACATCAATTTTGAATTTCCCAACAGAGATTGCTATGATTTATGAGTTTAGGAGGCTGATAAATATGGTTAGTTGAAGTGTTCATGAAATAATTGAATCAGAATAATTTCAATCATCTGTGCTCAATTTATTTTCTGCAGTAACCGCAGGAGGGTGCAGTTCTGTGCTGGGAGCTTCATCTCAAGGATTCCTATCACAGGAAAGGCATTGTGGAACCTGGAAAAGAGCAACTTAATTTTGCTGTCAGGCCTGTATGACAGCCTTATGAGCTGATTTAAGACCTATCAGAACTGGAGAGTAAGTATCCGGGGCTCTTCCAGTACTGCCCATGACAGAGTCTGAGGCAGTTCTGCATTATGCATTGTGGAATAATGTCTGCTGGGAAGGCTAATGAGAGTTTTACTACCTAGAGTTTGCTAAGCATTTGACTGTTCATTGAGGGTGAGGGAGGTTGTTTATATTTGTCTATTGCAAATTACGTTCAGGTGACAAGTTTTATTAATATTTCACTTTGGGATTTTGTGAATTTTTCTGGACTAGTGATCAGAAACAATTCTGTCACCATAGTGAAGGGAGCTTCACTGTATCCTTGATGATATTAGAGTTTTGAACATAAACATGTCTCTGGGTTTATCATTTGTCTTCTCACATATCCAAAAAGAATAATATTCTGGGTGGATTGTTCTAGTAAAAAGTACTGAATGTAAAGTGCACTTACATTTACTACCAAATGTAAAAGGGGACAGGTTAAAGCATTGTGTGGTGACTGAGTGGAGGTCAGTAGGGAATAGGAAAGCTTAACAAGCTGTGAAGCAAGTGTGCTGCAGTTAAGCATCTTCCTAAGATGTTTAAGATCTAAACAAGACTTTTATTGTCATCAAAGAGAGGGAGGTTATATTGGGGAAGATAGTGGCTTCTGTCTGCTAGTCTGATTGGGTATCTTTTGAAAGGTTATCAGAAGTAGTCAGCATGGGTTCACCAGGGGGAGGTCATGCTTGACCAACCTGGTAGCTTTCTGTGATGTCGTTGCTGGGTGGGTGGATGGGGGGAGAGCAGTGAATGTAGTCTACCTTGATCTCAGCAAGGCATTTGATAGGATCTCCCACAACGTCCATATAACAAAGCTGAGGAAGTGTGGAATAGATGACTGGACGATGAGGTGGGTTGAGAACTGGCTGACTGGCAGAGCTCAGAGGGTTATGATTGGTGGCACAGAGTCCAGTTGGAGGCCTGTATTTAGTGGTGTTCCTTAGGGGTTGGTGCTGGGTCCAATCTTGTTCAACATCTTCTTCAGTGACCTTGATGAGGGGATAGTGTCCACACTCAGCAATTTTGCTGATGGTACAAAACTGGGAGGAATGGCTGACGTGCTGGAAGGCTGTGCTGCCATTCAGCGAGACCTGGACAGGCTGGAGAGTTGGGCAGAGAGGAACCAGATGACGTTTAACAAGAGCAAGCGTAGAGTCTTGCACCTAGGGAGGAATAACTGCATGCACCAGTCCAGGTTAGGGGATGACTTGCTGGAGAGGAGCTCTGCAGAGAGGGACCAGAGGGACACAAAAACATTCCCTCTGTCTGTAATCTTCATGGCTTTTCTCTGTAGACTTTCATACAGCCTTTTGCCACAACTCATCGCCTTTTTTGGAATTCAGAACCAAACCTGTGCAGCATGCCATGAATGTCAGGGTTGCAGAGTAAGAGCAGATTTCTCAGGAGTCCCGGTCTGTGTAAGAAAAAAGTGGATTAATTTATTCTGTGATGAATCAGGGATGTAGGATGATGCTAGAGATATGCTTTACCCTCAGTGGTTTATACCAGCATGGATATACTCATGCTCATGAAACATAACCTGGCCTGCATATGACATTATTGTCTGGTCATCCATGGCTCAAGAGCCTTGGGGTAGCTCCTTTCACCTTGTGGTAAAGAACTGCCATGTGCTTGAACAGGAAGAAGTCAGTCTTTCTCCAAGCTCTTATTCTCAGTGTCCCTGCCTTGAAATTCAAATGTTTTAGATCTTTTTTTCATATACTTAATGTTTATTTTAGTTTCATCTATTCATTCGGTTTTATAGAAGGAGGAAGGGGGCTTCAGAATTGGAGGAACCAGTAGGATTTGGAGATGAAGTAGTCTGACTACATGTAAAGATTTGAGAACCAAATGTAAACTGGTACCATGTTTCAGAGCCCGTTATGACAAAAACATTGAGGAAGATCAAAACTTAGATTTTTCAGAGACATTGAGCATCTGGATTGAAGAAGAGGCTGGTGCACTAAGTTTACATTGGTTAAAAAAAAAAAAGCGATACTCAGAATGACAAAGTCCATTAAAATTCAGCTGCTCAATTTTTGTAACTTTTCCTTGAGTACCATGTTAATTCCTTGAATTAACTCATGATAGTTTATTTCATCACTTATTTGGAGACAAAATAAGCACCGTGATTTGTTGCGATCCCTACTTGCTGTAGAATATTACTGTAGATTGTACAAAATCGTTTTTGTACAGTTTAAAAAATGTCCTATGGAGTATAGGATCTCTTGGTGATGTGTTCAGTATTGTGGCAGCACCACGATCCAGGAGTACCGTAGAAGTAAGTCAAAATATAAGTAGTAACTTAAAATATGTATTTTAAGACTTTATGTCCCTTTTTAATTGCTCTGCAAGTAGGAAGCTTTTTCTGTGAATAACTCTTTTTTGAATTTCCTTACTGAGGTCCACTCACCATGAAATACACACTCTGCCTTGGAATGGTGCGGAAGACATGGTGAAAAATCTGCTACTTAGTTGGGATCTGGATATAAACCAAATCAAATTTGGGTTTGGAACTTAGCATGAAATTATGGCACAAAATAATTGTGTTATATGCAGAAAATGTTAATAAGAGAAGTCAAGATTAATGCATTCTGTGTAGTCTTTTCTGGTGTGCAGAGAACAGCAGAAGAGAATGTGGCAGGACTGTCTCACTGGTGTTTTTGCGCTACTGCTGTGAAAAGCATTTTCAATACTTGCATAATTTAGAGGATGACATTATGATTTTCAAAGCTTCAAATTGGAGTAAAGCATTTACATAATCTAATTAAATCATGTAAATGTTTTATGATAATATTCAAGTGAGTGCAAAACTTGTTCCACAGATGCATCCCATTCTTAGGCCATTGGGGAAACCCAATTTAAGCATGCAGATGGTTGTTACTAAGCATGCATGCTCTGGGAGGTCAACAGGGTGCTTACTGAATGCTCTGTTCTTAGTATAACCTCTGACGCCTGTTTCACAGAGCATCATCTTTCCAAGAGCTCGAAGGTAAGCTGATACCAGAGGGAAAGGCAAAGCAGATTTAAAAGGCTACTTGCAACCTCTTATAATTTGAATGAAAGTGGTGCTACCACGATATGTAATAAATTGCTTCCATTCCAGTGAACATTAAAATAATCCCATGGTGACCCTCTTAGCAGCAGTCCTGCCACATGTAGTATCAGATCTCACGAAGAATGCATAGTACTTGGATGGGAAGCTACCAGGGGAAACCCCACAAACTCTCTTGGTGACTACTGGGTTTGTTTTTGCCTCTGGCTGTGCTAACTCACAAAATATTGGAAGCACTTGGCCAGCATCTATGATGAGAGATGCTGTCTTGTAGTGAGATTTTTAAGAAATCTTTTTTTTCCCAGCACATTATCACTATCTCGAACAGTAGTTCTTCAATGATCTTTGACATCATAACATCATGTAGTGCACTGGGAGTTAAAGAGTTAATGCTCCAGTTCCATGCATTGTGGATAGTTCTGGGTACCTGGTTCTCAGAAGAGAAGAACTACGTGCCCCTGCATGGACTTTGCATTGTTTTGTTTCCATTTTTCATTCAGAGGGAAAGATAAAAACTGTTCGCAGATCATGAGATGTCTCTCTCTTTTCCCTTTCTGCTCATTCCAGCAGCATCTCGCCTTCAGCATTAGAGTAAGGCCTTTGGTTTTTTGGACACTCTCTCATTTTATTTATGGTATTTATCATTTATAAACTTCAATTGCAGTTATATTGTATATATTGTGTTATATTGTGTTATTTTGTGTTCTGATATTTTTTTTAGTAAATTAGCTATCCTCCTCAGATCGTTGCCACTGTTTTGTTTTCAGGCCCATCTCCCTGCCCTTTCCCCTTTCCCCCTTTCCCAGGGTGTGGGTCCATGGGTCCCCTCACCCCATTAGTCACGGAACAAGGCCGAACTGGCCTGTAAATTGTTGACAATTGCTCAAACGAATTTTTGTTGTTAGCAAAGGTAGATTCTCTGAGACCAAGTTGCTATCTGTTCTAAATAAACTCACTGCACTTTTATCATCGCCATACTAATTTACTGTAACTGATGACAGAAATGTGTGTGTATATACTGCCTGGTGTTCTGTGCTTTCTCAGTAATTATAATGGCTAGGAAGCACGAGGGTGTTACCTGTGCTAGGCTGCTGTTGCAAGCGGGGTGCTACTGGAAATGTAGGATGGACTGCACACAGTGCTGACCTGTTTTGTGCATTTACCATAACTGCAATGAGATTTTAGTCCAGCAGCTCTCATTTTTATCCAAAATGATCTAAGGGAAGCCTGTATCTAACATACCTCTGAATTTGGCTACTATAATTTTATTATTTACTGTCACAACATGTAATAATATGCAAAATGGTAAATTAGTTTGGAGCTCAGTGGTATGGGAAGCTCTGGATACATGAAAGTCATTGCTAAAGTAGCTCTCAGAAAGGTGAAATACACCAATAGTGAATTAAATCTTTGCTAATTAGACACAGAAATATAATTAACAAATTTTTCATCTAATTTTTGAGGGAGTGAAGCTATTGTAAATTTAAAATGGAAGCTGAGATGTTCAGCGCATAGTGTTAACTGCCAAGGAGAACAACGCTGTGACCTTATTCGCAGCTACACATGCATCATGTGTAGGAATGCCTGTCATAGCCATAATGATTTAACATCAGGGCAGGCCAATATTTCTTGGTTCTTCCTCCGCATTGTAGGCAGTTTCCTTTAGAAGTAGAATGGGAAGCTGTAGGTGTTTCTGGTGAAAAATGGTAATGCTGGAGAGGTGCCCTTTACTACAAATTCAGCACTGCTGCTCACTTTAGTTCAACTTATGAAAAAGGATTTGCAAAGTCACGTCTGGTAAATGAAGTCAGAAGTGGATGAAGCTTAAGTGTCAACACGCTTGGATTCTGTATTTTGCATTACTCAGCTGTTGATTATGCTGTATTTAAGTATAGTAGATAACATTGGGAAAGCTTTTTAAGTCAGTAAGACTGTTGAATTGCAGAAAAAAAAGAAAGCTTTTCCTTTAAAAATTGCAATATTTTGGTCATAGGAGTTGCTTACATTTAGACTGGAAAGCTCATAGAACCAATGTTTACCTCAAACCACTAGGACATACGCACAGCTATTCATAACGAAGGTGTTTTTGTACAAGTACAGTAAAAAAAAGTGTCACAAAACACCATGTGAATTATTGTTAATAGTTCCATTATAAAATCTCTTTCAATTACCTTTCAATACTGAACTAACTTTGAGCCTGATATATCACCTAGGTAACTACTGAAAGATCTTGAGTGCTAGTCTTTTAACAGTGATAGATAGATACTTGCACATCAGACTCTGTAAGCATCTGATCCACAGATGCCTGTGGTCACCAAATCATCTCTGCAGTCTGCAAGCTGCTCTTTTATTACTGCATGGATTGTCTTAACCTATGGCATCCACACTTCAACACGAAGCAGAGCACTCAATTTTTTTTTAATTGCTGAAAATTGTAGCTTATGTTGCAGTTCGGTTATCTTTTTAAATTCCTGCTTCCAAAGAACTTTAATGTTTTCAAAGAATTTGATCTGAAAAGTTTAGGAGAATGTGGAGTAAACTGAAGAACAGCTAAAACAAACTTTAATTCTCTCTACACACATACAGAAAACTGGTTCTCAACCTTAGCAATATCCCGAGATGCATATTAGCTACCACTGCAACTATAAGATTCAGCTCGTAAAATTGAATTACTGTAAGAGAAATAAATACTGAGGAATAAAATGATCAGCAAGAAGTCTTTCCCTGTTTCTCACAATACAAAATCTACAGGTTAGCAAGTTTAAAACAAAAGAATTCTTTTTCTTATAGTACATAATTTTTGTGGTAAAGCTCATCGCTTGGTGGAATGAAGACCAAAGGAATAAGGGAATTTAAAAAAAAATCATAGAATCAAAGAATATCCTGAGTTAGAAAAGACCCATAGGGATCATCGAGTCCAACTCCCGGCTCCACACAGGACCACCCAAAAATCAGACGATATGTATGAGAGCGTTTTTTGCCTCAGGAAGTATTTAGTTTGGATTGCTGGGAGCTCAGCAAGTGAGTGAAAAATCACACACTGCTACACTGGGTGTGGTCTTGCATGCTCTTAAACCATTTCTACTGATCTATCTTGGAGGTAAAGAACAGATTAGATACGCTTTTAATGTGATGTATTATAGCGATTCCGTGTCTTCCCTAGGATTGCAGTCTGACCTCCATGAATAGCTGTCTCCTTACTTAGAGCTATGCCCTTCTCAATATTTTAAGTAGTTTCTGAGCAACTTAATAAATGTGTGTGTGTGGTTCATCAAACTATATAGCTGTATCTGGGGCATGTATGAAAACTGTCATCACTATGCAAGTAAAACTCAATCAAGGTGAGCTTGATACAAAGCTCGTTGATGGTGATGAAACATTAACTGTGGCTTCAGTAGTTATTAGGTTAATTTCAATGCTTGTTCTCTTTTTTACCAAGATGTACAAGCTGAGGCTTACATTTGAGTCAATGGATCCATGAAATTTTGTAGGTTCGTATTTAATCTTTAGACAGTCATCATTTTGATTAGCAGTTTAAATGGAAAAGAATACCTAACCAAATATAATAAGAAGAGGGATAAGACTTCTCTATGTTTCATGACAAAAATCCTAACATTGTCTCATCAAACTTTATAAAATGATTTTTTTAACATCTTATACACTGAAAGATGAGCTTTCTAAGTATTCAGCTTCTTTGACTGGAAGAGCTGGAGGTAGAGAAAGATCTGAACTTAGTTTTTTATGTAAAACCGTTAACTGTTAGAGACTGGCATAAACTCATTCAGTACTTCTTCTGAGGTTTTTTTAACCTTTAAAATATAATCTTAGCGTGTTCCCTACAGCTTTTTAACTTGTTCACTTTTTTTGCTGCTTTCTTTTAGATAGATTTCACAAATGCAGTAGTGTCACTGAATACATACTGAACACGAACAAAACAGGGGGAGCATGGTCTGATCTTCAGCATACCCTGAGTCTAACATGATTCTTCTCTTGTCCTTGATAAAAGTGATTGACATGCTATTGTGGTTGGCTGAAGCTTAAAATGACACCTGTTTGTTTTTGTTTTTGTTTTCCTTCTGACTTGGGAATGCCCTGGGGCCTGTTAAACTTTGTATTCCGCATACAGAATTTGTTTTGTCCTCCAGAACTGCAGTGTCTGTACACGTTTAATTTTATTTGTGTAGTATCCAACTGTAACGAAGAAAAATAAAGATGCCTATTGTAATAACAGTGTAGTTTAAGTCATTTACTCAGGTAAATCAAATGTTAGATGTGGACGTGCCTGAAAATTTACCCTGGGTGTTTGAGGATTCTGTCCAGAAACTCAGTAGTTGCTAGGTCATCGTTTTTAGCATTACAGAAGCATTATATCCTGCTTATACTTAATAACAGTGTGATGATTCAAGGAAGCACCTGTTGATGTAGTTCTATGTTAGATAAATTTGTAACTGGAAGAAAATAGTTAAATGGTTGATGCCCAGATGTTGCTTTTAAGTGCCTGAGGCAGTTTGGCAACCAAAATCACACTGACAGTAAGATCCACCCAGAGCACACAGTTCTAGTTAACAGTTGGAGATGAGTGCAGGAAAAAGCAGAAGTGGAAGCAAGCACTGAAGCTGTCTTGTGTGTTCCATAGCTTGTTGTAGGTCATGGTGATGACTTCCATGCTCTGGTCACAGTCCCATCAGGTTGTCTCTCACCTTTAGGGAATGAAAGATCAGGTGAAATGAACAGAAGAGCTGTGAATTAGGAGAATAAAACCTCTGCACTGTAATTTGGAATTTAATAGTCTTTCATGATCTGTACTTGCAATGTATGGTCAGTTACTGCTCTGCTGTGATGACATGTGATCTTAAGTGTTTGGAAGGGAGTTTAATTAAAAAAAAAAACTTCAGTGCATCTGGCAATGGAAAAAAATTTAATTTTGTTCAATTTTTAATCAGACAACCCGAGACAACCACTGAGCACTACTTGACAATTAGAATACTAATGAACTGCACACTGGGTTAGCCTGTTTTTAAAGGACAGCAAACAGTGCACTGAGAGGTGAGGGATTCAATTTAGTTTCACAAGTCTTTATGTGTTTACCTTCTTTCCTGGTAAGAATTCAGGAAATGTTTGTCTTGTTGTCTTTTTTCAAAAATCCCACCCCAGAACGAATTATTTTTTCAAATGCAAAAGTCGCTGTGTGTGGTAAGTGGCTTTCTTGAAAGCATTCTTCAAGAATCCATAAACAACATACAACATTTATCTTCACTGTTAAGCACACCTTCAGTGTCTTAAACGTTTGCTGTTTGTTTGTTTTCATTCTTCTACTAGAATATTTGCAACACTTTACCATTCCGCAGCAGTTTGAAGTCTTCAGTTTTCGTGCATTCTAGAAATTAGATATTGTATTCATTGCTGTAGAGCACACAATTTCACAAAAGGTAGGCAAGTTGAAGGAAGAAATAAGTTGCCCACGCCTGAACTGTTTATTTCTTATAACCTTTATTAGTAGCTACCTATAGCAAGGCTGAATGTAGTAGGAAATGCTTAATGAATTCAGATGAGTTCTGAAACATAAATTAAGTAGCCTAACCATCTATAGTAGCCGTGTCATACTAGTCTCACTGAGAAATGGATATTTTATTGCCCCCTCTGCATTACATTGTCAAAATGAATGATATAATTATAGCCTATCTGAGATGAAGGATTTGCATGAGTATGTATTGGATGCCCTCTTCCAGTCTTAAAAGTTAGTGGAGGCTGTAGTAGGCTGTACTCAGATGCAAACATTTCAGTTGCTATTAGAGCCTGTGACTACTGAAATCAGGGGCTGCTGGCAGTGCTGTGTAGCCCAGGGCCTTGACAACCAGGCTTCTTGCTTCTCTTCTTGGTAGGAAAAGCTGAGGTGAGATATGGCCATTTTCACTAAGAGGACAGAGGCAAATGGTTCCAGAGCTGGGGTCATTACCTGCACCCCTCTCTTCCTTCCCACATCCATCCAACTCTTCATTTTCCCCTTCCCACTTCACAGCAGCAGTCAGTAACCAGCACCTTAGTCTCGGGAGACAAAATTCAGTTCTTTCTATGCTGCCAAGCTCAACAGATTTACTTTAAGCATGTACTTATTGCCCTGCATAAGCAGTATTAGCTTGGTCTCACTGTTGCTCGGTCAGAATGCTTATATTTCTTGGTCAGCTATACCACTCTAGCCCTGAGGATGTTGCTGTGAGATGCAGAGCCAAATCTACAGCTGGGAACACCATTTCCCTACCTGATTCTAAAGGACACAGTTTAGGTGTGGAAACATAAAGCAAGCTGGCATGTCTCACCTTACACAAGTTAGACTATGCATTTTGAAAAAAAGGCATGCCTGAAATATCAGTGATGTCAGTAAACTGGTTCCAGCACTTAGCAAACAAGTTGAAACAGTCTTTTAGAATTTAGATTCAGTTGGCCATATATTAGAAATTAAATTCCAGTTTAGTTAAACAGTCATCACAGTGAGACCAAATGAGACCACTCTGTTCTAAACAGTATTTAACGGGCAATTCCAGACAAGTAAGATATTTTAGGAATACTGTAGACTCATCAAGATGAATGTTTTCCCCACTGTTATATCTATAAAGATGGTGACTGTCAGTACTTAATATTTGCATTGTATTTCATTCAGCTTCTCTAGTCATTGCTGACAAATAATCCTAGATGTTATACAGATGCCTTTATTGCAGCTTCCTTTGTGAACCTAGAGCCATGTTGCTGATGTGCAATCATACAGTGTGAACCTTTCAAAGATCTTGACTGGGTCATGAACAATCCAGTTTTGAAAGGGGATGACAAGGAGTAAAGAAGAAATTCTGAGAACAATCTGGAGAATAGCTAGTGCTCCAAAGGTATGTGAGTTTGTAGGTTAGTTTATAAACAAAAATTCACTGAAATGAGAGTAAGAACTTAACCGTGCTGTTCAGTATCTTGGTTTTGTTCCTGCAAAAGCCATCATATGTAAAAGCGAATGCATGATAAAGATGGATCCGGTGCTAGAAAGATGGAAAAGGAAATAGATGTGGTGTCACGTAGGTGTTGCTCTCTCACATAAAAGTAAGATCTCAGGTCACTCCTGTATGGGATGGTGTAGGGTACTATCATAGTTTTATGATTTTGGGTTATTGGTATTCCACATCATAACATCATATAGTGTACTGGGAGTTAAAGAGTTAATGCTTCAGTTCTGTGGATAGTTCTGGGTACCTGGTCCTCAGAAGACCTACATTTCCCAGGGGACTTTGCTGCTCTGTTACCACTTCTGTTCAGAGGGAAAGATAAAACTGTTTGCAGATCCGAGACTCTCTCTTCTCTGCCCGTCTCTCGTCCTGGCAGCATCTTGCTCCCTAGCCCTCGGTATTAGAGTAAGGCCTAAGGCCTACTTTAATTTTGGACACTCTCTCTCATTTTATTGGATTCTTTAGCTTTAATTGTAATTATATTGTATTATAGTGTGTTATTTTGCGTTCCGATATCTTATTTAGTAAATTAGTTTGTTCCTCCTCAGATCGTTGCCACTGTTTTGTTGTCAGGCCCATCTCCCTACCCTTTTTCCTTTTCCCTTTCCTGGGGCGTGGGCCCATGGGTCCCCTGCCTCAGTAGTCACGGAACCGGGCCAAACGCCCATAAACCATTGACAGATACCTATGTGTTTGTGTGGTACAGAGGTGTGAAGTGGGAGCTGCTGCTTTCTCTGAAATGTGCAGAGTAGATAGGTCTTGTCTCTGTGGCTCCTGCAGTGTTAAAAGTGCAGCTGCTTCCTGAGATTGAAAGAATAACACAGGTAGCAAAGAGTGAGATGGGGCATACTGAGCTGAGATACAGAGCTCCCTGCCTGTTAGGCACGACTCACACTTTAGTTCTGATTGCTTACGTGTTTACTGTATGTCTTCGAAGTAAACAGATGGCCACCAAATTTATAAATGTAGGAATTCAGAGTGATCTAAGCAGTCACTCTGGCTTCATTTATTTTTTAATGAAGGTATAATAATATATTGAGGTACAGCACCTGACAAAGTGAGACAGAAAACATTTCTTGTTTAGCTGAGACTTTTCCCCTTTTCCTTCCTCCAGCCTCTACTCCCTTGGCCATGAGAAGTTGCAGTGAAAGCAACTGTATGTTTGGTGCCACTTTTTAGTGTATTTGTATGGCACCATCATTGTAATGTTTTTCAACCTTGCTGTAGTATTAGGTTGCTCCAAAAATAATGCCTCCTATTTATTTCCATGGTAGCTACAGCAGATACAAAGAGTGCAATAACTGTTCGATAGAGCAAATTCTCAGCTACAAAACACTATTTTTCAATATAGTGACTACAATTAGCTATGCATTTCTGCCAGTGATGAACAAGAGTTTGCATATCACACTCATCAAAATCTGCACAGCAGTCCAGAACATAGCATGTCTTTCACATTGCTGTCACCACTACTGAAACACATCCCCCACCACCTCACTGTGCTCACATCTGCTGTTTGGTCTCCAAAAACATTCAGTAAGTGTTAATTAGTGAAGTTCTTCCACATGAAGGAATTCAATTCCACGCTGTTGCTTCATATGCGCTTCCATGTCAGTGCCCTTCTGCTGCAACCTGTCACACAGCAACAAAATGTACTGGAATATTGGTGGGAAGGTTCAATCCCTACTGCCATACCACCAACATCTGCCTCTGACGTTGTGGATCAACATAATAAAATAGGGGGCATTACTTTTGGAGCAGCCATTATATGCAAAAGCTGCCAGTTGTGTCTCAGCCAGTGGTCTTCTAGTTAACAGGCTGTTTCTTAAACCACCATAAATCTGTCTTTATCCTGAAATGAATTAATATAAATCCCTGAGTTTTAGATGGGAAAGGAAGGTACTGATTAGCGTAAGCAATTCTTTGTTAATGTATCTAGATTAATATTTGTTACATACTACAACTTTGGATAGGAAAGTGTGTATCTGCTGTGTTCATCAGAAAACAGTAAGTAGAGAAGTTTTTTTTCTTCATTTCCTAATCAGAGAAGATGGATTAAAGTAGTGTTTTGTGCTTAGTGTTTTGTGCTAATGGTCAGTAGCATTAATCAAAGGTCAAATTCAGTAGAGTCGAATTCAGTTGCCTGACTCTAGCTGTAAGATAATCCTATGAATGCTGATGCCTTACAGAAGTCTGCAAGGTTCTCAAGAAACAACATGAAAAGAGCGTACTTTGAAGGTGAGCAGCAGTGTTAAATATCTCAAATTATGTTTTCTACTTTATGTAACTGATACGTTATACCAGCCTCTGGAAATGCTTTTGGCAGTCGGTCAGGAAAAAACTTAGTAGATTCCTCTTTACAGAACTGGAAAGTTTAGGTTCTTATGTACAGAATTAACTTGTATTTGAGATACTTCCTATCTTCATGTAAGTGATACTTCTTTTAGGGATTTGTAAGATAGTATATAAAGTAGTTTTATTGCTTTCTAAAGGATTATCTGTTATTGGTGGTTTCTTGTTTATGCAAATACATAAAAATTTGCCTATGAGGTAATTCTTGTTGGAATACGGTTCTTTCAAGTAGATAACATTTTGCAAGATTTAAGTGGTTGAAAAAATAAAGGTATTATTGTCTTTTGTCAAAATTGAATAGGCTGCTTTGCTTAGGAAATTTAATTGTGGCATCTATAATGACAAGCTTAGGTAAAACATCAATGTGTAGGAGTAAAGATTTCTCAAGACATCTCAAGCAGATGTTTACTGGAATATGACCAATTTTGTCCAAAAGAAAATGAACAAAATGGGAAAGGTGTACATTAGTATAGTTGTCTCTCTAATACTCACTTTGAGGCATCAATGAGATTATTTTCTAAGCTAAAAATGAGCACTACTAAGTAGCACAGTATGCTCATAAGTTCATTCAAATGTTAAACTTATAAAGGGAGATAAGTTTATGTAAGTACTATATAAATCGTATAAATATAAACATAATATCACATCTAATCACATTCCTAAGTATGAGATTTTAGACAGTAGTTGGAAGACTGAACCAGCATTCTTCTGATATTGTGTTGATTTAAACTACTTGGCTTGTTTCACCAATATATGTTAACGTGAAGATTAGGAGTGACTGTTTCAGGAGGATGATGAATGTGTAAATAACTAACATCTGGAAAATGGACTTAGATGCCCGTGTCATGAGCACGTACTAATAGCAGGCTAAACATTCTGGGCCTGATTAACAAACTGAAAACACTCTCAAGCTTCTTTTGAGAAAAGTGTAATGATGTTGTTGGAAAATAAGACAGGTTAATTCTTCATTATTCAGAAATACGAGCCAAGTCTGTTCAGCAAGGAGAGTGTAACTGCAAGTTTTAGATAAGTCAAGCACATTATCAGTGCAATCAGGTCTTGCATCCACAGATACGTGCACAGAAATGTAGCCACTTCTTAGAATAGTAGAATTGTTTGAATTGCAAGGGACCTTTAAAGGTCATCTAGTGCATCTCTCTTGCAATGAACAGGAACATCTGCAGCTAGATCTGGCTGCTCAGAGCCTGGTCCAGCCTGACCCTGAATGTCTCTGGGGATCGGGTGGGCAACCACCACATCTCCTTTCATCAGAGCATCATGAGCAAGACATACTTCCAGAAGGTAGATGTTGGCAGCAAGGTTTAGAATGGAGCAGATGAGGAGACTGAGCGACTTATAAGACAGGAAGGGAACAGACAGACAGCAAGGCCTCAAAATACCAGTGCCAGGAGGACACTGCATTATTCATGCAGTAGAAAGGCTGTAATCGCTGCTGGATTAGAACAGGACTGAAGAGGGAATACCTACTCTGTCTTGTCATGGTAGGAAGAAAGGAGCTTTATTTCCAAAGCTTTTTACTTCTTTTTTTTTTTTTGACCAACCTGAGCCTTTGCTGCTTGAAAGTCACATTGCTCTACTTCATGTTGATATTACAGGCACCTTGATGTTCTGAAGTGTTTGTTTTAAGGGTAAACAGTGGGCAGTTTCACTTCTGAAGTGTGCCTGGCCTCGTCTCCTGCTCAGCAATGGTCGTGGGATTCCTTTGTTTCTTGTGGTCATGTTTTGTGTCTCAAGCTTTCTACTTGTTTCTTTCTTCTATGCTATTCTTTAGTGATCTGACCTAGTTGGTAAGCTTCTTTCCTGTGTGTTTGAGGTAAATGAGTAATCCATTATTTAGCAAGGATAGTCTGTTAAAACACTTCTGTCCTTTTACAGTGAGACAGGTAGAATTTGTCCTCAGTCTTGCTTGTCTGCTATGCTATCTTACTTTTTTTTGTTGTTGTTTGTACATTGAGAACAGCAGCAGTGCTAGATCCTTCCATAGAGTTCAATCCCAACTTCTTCCAGAGGTCCTTGCTCTTGATCTCATGACTTCTGGTTGTAACAGTATCTGCCTTTCAGATGATGCTAGAAACCAGCTTCCTCCCTCTGCAACTGCCAGGCCATTTTTTATTACCGACTACTGTTCCATATAGCTCACCAGTTTGTTTGTTTGTTATAGTGGCCTTTGTATCCTTTGTATTCCCCATGATCACAGATGCATCTCTGATCTTATCCTTTAGCTCTCCTTCTGGCATCCTAAAAGACTATTCCAGCAGGCATTACTGAATCAGGCATCTTCACTGGGAGACAAATGTAGCTGTCTCTTCTTTCAAGTACAGTTCAAAACTATGGCCAAAGTATTAAGATTCCGAACTGGACATGACTCATAGCTGCAGGTAGGCATAAAACAGATGGTTATGGTTGTACTGGATGTCTTCATTGATTTTCTCTACATTATAACCTTTCTTGACTGCTCTTCTGCTTGGGAATTTCTTCTATTTATTGCTCGAATGAACCAGGATATGGAAAGCAGTAATGTCAGCATTGTAAGCTCTTGAATTTCCCGTGTTGTCCCTCTCTGAGTATTCTGAACGTGTTTTTGTTTTATACTGAGTCCTACCTGTTCATATTCTCAAGAAGAAAGAAACTGGATTAGAAGATAAGACCAACTGTATTGGTGAAGAAGGATGTAGAAGAGAAGACTCCTGTGTAAAATCTCCTTTGTAAAATTAGATTCTGAATCTCTGTGTATAATCTTGAAAGATAGCTGCCAACCACAGAAAAACATATTTAGACCTAGAACTTGATAGTCTAATGTGGAACTTTAGCTCAATTATCTATTGCAAGAGACTCAGGTAATACTCAGAAGTTCTTTACTGTGCAAACTTTTTGTGTTAAAAGCAATTTGGCTTCACTGTGTGATGAAGCGTATGATTGTTTGGTACATTACCAAGGATTTGAACAGGCAAATTTTGAAAAATAAGATAAAATATCTGCTGCTGTTGTGTTCTAAAGGAATATATTTATAGTGTATTATAGTGGTGAAACTCATTGCAGGATAACATTGAAGCAGAACTCAGGCATTACACTGTGGGAATAATGGGAATGTTCACATTCTTTGTATCAGGGCACAACTTTTGACTGAATTTAAGACCAAATGTCTGTACATGTGTACGTTTCTTCTGTTCTTTAAATATCTGATACCAAATGACATTGAAGACAGAATACTTAGATGAACCTTGGCTGACGTTGGGAATTGCAGTCTATATAATTTGATATATGTTCGATATTTCCACAAAAGCATTGAGGAACTGAAAATTACATGTTTTGTCTCAGCCTAAAATTTTGCACAAATTTTGGTTTTCTGGCTCTTTTTTTTGTCATTTATAGAAGATAGCTGTTCACATAAAATCTGAAGAAGGAAATTAGCAGGAGTGAGCATAAGTCCACAGAGCTGAACATTTTCATACTAAATTTTCATGTGGCTATGAAAATGATGGATTTCATGGGTTATTTTCTTTAGTGTAGGAATTGTACTAATTGTAGCTTGCCATCAGTGTTAAACTAGGATTTTGAATTTAGCCTGTGGCAGTGTAACAGGAGTTTATACCAAGTTACAGTTCTGTGCAGCTACTGAAAACTCCCACTCTAGTAAGAGACTTGAAAATGCATGAATGCAGAGCCTCAGCTCTGTTGGTCATCTTTGAAAAATATGGGAACAGATTCTGCTCTAATGTATGCCGATATAAATCTAGAATTACTTCAGTGGTGATCGTTGAACAGTTTTCATCAATGCAAGTGAAGCAGTGTTTTTGTTCATCAAAACAGATGTGGATTTATGGGGAAGGGAAAGACTAAGAAAGCTAACCTGTCCAATTAGCATCGGACTGCCTGGCATACTGCCTTTAGATTGGGACTGTATCTGTTCCTGAGTGACAGTAACTAGTGCAGCAAAACAGAAGTTAAGCAGAGGTCATAACTACACCAAAATAAGCAGCTCTTTCACTTATAATAGAAGGTGCAGACATTTGTGCAGCATCCAGACTGCTTTTGTCATTTTTCAAAAGCACCAAAGTAAATTAAGAAACAAGTTGGAGTAAAAAGGTTTTTTTTTAGTGGAACTTCAGTCTGTAAATTGCTGCAGGAGCATTTTCAAAGTCCATTCTAAGTCACTGTAATTCAGTTTTCCATTAAATCATTAAGATAAATTTCAGTAGTAATATAGTTCATAAGCATAATGCACCAAACATATCCCTGCTCTAGTTCCACTGAGGAAAACTTAATGAAGTAAGAACAAGGACTAATAGTCTTAGGAGATTTTAAGCATGCATTTGGGGTTGCCTCTACTTGTATCATTGGTGAATTTAACCCTGAAAATTATAAGGCATACAAGGAAGATGTACATATTATAATCATGAAAATCTTGACCTTATAATGTACTCATTTTAAATGCTTCAGGAATAATGCCCACCACAGCCATATTTCTTCCTTCTAACTCTGTGCAACAAAAGCTAGGTATGGCCCTTGGATGGGGTTTATGTTTCACTGCCTTCAGAGCTGTATAGATGGGTTGGATAAAGAACCATATTCCAGTGAGGAGCTGCTAGTTCTTTCCTGGTCAATAATAAGTGGAATATTTGTCATCAAATTTAGTCTGCTTAAAGCCAGGTTTCTAGACTGTACTAGTAATCTCTAACTCTGTGCATCAGATTGCCAGGGACCACTGGAAAGTGTCATCACATCTATCTCAGGATGTTGATTAATTGCCTTGTGAAAGTACTTGTCTCTGTCCAGAGATTCTATAGAAAACTTAGGCAACTATCTATTAGAAATTAGAAATTTTTCTTAAAAATGGATGAAAAAATCTTATTGTAGTGAGAAGCTGTTAGGAATCAAGAAATTACTCCTGCCTGTTAATGTACTGGAGTGCACTGATTCAGGTATTTCTATACATATTTCTTTTATCTTTATTCAAAAGGATGTACGGCTCCAGATGTAAAATTAGCTCTTCAATAAGTTTTTAGGTTTTATTGTAAGTAGAATAACTTCTGTTTGGAGGCCTCTACCCTTGGTATGTGTTGTAATACGCTCTCCAGAAGAGAGGTCAGAGATCATCCAGCCTAATCTCCTGCCCAGAGCAGAAGAGACTTCAAAGTTATATGAAATTGCTCAGGTCCAGGTGAGTTCTGAATATCTCCAAAATGGCCCAGAAAAGTTGTGTGTGATATTGAAGTCAGCAATCCAAGTGTGTAGGTGACCCACTGTTGCCACTGCTGAAATGCACCACCCACCACCTCACTGTGCTCACATCCACTGTCTGGTCTCCCTTGTTTTGCAATCTTAAGGTTTGCAGGTAGTACCATCAATGTTGGTGCTGTTCTGTGATTCAGCTTGTAATTTCAGCAATTTGATTCATTTCATGGAGACTTTGGAACCAAATAAAGCTTAAATGACAAATCCAAGGTTTAATTTATTTTCTGTAGGAGGCTTCAACCTGTTTTTGAGCTGCTTCTTCATAGGCATTCTTATAGACTTGTCTGAAGGCCCTGCTCTGCATTTCGCAGGACTGAATTTTTCAAAGTTGCCTACTCTGATTTTTCCTTGATTTCAAGGTACCCTATTCTGCCTGCGCTGCAGCACATTCTGAATTTCTTTCATATAACTGGTGTTCCCACTGAGGTGCACATACTTTGGGTTCAGGAATAACTGTAGAGATGAAGCTTTCCTAAGATTTTTATTTCTATTAAAACTTACAGTGTTAATATTTTTAGTAAGACTTTTCATCTTATCTTACAGAAGGTACGCTTTTCTGAGTAGATGAGACATGTTATCTCTCTGTGGGAATCCTTCTCATGTCATACCCCAAAAATGGTCATTTTAAATCTTCTATTTGGACTTCATTATGCTAGGCAGAACCTTGCAGTGCAAAAAGCCAGATGTTTTAAAGCATTAAATATACACTCTGTTGCATACACCTAGCCAAATTAATTATTTAGTAAAACGTTTGTGGTGGAGCAGCAGTTAATAGAAGAGTGACAGATGTCATACACAGAAGTGTCCATTTGACTCTGTTGCTTTATGGTCTGTTGTGACAGTTAAGTGAAGCAGCTCTACAGCTGTCAGCGTGTTAATGTTTTGGATTAAAAAACACACTTAGAAGAACTTTCCTCTGCTTTTTAAGAGACAGTGACTTTGAAGGCGCCCTCGCCTCTTTGCAGATTGTTAAAGGTATTTTCTAAATGATTCACAAATGGAATGGGGAATAACATTGAACTGTATGATAGACCAGCGTATTTTACTTTCTTCAGAGCTATGCAATTCTGAACCTCAGTCGACCTTAAAAATTCCCATTCAGTTTAAATATGAGAAATACAGCAGATTTAAAGAACAGTTACAGTCAGCTAGATATTCTTTGTTTTATAGTCTTTAATAAGCATAGGCTTGAAAAAAAAAATAGAAGCTTTCAACTTGGGAAAACTGAGGAAAGAAATCAATCCAAAAAGCTAGAAACACACAAACATAAACCCAATGTAACTTCAGTCCATTTCTGTTCGGTCCAGAAAACTGAGGGCTGAGTGCATTTTCATTTTAGATATTTCTCGTTTGCTTTTTGTTTTGTTTGTCAGTGATTGATTTATAATGTTGTTAGTGGAACCTCCAAGAAATCCTCTGTTTTGCCTGAGGGTTTTCTTGATTAACTTGATCAGACTCTTGATCAGACTCAACTATTTTAGAATCACAGTACCTGAATTTAACATGTGGACAGATTCAGCTATATGTATCTTATACTTTTCAAGTAGCTGTGATACTTATCTATTTCTCAGGATCTGAGGGATATCTTCTGTTGTTGCGCAGAATCCAGCTGGTGGGATTCTCTTTGGCATGGTGCTTTTCATTCCCAGTTGTCAAATTGAATAGGGGCATATCTTTCAGCATCAAGGCTGCTGGAGAAGCCATGAGAGCAATTATTATCACAGTCTAGTCTTCCCCGCCTGGTGTTCTGGCTGCTTTCTTCATTGAGTGTCTGCTTCCGACTGTGGCTGACTGGCTCATGTCAGAAAATGAGAAATGTGGAGGATGCCCAATGTATAGGCCACTCACCAAGGCTTACAGGAGTGATTTAGTGAGAAGATTCGTCATCATAAGAGCACTTCAAGTGTTGGAAAGAAGCATTTATGATGGCATCTGAGAAATCACAAGGGAGCCTGATAATGGAAAAATGTCTTTGCATTTATCTTTATCCATTTCTCTTCTGAATTGCTGTACTCATCAATTAGCAGGCAGTTTCAGTACCTTGTTCTGTGATGTTTTAGCATGCCCCTGTCTTCTGTCCTGTATTTCAGCTCAGATGTGCCTCTTCCAATTCTCACACATCTGTCCTTGATTTGGCTATTCTTAAATAATAAAAAAGCACTTTTGAATAATATGGGAAAAGTGGAAAAGAAACTGATCAATGAAAAAAGTGGGTGTTTGGACTGCAAGTAAGTCAGGTATGTAGTGTATCAGCAGCAGGGCGAGAGGTTCACGGGATATTCTCAGTTCTCTGGTGGGATGCGCCGTTCAGAGCAGCGTAGGACATCCTTGTTAGCCCCAGTGATTGGCAGGCTGCTACAATATCAACTGGAGTTGATGGAAGTATCAATGGAAAATCCATCAACAAGAAGCTTACTGATCTAACACTGAGGAACATCGTTACACTCTCTAAAAGGAATTCAAAATATTCTTTCTCAGTTGTATTAAGAATAGAGTCAGGTTAACATAGGGCTCTGCAACTCAGTAGTTAAATAACAGGGTTGTTATTTTTAATTTTTTTGTAGCAAATTTGAACAGTCAGAGCCATAAGTGAAGTAGGTAAAACATGAGGAAGAAACTTAAATATTAAATCGTTATTGTATAGTCAGAATTGTGTCATGGTTTCTGAACCATTTTTGATGCCACAATAGAATGACAAATACATGGCTTCAGTTACTTTTGGCCTTGGAAGTAGTTCTGATCACAGTAACTTTTAGCCGGCTTCTCTTTCATGCTCTTCTTTAATTTCCAGTTTAAGCAAGTGCCTCACATGTGGGTATTTTAATTTATATTTTTCAAACCTCCAAAAATCTGTTGCTTTCAGCTGCTTTCTTTTGAGCAATAAGCAGATTTCCCCTGGAAAATATTTTTTATCACCCTTACTTTTCAGCCATATGACAAATAAATGAGCTTTGATTACTGTTTTTACAGGAATTGAGTCTCTTTCAGGCTTTGGTTTCTCATTTTAATTTTGAAAAATAAAATAAATATGATCTCAATGTCAATAGAAAGCAAAGGAAGATTAGAAAGTAAGGCTCTACTTCTGCAGCTTTGTAACAATAGAATAAAAAATGGAATAATATACTGTAAATGTATCTAATTACATAAATAATGCATTTGTGTAATTGTCTAGTAGGGGTATGCTAATGAATCAATTGTTTTTAATTATAGCATGCTTGATTGTTTCAGAAACGTAATTGATTGTAATCAAGAATCAATTAAATGTTTGTAGTAATTGTATTTATCAAATTAAATATATTTTTATAGTTTAGAAAGGTATTCAGAAAAGGAAGTACTGAAGGACTATACTAGTGGTAGGTGTTCATACCATTGGGCTGACTAGGGTGGCAGTTAGTATAGGATAAAGAGGAAACATTTATTTTCTTCTCGTCTGTGTTGCGAATCTCACCTGATCTACGAGGATAAACAAGGATTTAGACTTGTTCGGTATTCATAACTCTTAGCTTGCCTTATAAAACAAGGTCTGACAGATACCAAGTCCCTCTGTGTGAGACTCTTTTACTGTTGTGAAACTTGTAATCAGAATAACACATCTTGCAGCAGGATGGTGGTCTAGGAAGGATTCGTAGGAGTTTTAGTTCATCTGCCTTCCCCAGCAAACAGTTAGCCCTAGATGCATTTTATATCCTAAACTATTTTTATAGTAGTGTGCCATGTGGAGCTGTTTGCTTTTACCTTAAACTAGCTATTGTTCTTCTTGAACTAAACTTTGATAATAAAGGAATGTTGTATATGAGATATACACAAAACATAAGGTTAGAAGGTTCTTTATGTTGAAAACATTCAAATGTTGGCAAACTCCAGCCGTAAGAAAATGGGCACCTGTCTCACTGCAATATTTCCCTAAGTATTGCAAGCACTTTTCACATTTCTGATAGGGATGAATAAATATAATGAGAATTTTATTTATAGAAAAGGAGTTGAGTCTGACTTTGAAGACTGCTGGCTATAGAAATGTGAGGGATGAGCAACTAAATTAAGCTAATATAGAATCATAGAATCATAGAATGAGCTAGGTTGGAAAAGACCTACAAGATCACCTAGTCCAACCATCCACCTACCACCAACAACCCCACTGAACCATGTCTCCCAACGCTATATCTAAACGTTTCTTGAACACCTCCAGGGACGGTGACTCAACCACCTCCCTGGGCAGCCCATTCCAGCGCCTGACCACTCTTTCAGAAAAGTAGTATTTCCTAATGTCCAGCCTAAATCTCCCCTGGCGCAACTTGAAGCCATTCCCCCTCGTCCTGTCACTAGTTACAAGAGAGAAGAGGCTGACCCCCAGCTCACTACAACCTCCCTTCAGGTAGTTATAGAGAGCGATGAGGTCTCCCCTGAGCCTCCTCTTCTCCAGACTGAACAATCCCAGCTCCCTCAGCCGCTCCTCATAAGGCCTGTGCTCCAGACCCCTCACCAGCTTTGTCACCCTCCTCTGAACACGCTCCAGGTCCTCAGTGTCTTTCTTGCAGTGAGGGGCCCAAAACTGGACACAGTACTCGAGGTGGGGCCTCACTAGGGCTGAGCACAGAGGGAAAATGACTTCCCTACTCCTGCTGGCAACACTATTTCTGATAGAAGCCAGGATGCCATTGGCCTTCTTGGCCACCTGGGCACACTGCTGACTCATGGTCAGCCGAGCGTCGACTACTACCCCTAGGTCCGTTTCCTCCATACAACTTTCCAGCCACTCTGCCCCAAGCCCGTAGCACTGCCTGGGGTTGTTGTGGCCAAAGTGCAGGACCCGGCACTTGGTCTTGTTGAACCTCATCCCGTTGGCTTCAGCCCAGAGATCCAGCCTGTCCAGATCTCTCTGTAGGGCCTCTCTACCCCCAGGCAGATTGACACTTCCTGCCAGCTTGATGTCGTCTGCAAACTTACTGAGGGTGCTCTCAATGCCCTCATCCAGGTCATCAATAAAGACATTGAAGAGGACAGGCCCCAGCACCGACCCCTGGGGAACACCACTCGTGACCGGTCGCCAGCTGGATTTAACTCCATTAACCACCACTCTCTGGGCCCGGCCCTCTAGCCAGCTCCTTACCCAGCAAAGGGTGTACCTGTCCAAGCCACAGGCTGCCAGTTTCTCCAGGAGAATACTGTGGGAGACAGGCTATGAAAGCTATGATTCTAAGTGCATAGTGAACTGACCAGGTAAGTGATTAGAACTTTCTTTGATATCATATGCATAAATTTTGTCAGTGCTGAAAACTTTGTTGGCCATTGTAGACAGGGACAATTTTAGGGTTATTATATTGTGGATTGGAGAATGGATTATCTACTAATTGCATAAAGTACAGACTGTATGTACAGTTCATGTTTCCATAGTCTTATTTGCTCTGATCAGCATATTTGATCAGCTTGTGTGCCCAGGGAAAACAAATCTACACTAAGCAGTAGGCAAAACACAGAGCTCCCCACTAAGGGATGCTATTTAGGGACATGGGATCTACTACTGTAGTTCCATAAAAAGAAGCATTTTTTTTCTGTTAAATGTGCCAAATATATACATAGTAAATATAAAGAGTGCCATCTACTGACATATAAGGAGAGAATATATACGTAGCATTGTCCACAAACGTGCAGACTCAATAAAGTTGTTGTTATGCTCCAAGTGGCTCCAGGTGCCAGCCTAATCTCCTTTAGGGCTTGCCTTTTCACAGCAGCACTGTGAAGAGACCAGAAAAGCTGCCAAATTTTCTGGAAAGTAAAGCCCAAGGTTGACATGTAGTATTTAATTGAAAAAGAGGATTTTTTTTTAATTATTTGGAAGGATCTGAAGTGATATCTCCTGAAGTTTTTTTTGGTCTGGTGTCATTGGAAGCCTGACATAACCTGTGCCTTGCCTCTGGGTCTTCTCCGTAGCGAGCGGTAGGCTGGGTTACTTGCCCCTTGTTTTTTCCTCAGGAAATTGAGTGTTTTGTTTTACTATAGAATAGCGCTGTATCGATATGTGTCTTTTTTTCACCATAAATCTTTCCTTACTTTGATGAAATTATCAGAATTATTTGGTTTCCAACCCGTGGAGGCTAATTATTTGAGTAGTGAGTCTCTGAACTTTAGGATGAAGAGAACTGACCCTTTTTTTTTTTTTAAGCACTCGTTTCTGGAAATAATGGTGTCTGTGGAAAAGAGAACAGTAAAACAGAAGGAAATATTAGATATAAATCTAATTTTTTTCCTCTGAAAACCTTAGCTAACTGCTCATAACACATTAAAAACGTGAATGAAATGTTAAGAAATAAAATCCTCGTTAATCCAGTGTATTAAATCTGTGGCACATTGTATCTGGAATGCTATATGAATTTTTTGTTTTCCTGCTTCAAAACAAGATGTTACTCAGAGGAGAGCAGAGTAACAAAGATGATCAGAAGTTAAGGAGCTGTTGTTGACCTTGAGAGGGTCCTATGAAAACATGGAAGGAAATGGTTATTTACCATTACTCACCATGGAAGAATTGGGAGGCAGCCAAATAAAATATACATATATATATATTGCCATGTACTGATGAAATTGTGGAACTTGATGCCATAAGATGATCTGAGAGCCAAAATCATGGGCTCCAAAGCAGATTAAAAAACTCGTGCAGAATACTTTGGCTGTCAAAGTTAACAGCAGTCACAACCTTCAGAAAGCCCTTTCCCTCCGAACTTGGGCAACCAACAGTGTGGGTCCAGGAGAGGTAGGTTTATTCTTGACCCATTTCTTATCTTTTCCTTTAATTATAGTCTATTGGACCTAACAGGAAATAGATAATTAAACCAGATGCACTTTTAATCTGAACCAAAGCAATAAGCTCTTACTTCGTATCTGAGAACTGTGCTCTGTTTGCTCTCTGCTCTGTTTGTAGCCTATAGAGCTAAGCAATTTTTCTGCACAGTGGTACAGCTGCCAGTGATTGTCATTTGGAATATCTGCCTGCAGGCTCTGCTTAGGTTGTCCTTCAGGAAGAAGGGAAGTGTACCCAGTACAAGATCTTTGTCTCCGCTTTGTGACACAGGTACCTAAAGTAACCAGGAGTTGCAGTGCCAATTGTTGCATTCCTAAGACCTATCCCTTAATTGCAACCCAGTGGCAGCATTTTCCAGTTCGACCATCTCTCTCTCTTTAGGCTATTTGTTAAATTTGAAAAGCCAGAGGAAATTCTCTTAAGTGAACTGTTTTGATTGTAAGATGTAAGAGCTGCTGCAAAAGTAATGCCTCCTGTTTTATGATGTTGGCCCACAAAATCAGAGGTAGATGTTGGTGGTATCACAGGAGGGGTTGAATCTTCCTGTCAGTATTCTGTTATGTTTCAATGCTGTGTGACAGATGGCAGCAGAAAGGCTGCCTGACAATGATATCTGGTGTGGAAATGCATCTTAAGCAAAGGTGTGGAATTGAATTCCTCCATGTGGAAAAAATTGCACCCATTGACATTCATCAGTGTTTGCTGAATGCTGATGGATACCAAGCAGTGAATGTGAGCACAGTGAGGTGGTGGGTGGTGCATTTCAGCAGTGGCGACAGTGGGTCACCTCTGCTGGAGCAGATTTTTACAAGTATGGCATGCAGGCTCTTATTAATTGCTGTCAAAAATGCATAGTTTATGGTGGTTACTATGTTGAAAAATAATGTTTTGTAGCTGAGAATTTGCTCTATCAAATAGTGTTATTGTGCTCTTTGTATGTGTTGTAGTTTCCATGCAAATAAATAGGAGAAAAACAGTAAAAGGTCTTTGTTCCAGTCAGTGAACAAAGTTAGCATGGTACGGTTCCTCAAGTGTCCTACTACCTAAGTTTGATTTCTGGGACCTGCTTGCATACATGCTACTGTCACAATATCTACTGAGATTGGTTTAACTAAATGAGGCTGTCTGGAAAGGTGTTAATGTCCTGATGCATCAGAGTCTAGTGTGATTGCACCTGGATATGGGAAGCAAGCAGAACGAGTGTGCTGTCCTAGTACCCTTTGCGTTTTGTTTTTCTTTTTTCTTATTAAGTGGTGGTGCATGCCTAGTTTGAAGAAATGTTCCTAAGGAAAGTTAATTCTATGTGAATGAAAAAATTTGCTTGAGAAGAGCAGTTGGATAAGAAATAGCAATCCTTGCAGTGCCACAGTACTGCACCACTAGACCGGCAGGTCACACTTTGGCAAACACAGAGCTCATGCATTTCTTTCAGTGATAATACTGTCAACTCCAATTTACAGCAGTCTGTTTTAATGCAGAGCTTACCAATAATTTGTAGTGATCAGAAGATCAATAAGATTTAGCATTCGCATTTAGAATGAACAAGTAAGCACTGGGAGTCCTCCTGGGGGCTCCTTTCTCTTCTTCAGCTGCGACAGCTCTGAGTCCTCAAAGTTGAATTGATGTAATTTTAATTTTAGGATGTAAGAATCCAAACACTTGCTGTTTTTAAATTGAGCAACTCATGAAAGTAAAATCAGGGTGTTGTGTCAGTGATGGAATTTTATCTCCTTGTTTTTCAGCCTTAGAGATGCAAGCACACCCTGGCTAATGGTCCCGTCTGGTAGCAGCAGCAGCAGTTGTGTAACAGTCTTTCTCCAGGGCTTGCTTCCCCCCATGGAGTGACCTCTTTCCTGGCTCACTGAGATAAAATCTCCCAGATTCTTGACCTGATCTGATGGAGGTGGCAACTGAGTGGGAGTTTTTAAATCAGTAGTCTCCCCATGAGTACACCGTATAGCACATATTATACCTTTAAAAATGCAGTAAATACGCACCCTCCCTTCTCCTGAAAGCCATGGCTTTGGTGTCTTCTGGCATAGAGGTGTTTCATGCAACCTGTTGAATTAAAGGGATTTTTTTTCCCCTCTCCGTGTCTAATTTTTAGGTATACAGCACTCAACTTGTCCAAAAATACTTTCTCACAGCAGCAAGGCATTAAGAATAAATCACTAAGCTCCAGTGTGAAACGTGTCGTGAAATTGTGGAGGAAGAAGAGTCAGCAACTGTTACTGTGTTACTAGGAGAAAAGCCCTTTAACAATCAAACACGAGAATAATGCAGAGGAAAACATATTTTAGCTCTCCTAATCTCTAGAGTGTTTTTTTTTAATGAATAAACATGAAATGTGTTTCTCTTAATGTTGTCATCTGCTGATCTACCGCATCCCTCCTAAAAGGATATCAAGTTGAGATCCATGCTTGATATAAAGCCAGTACTAATTTAAAGAAAAAAAATATTAGAAAAAGGTTTCCCTGACAAGAAATGCCAATTATCTGTAATACTTGTCACTAGCTGTAGTCCTATAGTCTAGTCAGCATATATAAAATTCCTCCAGTAAATTACAAAGCCATTCGGGATTTTGGACTGTTTGCAAATATTTATTATGTTCATCTTTTGTGCAAATCAAGTACAAGTAAATGTGTGTGTGTTTCAAAGAAATAATACATCAACTAGAGCTTGTGGCGTAAGAGTGATACAAAGACATTCTTAAGCTTTTGTATTCCTGGGTAATTAAAAAAGCCAAGATATCTTTTAATCTAACATTAGCAGGTTTCTAAGATCTGTGCATTTGTCAACAATATGGAAAATTATTCTTGCCCCACATACATAACAGTAGGTGCAGATTAGTTATGGAGAATTTGGTGGTTTACTGCTGAAATTTCAATGTTTCCTAAACTGTAATGAGTACAGACTCTGGATTTAAATTTTATTAATGTTACTGAATTGAGTCCTATAGACATGAATTATTTCAGGTGGCATTGCAAATTTTCCCTAGCTGCTTAATACCTGCTCAGGAAAAGCTAGTCAGATTCTATTCTTGCTGCTGGAGGAAGCAGGCACATTAATCCACTTTGCTTACTTTGCAGTTATTAAAATTTATTATTTTGGAGATGATTTTTTTCAGAACCTTGGCCACAAATTGCTATAAGTGCACCTCTGGAAAAGCTTTAATCATTGTTTCAGATGTATAGGAAGTGATATTACAAAGGATTCTTTTACTTGCATGTTTCAGTTTTAAGATTCAGGTAGCAGCCTGCCTGATCAGAGGAGGATGGCTCAATGTGGCCAGAATACAGAGCTTGCTTATTGAGGGCTCTCCGCATTCAGTATTTTCTGAGGCTTTTCCTGTCCCTGTCATTTGTTGTGTTGACTGTTTTCAAGTGCATAACTGCTCCCAGTAGCCTGTAATTGCAAGGTCAGTCTAAGGTGAAACTGTGTCTTCTTTAGGGAAAGACATGAACAGTCTGCTTAGGCCATATGTTGTTGCCTTGTCTTTTTCTTGAAACCTTTGTGTAGCTCAGCTCGTTACATACGATGATTAGGAGCACCAAAAACTTTCAGAGTACATGACTGGGGACTAAGGTTGGGAGTTTAGTGGGGTCTGTTCGAGCTTGAGTCTTAGGTGGCATAGTAAGAAACTAATTCTGATCTGATATTTGATTTTGAGGATGAACTCCACCACATTTCTACATTTTTCTTGAGCACTTTATTGCAGAGAATGAAACCCAGCAGGTGTTTATTTCTGTTTGTTTACAAAAGCATCATTTTTTTCATGCCTGTGGAATTGGCTTCACTACATCAGCCAGCAGCTAGTGTATCTGGAGGAATTCGTTTCTTCTTTAAGAGTTGAGGCTTTCTTTGACATGAATGGATAAACCAGGAAAGAGTTGAGCTATGAAAGGATGCTACTTCAACAAGCAGCTTGCTTATGGCCTTCCCCTGATGTTCAGTCTAGATGTTCAGTCTAGATGTTCACTGTTAATTTGGTTAGAAACGCTTAGGGATAGAGATCTTTTTTTTCAGTGAGGAAATAATAGACAAGCTAAAGCTTTGTTTTAAAATGATTAAGGTTGCTAAGTAACAGTCTTCCCTAAATTGAGTGTCTTCCTCAACAACTAATCTCAAAGTCTTTAAAAGTGAGAAATTAAAGCTGTGATAGATCTTACCATGTCCATGTGATAAACAGACATTTGGAGTTAAACCTTGGTCCTGCTATTGTCAATGAAAAAAAACAAAACTCCACTGGCTTCAATGGAATGAATATTTCTCCACTGGTTCTCACCCAGTGCAGAAAAATATGTAGTATAATGTGTCTATTTGACAATTCTGCTTATTTTTAATGAACTAATTATTAGAATGTCTAAGTTTCCTCTAAATTCTTACATCGGTGGTGATTTTTTTATTTTGTTTTTAATTTTTGTTAATTTTGTTTTGTTTATTTTTGTTTTCGCCACTGGGTGAGGGAAGGGCTTGTCTTGCTCTGCGCTGTGCAGCCTCACCTCCTGCACTGTGTGCAGGTTTGTGTGCCGCAACACAAGAAGGTCATAAAGCTGTTAGACAGTATCCAAAGGAGGACTATGAAGATGGGGAAGGACTGAGAGGGCGAGACATATGAGGAACTGCTGAGGTTTGTTCCTTTGTTTTGCTCAGTGCAGAGCATGCTGAGGGGAGGCCTCATGGTGGCTGCAGCTCCTCATAGGGAGCGGAGGGCAGTGCTGAGCTCTGCTCTCTGTGACAATGACAGGGCCCGAGGGAATGGTATGGAGCTGCGTCAGGGGAGGGGCCGGTGGAGGTTAGGGAAAGGCTCTGCACCAGAGGGCGGTGGGCATGGCCCTATGTGCTGGAGTTCAAGGAGCGTTTGGACACTGCTCTCATACATAGTGTTGGATTTTGGGTAGTGCTGTGTAGAGCCAGAAGTTGGACTCTGTGGTCCTTGGGGGTCCATCCTAACTTGGGATATCTTATGTTTGTTTGAAGCAGATGAAGAAATATTCAAATATGGGATAATAGTCAAATAATAATAGTCAAATGTTAGCATAAATTTAAGAAGAGAATGTATCAGACTAAGTTAATGATGATTGTTTCCATCTGTGTGTATGTGCTGTTGCCCAGTTACTTGTGTTAGTTACAGAGATGTAACACAGATCTGCTTTTTTTTTTTGCAATGTGCACAGAAGTAGAGGGAAGCAGACTTGAGTTTTAACTTAAGGACCAGAGCCACATCCTTCTGCTTCACAGCAGAGTACTGTACTGCGTGGCACCTCTTGATCAAATCTCTCACAGTACAGAGATGCCTAATCTAATAAAATTTGGGTTATTACCAGAAATGGAAGTGAAGTAAGTTCTGCAGGTAGGTGAGTGATATCTGCTAGGGGAGATTTATTAGCTCCAGTGAAGTACTGCCCTGACACTTTTGGACCAGGGTTGGTTAACCTGTGATATTGTGCTGCACAGAGCAAATAGATGAGTATGGTTAGGTCATTGTTTGAATGGTCATCCACTATGATCCATGCATATTGTAGACATACCTCCCAGTAATTTTACTGGTGAGTTTTGTAGTTATGCCATATGGCTTCTGTTTCTTTCTCATTTGAAGATCTCAGAGCTGTTGACAGCTTACAAAAGTTGGTAAATATTATTATTGTAGTTGGCTTTTATGTTACTTTTTCTGGAAAAGTTTGGGGAGATAATTAGACTTGACTTGGAGGTGTTTAAGACCGGGGTGGATAGGGCCCTGGGCAACCTGACCTAGTAATTGATCTAGTGGTTGGCAACCCTGCCTGTGGCAGGGGGGGTGGAACTTGATGGTCCTTGGGGTCCCTTCCAACCTAAGCCATTCTGTGATTCTATGACTTAGAATGGAATGTGAATTTGTCACAAATACGTTAGAGGTCAGTTTCCGCAGTCTCTCATCATGGCTGGGTTTCTTTTCTGGTTTTCAAATATAATTATAAAAACAGTGCTGATGCTGACATACATAAGATGATTATTTTGTGTCCTTAAAATTATCTGGAAAATATAGCAAATGTGATATGTTAAGCATACAGTTTCCAAAACACTAGTTACCTTATACATCTGGGTTGAAAACACTGAGAGCTTTTACTTTTGTGTTGAGCTTTTGTGCTTGGCCACCATGTTTTCCATTGTGTCCTTGCTGTGCCATCCTCTTACTGGTGCTCAGCTCCTTTGTGGTCATGTCTGAACTGCTCTGAACTTTTGTCTCACACTGGAATCTGGCCAGGTAAAGCACGTGCCATTGGCTGAGGAGTCTGGGCAGAGCTGACGTAAGAGCTGAAGAGCACCAGATTTGGAGGCATTCAAGTGAGGGAATATGTCCCTTCCCTCTGCCCTGCATCCCTCTCCCCCAGAGAAAAAAAAAAATCATACTAATAAGCATACTACCCAGAGTGTCACCAGTTTCAAGAAAATGGGAAGCTTATTGTATTGGGTTTGTGTAGCAAGATTTTGGTACCGGGAGACTTAAGGGGTGAGCAGAGCCTAGTACTGCCCCATGTCAGATCAGAGCCAGCTCAGGTGCTCCAGAATGGACCTGCTGCTGCCAGATCTTAGCTGTGAGCAATGTTGGGTATGCTCTGGGTGAGCAGTTTTAAAGAAGGGAAAAATGATGCGCAGCAGAAGCTGGGAAGGAGGGGTGAGGTATGGGAAAGAAAAAGCCCTGCAGCCATGAAGGTCAGTGCAGGAGGAGGGCAGGAGGTGCTCCAGATGTGGAGCAGAAGCTCCCTGCAGCCCAGGAGAGGCCCATGGAGGAGCAGGCTGTCCCCCTGCAGCCCACGGGCACTGCACGGAGCAGATCTCCACATGCAGCCATGGAGGAACCTTCAGTGCAGCAGTGGATGAGGCCTGAAGGAGGTACAGCCCATGGAGAGCCCCTGCAGGTTCTAGCCTATTAGTAATAAGCAAAAAAAAGTACATTAATCTCCCTGTGCTGAGTCTGTTTTGCCCATGACGGTAATTGGTGAGCAATCTTCCTGTCCTTAACTCAACCCTCTACCCCTTTTCCATTGCATTTTCTGCTCCTGTTCTTTTGAGGAGGGAGAGTGAGAGCGTGGTGTGGCAGAGTTTAGTTGCCTGTCAGGGTGAAACCACCACACTCATGGAATTGCATTGTTAAGCAGAAACTGTTAAATTACATTCCTTTCCCTTCAGATTTAAGTCACTGAATGTTGTTTTGTCTTTATCTGTCTAAAACTAAATTCCTTACAGGCTGCTCATTTTTAAAATGACAAAAAAAAAACAACAAAAAACCCTGTAAATACAGATCCTCTCTGTCTTCTGCTCTGTAAAAGTAGCAAATTGAGAAAATACTGTCTTGTGAGTGCAACTTCTGTTGCTTCTTCACAGAGGTACTTTTTGCGTTTTAGGATCTATTAAAAACATTTGTCATGTTGTGACCATTTAGCCAAGTGATTCAGACTGTTTGTAGCAGTAACCAGCTCCCTCATTACTCACTGTTCCATGAATCTGTCAGTTGAAACACTTAGCCACCAAAGATTTTCTGTTCTCATTCATCGGGAATATCCCCAGATAATCAATTAAAAATATTGATGAGATTTAGACCCAAACTGATCTTTGAAGTACCTCACTGATTTGCTGCCCAATTCATTAATATTTTCCCAGTCATTTCATCTTCAGGTGTGCTGGTAAAGTAGTGGTAAAGTATGTGATGCTGCTTCTATATAATGCAGTTTTTTAAATTGTAAGATTTCAAAATCAAGATGTCATTGTACTAAGTCGGATGTATTTATTTATTTTAAAATCCAAGTTCTTCATCAACAGAAGTTTTCTTTTTTTTTTTTTTAAACATCCAAACATCATATACTCTAAAAAACCTTATTGGTTCATTTGACAAGACCCATTAACCATGAAACTTGTTGACAAGAATTGTTCTATTTTTTAGCATCTGTTTGTTGATGGTCTCTGTGGTTGACCAGTCTATTTAGGTATTTTAGGAGCCATATCAGCTTACTTAGACTCCAAATCCGTATTTTTTTTATTTTTTACATAGATGTACTTTTAGAAATTCCCAACTATGGATCCGAATTTACATTTCTGTAATCAGATAGAAATTATCTATCTGTATTTTGTGGTCAAGATCTCGTTTCATTATCCATTTTGGGACAGCTAGTAATCATTACCAGTTTTCACTAATACTTCATTAATTCCAAAATACAGTGATAATGATAGTTGCTTAAATTTTTCAGAAACTGGTGCTTTGAAAAGTTCTTGTTATATTTTTTATTGTTTGTTGTGCCATATATTGCTCAAACAATGTAAATGAAATGTAATATCTCTTTTTCAAGGTATCCACTACATTTTAAAGACAGTGATTAATTCTTCCTTCAGTCAGTATGAAGTTACCTGTGTTGGTTGCTGAGCATGTTCACTAAACAATTATTGCATACTATTTTTAAAAGCTATAAATGTTGAATATTTTCTAGATTGTTGTTAGACATTGAAGTAATTTTTTGAACCTCTTACGCATTGCTGACAGCCATTAAATGAAAATTTTGCTACTTGCTATTTTTGCAAGTGGATGTCCTCCAGTTATCCCATCTTTGAATTTGTGAATTAGACTTCTCACATTCTGATTTATCTGCTGAAAAGATAATGCAGACCCTGTGATAAACTTCAATTTCAGTGTCCTAGTATTATGATCCATTCCATTGGGTTTCAGAAATATTTCTCATAGTTTTATTTTTATACTCTGTACATGAATAACTTTAGTTCTTCTGGCCATGTTCTTTCAAAGGTTTGCTATGATTTGATTAATGTTGCCTTGAGAGTAGCTTACATAGCAGAGTGTTTGAGCCACTATTACTCCATTGAATGAAAAACCTTCCTGATTACCTGATCACATTTATTCTCTCTGAGAGGGAGGTTTTACAAAGTCAGGGCCAACTGAAGCATGATACAGGTATCATAAGAGACTTCCCAGCACTTCACAAACCAAAACGTACCTCTTGGTAACCCACCAACATTTTAGCTTACTTATAGCCTACCTTACAGATTTAGCTGATACTTTCTTTTTGAGGGAAAAGAGGCATGTATGATATGACTTTCCAGATAATCATCTCCTTCAATAACCCTAAATTCTTCCCAAATTAGTCAGTTGCAGGTTGGTAAGACGTCAGAGGTACCAACAACTGAGGCTTACTGCCAGATAAATTTCTCTTTCTCAACTTTTCTCTTTTACTTTTGGAGGTTAGAAAAACTGTCCTGCTTGTTCATCAGCACAGATACTCAGTGGACATTGTTTCCACGTGCATGCTTTCATAGTTTTCTCATTCATAAACCTGCATTTTGAACTGGCCTCTAGTTCATTTCTTTCCTCCAGCTGCTTGTTCCTTCTCTTCAGATGCCTCTTTCAGCATGTTATTCCTTAGATCTGTCTGTGAAGGCATACTTTCAGTTTTCATTCTTGATTTATTAATGACAGCTTGCAAATTGGCATTAAAATTGTGTACATAAACAAACAACTTTGTAATGCATCTTAACTTTTTTGCAAACTACACTTGCAATACTTTGCAGTACAACAGTACAAACATTAGAACTCTTTGACTTGTTTCAAAATTGTGGAAGTAGGAAATGCATTATTTTTCCAAACAAATTTCTTACAAATGAATGATTTGTCTATAGAAGCAAAATTGCACTTATTTCTGCATGATTTCCAGTATTACCCTGTGAACATATGATTTTGTAAGATAGACAAGAAATGAAAAAGTTTACAAGAAATAACTCATCTATCAGATATCAGCTATATTGTGTTTCATTACTTTTATAATAGCAAGTCTAAGGAATCTGGTGAATTTAAAATGAATTGTTTAGTATTTTCAATAGGGGCTTCTCCATTATTTTCTCAGATTTGTGCTTTCTTTAAAAATCCACTTCTTATATTTTGAACATAGCCAAAAAGTTCATTGTTTTTATTAGAGAAGAACTTACACAACATGGAACTCTTTTATTGTGATATATTTATTTGTGATCTACTGTAGTAATTTACAAATATGCTTATGAGAACCTGCACTCATGGGCATAAAACTGTCTAGACAGAAAATTCTGGTTATGTGAGAAAAGAACTTTATTCCGCTTAATTTAAATGCAATGTTGAAATGAAACATTAGTACAAAGGGATTTAAAGATATCATATTTTAAAGATTGAGTTATTGTGTTATTATGTTAATAATAAACCGTTTTCATAGGTCATCAAGCTTATAATGAAAAGGATTGATTAATTTAGGGAACCTATACAGAAAATTAAGGCTTTTTAAAGTATTCATGCCACAGACCCCAGCAAATAACAAGTGCCTTATTAAGAAGTTCTGTTGCTAGGAGACAGTAACCACAGTGCCGGAATAACGTGTTTTTATTTCATATAAGAAATGCTGTTTAAGGCAGATAGTTAGGTAATGAGCAAGGATAGCTGTGTGATATAAGAGATAGGGCGAATGCTTAATTTGTGAGACGGAAAGCCACTAAAAATTGAAAGTCTTTAAAGTATACCTTAGTGTCGTGTGCCACAGGAACAGACTGGTGGTGAAGATCTGTTTGAAGTTTCACTAAAAGTAGGTAGACAGCCTGCTGCAAAGTACTCAGGTGGAGTAATTACAGTACATAAATCAAATAGGAATAAATAAAGACCATGAACGGCTTTAAAAGATGAGGTGTTTATACAGCTGTTTAATCTTGCTGATACAGAATCAAGTTAAGCAATGGAAAGAACGATGTGATTCATAATGCCATATAATAAGCTGTCTAAAAACAAAGTCTGTGAAAGTACAAGAGAGACAGGAAGGCTTGGGATCGCCAGAAGGAATATGATAATGCACTATAGGAGATGCTGAGGAAGCTTTTGAATGACCACATCTAAAGAAATCAAAATAACAGATTCTTTATAGAAACAATATCATAAAAAATGTCCAGAAGTTGTTTTAACTAGGGAGATTGTGCACAAAGTATCTAAATATACGGACTGAAAGAATTTGATACGGAAAACGTGTTTCACTTCAATATCGTGTACTCATGAAAGCATGGCAGAGGGGCATTCTTGTTGAGCTCTGCCAAGGCGGCATCCTAAAACTCACCCCACGCTCTGATTATGTGTGTTCCTTATGTGATCCAGCTTGCCCAGACTTTGCTAGCTTTTGGGGTTCCTTAAGGCGGTGCTGACAGTCTCAGCTGGGCTATGGGGAGATGCAGATTCATGCTTTTAATTCTGGTACAGCTGGTAAGTATACAGGCTTTGGTGTATAAGTTGTTCATACAGGAGGAGATACTTTTATGACAGCAGCACCTAGTCACTCTCCCAAACATCTTTTCTACATCTTTTCAATGGAAGCAGCCCGTAAGCTGGATGTGGCCCCTGTTGCTGATTCATGCATATGTCTTTCACATTTTACATTGATTAAAACAGAATATTTATTTTACAACATGAATGTATGTCCTTGCTAAAATCATTACTTTACTCATTCATTAATGAGTGTTGATTTTATGTTGTATCAAAACTTAACAAAACTGAAACAATGGTTCCCCCTCCCCTTACAAGTTAGGGTATGAGGGTATGTGGGTGAATAGCATAAAAATAATTAAAATATTTACCTGCATTCAAAACTTATATGTTCTCCCCACCACCACCATCTACTTTGGACACCTTTCTGGAAAATGCTTTTGTGAATGACTCTACTGGCAGAATTTTCCATGGACAGACTAGATGTTAAACACACATAAGTATTTGTGGAAGTTGTTTTTTCATCTCTTACAAATGTAGAGTTGTTTCATGAAGTTTAACCATTCAAGCAGCAGGAAAAAATTGCAACTTGATATTTGCAACCAATGAGAAGTTAAAAAAAAAAAAAAGTAAACAGTCTCAGGATCAAACCGTATAGGCTCAGGGCTGATTTATAAAAATTGCTTAGTGAATAATGAATACATTTGTGATTTATATGAAATCGTGAAAATTGCAGACTGCACTGGTCAACTCACAAAGGGGGGAAAATAACAAAATACAAAGCTTAATTAATTTGAATAATTTATTCCTCTATAAAGTCATCCATTCAACTTGAAATAGATTTCCATCCCTCTCTTCAGCAGCTTTATGCCCAAATTAAGGAGGTAGCCAGAGGGGACATGTGCATTTTGCACGTGTTCAGAACATCACTAGGAAATAGGCCTGGGAGAAATTTGAGGTTGGCTGGATTTGCAGCTGAAGACTGAGAGTGTTCTGAGCACTGAGAATGTCCTGCACTTTTTCTCTGCTTCTGCTAGTAGCAAAAACTGAGGAACTCACTCACCCGTTGTTCCGTGAAGCCTGTGGAAACCTTTCAGTATGATTCAGATAATGCCTGAGAATAGATTCCTGCTACAAGGTAATATATTTTGTTAAAAGATATCTGCCTTTGGCCTAAACTCAGTTAATCTCTAGAGCTGTTTAAAGGCCCACTGGTAGGAGATGACTGTTAACAGGAAAGAAATGTGCCCTTCACTATTACCAATGTTCCCAGAGAAGCTGTTTTTCATCCAGAAGCCAATCACAGATTTTCCAATCCATCGAACTCCAGCACATATATGCTTAATACCAAATATACTTAATACCAAAACAAGGAAATAATTGCCAAACATAAATTCAGATATTTACATAGATGTGAAATCATGCTCCAGTACTATTGCCTTGGCCAGTTCCCATTAAAAGCTGCATTGATTGTACAAAGTTATCTATGTCTTTTCAGTCCAGTTTGCAAAGAATACTCAGTTTCCTGAGCAGAGCAGGAAACAAAATGAGCAGTTTCCTCTTTCAGGAAATCTGAGTCATCTTTGTTTCCTGTGCTCTTCATGTGCTCGTGTGCTTTCTTTTCTTCTTTCAGACACTCCCTTGTAAATCTCCATGTTTTCTGCTTCCATGCTCAAACTGCCACAACAAGTTCTCCATTTGCAGGCTGTTTTCATGGTCCCATTGCATAGCTTCTGTTCAGACATTGCCATGTTTGCTTGTACCTGAAGCCATCGATTCAGGTTCACGTTAATCTCCAGATTCTCACAAGAAATGAAGTGGGAATATTTGTTCTATCCAGGAAACGTGGTTACTGCCCCTTAGTGGTATTCTTGCTGACTGAACTCAGGATCATGAGGTTTAGAAATGCTCATTAGCATTTAGGACAGGAAGGATATGGACATCACCCTCTAATATGTAGGTAGGACTTTCAGTCAGGATTAAGACTATACTGTAACAAAAGAGCAGTTATGCTTAGCAAATAATTCAGGTTTGGAAAATAAACCCTTTGAGGAATTAAACCATGTTTTTGTTTCACTTGAGATTTTTTTTTTTTTAAGTTGTGTTTTGACTGTGCTTTTCATCATAAACCTGTATCCATAACAGAGATCTGAGAATGGATTGAAGTAGAAGACAGGAAAACAACATATCTGAGTGGAATAGATAAGTGATGGAAGAGTATTTTGAAAAGAAACAACTGAGAAAGTCATGCACGTGCTGTTCTTTTGCTTTTTTTAAAAAAAAATTTATTATAAATTAAGAATTTATGTTAAATTATGTAACCAGGGTTGCTTCATTTAGATGCACAGCTATGAAAAGTGATAAAACCAATGTCCTAAGTAAGTTGTCTTATGTTTCTCTTTTCTGCTGAGGTCAAGTTCATTATTGTAACTTTGTGAGTGTTTTTCATAGTGCCACTGCCAAATGACATTAAAATTACTAATACAGAAGTAGATTAAAAGAACATGATTAAGATTGCAAAGTCAGGAAAAATCGTAATTAAGGTTGCCTGTGCAATTTTAACTCTGTTCCTGTGTGGATATCCATCCTGATAAGAGTGTTTAATTACGTAGCCATGGTCTTTTTTTTCCTTCTCAGGGCACTTCCCAATCACTGAGCACCATCTTACTGACTCCTCTTAAAATGGTTATATTATCATAGATTTTTTTTTATTTAGAGGGCAGAGCAGAAATAATAAGATTCTTATACTTAAGAATCAGGACATTCGTGTGCTGACAGTACAATTTCACCATATTGTATCTTCTGTAGAACATAAGTTCCTTAACTGTACCAAAATACCCAACTAATGATTTTGGGAGAGAGCCACCCCTGTTCTGTGTCTTCCCCAGTCTCACAGAACTCAAATTCAAGTCCTGATATTTGAGTATATATATAATTTATGTATGTAAATAAAAGCAGCATGAAGCAGAAGTATGAAAGAAAGAGTAAATATAACTTTATGATGAAAACTTTTGTCAACGGTTTCATTGTTTTCCATTTCAAACTTTTTGAAAATGCTACAAAGGAATTGAGAAATAAATTGAAAGTTTCTGATTGTTTATTTTCCTTATTGGAACTCCTTAGATTATTTCATTGTCAGAACTGTGACTTAGGGCTACAAACGTGGTGAACAGTCTGGAGGGCAAGACATGCGAGGAGTAGCTGAAGTCCCCTGGTTTGTTCAACCGAGAGGAGGTTGAGGGAAGGCCTCATCATGGCATACAGTTGGACTCGATCCTTACGGGTTCCTTCCAACTTGGGATGTTCTGTGACTCTATGATTGTTATTTTTAGTATTGCTTTTCTTTGTGTGCTGTGAGTTGGATCCCATTCATTTTTTTTCCTCATTATACAAGAAATCTAGCATACTTTCACAAAAGCTTGTAAGAAATTTATAAATAAAGAATTGATTTTAAATACAACTTTTTGAAATATATCTGCTTGATTCTCAATGTATTTTTGTATTTTGTAAAATTAATATATTATCACTTAAATTGATTATGAAAACTCTAAAAGCAGATAAAATTAGAAAAAACTTAACCAGAAAGAAGGGAAATCTACCCTCTTGGTACCAGCTTGGCATTCACCAGTTGATTTTTGTAAATCTTCAGTTGACCTTCTTGAGAGGAGCCTTTTGAACTTCAGTGGGAATTAATAGGAAGCCCCGTACCTGGAAAGGAGGAACTCCTTTGAAAGCACAGGCTGTGGTTTACCAGGCTGGGGAGTAGCTCTGATCAAAGAGGCCTAGTGATCTTGGTGGACCAGTGAGTTTGATTGTGTTTCTTCTTGTATCACATCTGATTACCTGTCTGATGAAGAAAAAAAAGAAAAAGAAAAAAGCAGTTTTCAGATGGTGGAACTACTAAAATGTCTGAATCAAGGAATTATCAGTAAAAAATCTTTCAGAAACGATATTGTGGAAGAAACTACCACTGAAAAAAGGTGAGGTTTCTGCTCAAGATTTTCTAGTCCTGGCATAACATGTACTGATAATTAGCCTGACAGTTTCTATATCATGTTGGTTTGTGTCTGGCCAAGAAGGTGCTTGTATAGAGATTGCTTCTACCAATCTGTATCTGTCTGCACAGCTGAACCTCCATTATCATGTCTGACAAAGAATAAGCTGTCATTATAGTTAAAGTTACATGGGAGGTCTTAAAATTAGCTTTCTCCCTGGTGATTGGCAGGACAGGCTGAGTGGCTTTAACGTAGTACACAGAAGTGTATTCCTGAGTTGATTTCACCTTTATTTCAGAGAAACCAAAAGGATAATCATATAATAATTTCATGTAAGTGTTGTCACGATCAAGAGAAGAATGTGATTCATTTAAATTTGGAAGAGAATCTAAGTGACTGCTTTGCATCAGTAAACTTCAGAGTGCTCTGTAATTCGTCATGCTCGACAGCAAGAAAACCAAGTTGAAGGAAGTGCATGTATAATGCCGTTAGAACAGTTTTGAATTTAGCTGAACTTTACTCTTCAGTTCACTGACTGGTGTGACATTAAGAACACAAGAAAGGTCAGTTAAATGGCAACATCAAAAAGTTTCTTAAATTACAAGATGGCTCTTGCCTGTGTCCAGGCTGCTGGTGAATCCTTAGCTAATTATCATGGTATACCAGTAGACAAACAGACTACTCTAGATGTAAAAGTATGTTCTTTCAATGTTCAAATTATTTGCAATGGTAGAGCGACATTCCCAAATTTCCACCATGATCAAACTGACAGTAGATTTTGAAAAGGTGTTAATTAACAATTATAATAAGTTCTGAAAGATGGAGGCTTCAATTTCTGTAGAGCTGTTCATGGTACTGCTTAAGATTTGACCTCTACCTTAATGCTATCAGAAGCTGAAATGTAATTAATATTCCTTTCTGGAAATAGGGCCAGCAAGTCGGTAGTTGCTCAGGAAAGGAAAACATTATACATCTGCCAAGTAGGAGCTGCGTATTTTGGGATTCTGTTTGTACCAAGCAGGATTAAAGTTAGTTAGATAAGGGGGCTGTAAGCATCAACTTGAAAGTGGAGAAATAAAAGACTGATTTACTTACATATGACCTACAAGATTTTAATCTCAATGGATCTCCTTCACAAACTGTAGACAGTTTGGCATATATTTATTCACTACACCCAACTCTTCTTCATGTATATTGTGTAGAAAATTCTTGTGAGCCTGGCAAAATTCCAGCGTTAGCAAAACGATATAGAAGCACCTTCACTCTTTGAAGAAAAAACGGTAAAGAATAAGTGAGTCTTTTACAAATGCCCTCAGATGGAAATAAGCCGTGATCATTTATGGATGGATGTTAGCAGAATAGTGGCATAAATAAAAAATACCAATAAAGTACTATTCAGGTGATTTAATTGAAGGTATCAAGGCCAACTAGTTCAAGAAAGAAAATGAAAAGGAATAATTCTATAGGTGACTGCTGATTTAACCTGTTGCAATTAATACACTTCAGTGCCCTTGATATGCCTGCATTTGATGAATGTAGTGGTAACGATTACTGAATCTATCAAAAATAAGCATATTCATTGAGACTGGCTTTTGAATTTAGAACAACCATAACAAAAAGTTAAGCCATTGGGCTAATTTGAGGAACCTGACCACTACATTAAATAGTAGATGTACACTTTTATGCAATTAGCGAGAGCAAGCTGAATTGAGAGAAGACCCAAAGAGATTATGATAGAAAACAGCACTTAACAGACTATTTTCCCCAAGTCCCTAAAAGATCCTTATGCATCAGATCATTTTATGAGCTAAACCCATTGAAGATGGATTTTGCAAGTGTGGGTGTGTGTGACCACTGGGATAGACTTTTCTGTGCATCGATATAGATTGATTGATTCTAGATAGTGCACCACGAACATTACATTTGTTCCCTCAGAATAAAAAGACAAGCTACTGCTTGGAACTACTTTTTGGATTCTGTTAAGCAGCATTTTCCTCTGCACTGTAGCAGTTAACATAGCTGAGAATCTGAATGGACAGATCCTGAAAAGAATAGTTAAGTGCTCTTTAGAAATTCGTTGTCAATGCTAGTCTTCATTTTTGTTATACAGTATAAGCTTTGATGTCTGTAGATCAGCTGTAAATAGATGACACTGTGGAGCAAACTACATCTTAAAGATGGCTCAGTTCTCCGGGTACTGAATCAATAGCATCTTTGCCACTGACATCAATCACAATATAAATATGTAACAATTATAGCAAGTTAAAATGATGATTATAATAATAATGAAAAAAATTTGAAATAATTTTCAAATCTGTAGGAGTCCCTCATAGTTAGCTCCAAAGAATTGCACCTTAATAGCATAGTTTCATTTTCTAAGGAAAGGTTCTGTAAAAAGTAACTTTAACTACTTCACTGTTGTCAGTTTTTTATTTGCTGTGAAAGATACTTAAATTTCATTGGTTTATTTATTTTTGTGTGGAGTCCCCTTTTTGTCTATGCCACTTGAACCATCTTAATTTTAAGTTTTAATGGGCAAATTCCCAGCTTTCTGATATTCTCTGTTAGAAACCAATCCCAAGTCTGTCATTGTGATGGTAAGGAACGGAGTCTTTGGAGAGACAACATCTCATTTGCAGTGAATTCCTGGATGGGTTTTGTTAAATTGGCTCTTCCCCAGGAGTAGCTTATAAATGTGGTTATTCATTTAAATAGTTTACTACTGGGAAAACAAAGCTCTGTAAAGTACAAGATCTCATTTGCAAAGGGGGTCCTGGGGACTAAAAGACATGTGCTATGTGTTGTAGTCTCCATCTTCTGCTTTTTCTGCTGTTAGGAAATAATTTGAAAATTACCTAAAATAGGAACCATATACTCAATGGCTAAACAAAAGGCTCATGTGTGTCTCCACAGCAGAACCCAGAGTGCTAGTAACAACACTGGTTACATAGTCCTCAGAAGAAGAGATCTGAGTGGTTATTGAGAGGACCAGCACAGCTTCTGCCCAGAAGGTATGTCACAGACTGGTTGTGGGAACCTCTGGCTACATGTCTGCCTGGAAAAGGAATATGCCTGGGACTGTTCTTTTGTGATGAGAGTGTCAGACATACCATATGTCCAATGTCTATGTCCACGTTGTGAAATAGAGGCTTCTTCAAAAATATCTCTGGAACGTGTCTTAGCTGATGCTAAGTCATGAGTCATGCCTATGCCCAAAGTATGTCAAGGATCAATCTAGCAATTTAGCAATTAACTTCTAGTGCAATGTTGCTTTTAGAGATCCCTTGGAATTATATAATGAAAGGTGGTCCTCACCTAATTTATGGAAAGAATAAACAAAATCCTTGGAACGTTCATACTTATCAAGTATTCCAAGCATAAAAGCCCTATGGAAACAAGGCTTTTTTCATACATCTAAAATTTCTTGAATTGTTTCTTGGATGATAGTATGGAGAATAGCTTTCAGGAAACACGCTTAAAACAGTCACAATAGCAATGAATAGCCATGAAAATAACGGCCATCTTGCTAATAATAATCCAGTGTGCTCCCTTTTCATATAATGTGTGCTTGAAACATCAGAAAAATGTTTTAAACAGTATGAGAACGTCCTGTATTTGTTGGAACGGCACCTGCTATCATCCCAAATTTTAGTTTTATTTTCTAACAGAATTAAAAAAAAAATTCTCGGAAATAATTGCATGCTTTTCTTTTTCAGTTATACTCAGTGCTCTCAGTCAGGCCCTCACGCAGTCTGTTTGGCTGAATTCTCTTTGGAGAGTTTAAGAGACTTCAGAGGCATTTCTAAAAGTGTTTAGATTAAATACAGAGTGCAGAAAAGAGAAAGGAGGTTCTTTACCTTTGATTTTGATTCTTTTTTTTGTTCTGTACTATAACATTAATAGCTTGGGAACTGGCTTAAACAGCTAAAGGTAAATGCTTTACTAGGCATACTATTACAGTACAAATTTAATATTTTAAATTTAATAATTTTAATACCATATAGGGAATCATCTGTGTTGTTATACATAAATGAAGATGACAAAACTCCTTTTCAGGTAAAGTAAGTAACTTCAATACATGCATAATTCTCCCATTTATTCCTCATATTTTCTGCCATCTGTTTTATCATAAATACAGAACTAGCTTCGGTCCCCGAAGTAAGGAATTGAATGTAAGAATGCAGACTACCCTCATAGGTTTCTGAAATTCTAGGTAAAACTGTAATCTAGATTTTCTAAATGGAATCAGTTATTATATTCCAGATCTTATTTTTATTTATTTTTCAGCAGTTAACTAGGAGAGGTGAGCTGAAGCTTCATATAGTTTATGAAAACAATATTTTATAATTTTGATATTTGTCTTCTTTCAACAGCAGTTTTTGTTAGTGTCATGTACAATTAGGTCTGATTATTAATGGTTTCATAAAAACATTTTTCCCCTTTCGTGTTTTATTGTTCATTCTGTTTGGAAAGGATATTTCTTGCAAGAAAGATGAAAAGCTGAGTTGCCTAAATATAATTATATTTTAATTTTATCACAAGCAGAGATTTTAGATTTTAGTTGAATTCAAGTAACTTTTTTCTGTAATCCAAGTGAACAGAAACTGTGCTTTGCCGTTTTTCCCAACTTTATTACCTAATTGTTACTTCCCGTTACAAGTTGTCATTCTTGAGTTGATACTGGAGCCTGTCCTGTTTCATATCTTTATTGATTACCTGGATGAGGGAATTGAGTGCACTCTCAGTAAGTTTGCAGATGACACCAAGCTGGGTGGAAATGTTGATCTTCCTGGCGGTAGAAAGGCCCTACAGAGAGATCTGTACAGGCTGGATCACTGGGCTGAGGCTAGTGGGATGAAATTCAACAAGACCAAGTGCTGGGTCCTGCACTTTGATCAGAACAACCCTAGGTAACGCTACAGGCTTGGGGCAGAGTGGCTGGAAGATTGTGTGGAAGAAATTGACCTGGGGGTATTGGTTGATGCTCAGCTCAACATGAGTCAGCGGTGTGCCCAGGTGGCCAAGAAGGCCAATGGCATCCTGGCTTGTATCAGAAATAGTGTTGCCAGCAGGAGCAGGGAAGTGATCATCCCTCTGTACTCAGCACTGGTGAGGCCGCACCTTGAGTACTGTGTTCAGTTTTGGGCCCCTCACTACAAGAAAGACATCAAGGCCCTGGAGTGTATCCAGAGAAGAGTGATGAAGCTGTGAGGGATATGGAGCACAAGTCTTATGAAGAGTGGCTGAGGGAACTGGGATTGTTCAGTCTGGTGAAGAGAAGTCTCAGGGGAAACCTTATTGCCCTCTACAACTATGTGAAAGGAGGTTGTGGCAAGGTGGGGGTCGGTCTCTTCTCCCATTTAACTAGTGATAGGACTAGAGGGAATGGCATAAAGTCGTACCAGGAGAGGTTCAGGTTGGACATTAGGAAAAATTTATTCTCTGAAAGAGTGGTCAGGCACTGGAATGGGCTGCCCGGGGAGGTGGTGGAGTCACTGTCCCTGGAGGTGTTTAAGGAATATGTAGGTGTGGTACTAAGGGACATGGTTTATTGGGAAATATTGGTGATAGGTGGTCAGTTGGACTAGATGATCTCAGTGGCTTTTTCCAATCATAATGATTCTATTATTTAATATCATCATCACCGTTTATCTCTATTTGTTTATCTAATTATTTATTCAGCAGGTTCACTTTCATCCTACCCTTGCTGGTAGTAAAGCGCTTAATGCTACAGTGACCAATGGAAAATCATTGTGTCTGACACCAGGAGACAAAAGAAGCAGGGAGGAATCTGTGAAAAATGCCTGCAAGAATCAAAGCACAGTATAGATGGAGATGATTCACATCTCTGCAGTGATTTTTCAGTAAAAGGTAGCAGAGCAGAACGAGAGACCATTGTCACTCATCTTTGAATTCATTTTACCTGATTTCTAAAGTATTTCTCTGCTTCCCACTGGAGCTTTGAAACGGGCTGCATGTCTGAGTACTGCTTTTTTATTATTATTTTTTTAATTCCAAAAAAGTGAGAGTAAAAAAGACAGCTAATAGAGGGAGAAGCTGCAGGCAAGTAATGCAGAAAAAAAAAAATTGGCCATCTGTCTGTCCATGCATTTAAACTTTCACAGATTTTTGTGCAAACTGATTTAGAGTAAAGGTTTGTCAAAAGCATGTAATGATCTTAAGTTCCTGGATCACTTAAATTGTTTAGAAAGTGTTGCTAGAAATTGAACGGTTCATATTTGAACAGAGAAACAAGTTGCATTTAACATAGCTGCTGACAATTTTTTTGGCCTATTTGTATGATTTTTTTAGTTGGTTTCTTGAAAAAAAAAATATATTTTTTGTCTTCTGCAAGTCTCCCAGTGATTGACTGATTTAGTAACTTACGGTTATCTGACTCCCATTCAAGTCTATGAAAATCTGCTGATGACTTTCAGTGGAGAAGAATCAAACCTAGTGGCCTTCATCTTACAAAGCTCACGCAATTTGCTCACAGACTCAAGGTAAGCAAATTTAAGTTTGCACAGATAAAAATGTGATTGGGCTGAGAATGTTTTCCTGGATTGCAGTGTTCCCTTCGAGCACGAACAACCACAACATTCTTACAAGCTGTTTTTTCTTGGTTTTAACCAGTTCTATGGCTATCGCTGTTACTATTACCAAAAAATGCTCTGAATTTTCATGCCCTTCTAATTGAAACCTTTACCAGCATTCCAGCTCATGCTTCCAGGAGAAGAGACTTGGGATCTGCATCTGATTGTTTTCTGATAGTTAATTTTTTTCAGCTGAAGTTAAAGGTTTTTCCACTGTTGAGGTATTGACCCAGGATCTCTCACAATTTAAGTTAAAATTTCATTTCACTGGGAAGTGGATTACCTTGTTAAATTCTCTGGGAAAAGCACATGCATTTTTATAGCTGCTGAAGCTCCATACGTGTTACTAAGAGTAGAACAGCCAAGACTTCCAAGAGTTCAGCCAGGCTTCCTCTGTTGTTAATGCAAGCTGCCTGTTGCTGCCAACTTCAGTGACTGAATTTTGTATCCTCCTAGAAGACGACTTCTTATAAAACTTCTAGCCCTGTAGAAATAATGTCCTTGTTACTTTGTACTACCACATTGCATAAGTTTTATTGTATGATTTTGGCTAAGTACACTGTTGAAAACTTAAAAGGGAGCTGCTAGAGCTAGTGGATCTGAATCTTTGCTGTAGAAGCATTAATTTCCTACCCAAAAAAGTGACAGACAATGAGGGCTGGTAATTGTAATGCCATGGGAAAGTAAAGAATGGCCCATTTTCTGTTGTACAAATAGGATGTAATCTTTTTATGCTAAGTACTTGGCTTGCAGATGTATACAGGAGCCCCTATGCTTGCATGTTAGAAGAATAAGCCTGCCAATCATGGAACAGCTTAGGTTGAAGGGGACTTCAAAGATCACCTAGTTCCAACCCCCTGCCATGGGCAAGGTTGGCAGCCACCAGATCAGGCTGCCCAGGATCTCATCCAACCTGGCCTTGAATGCCTCCCGGGATGGGGCATCCACTGCCTTTCTGGACAGCCTGTTCCACCGCCTCACCATCCTCTGAGTAAAAAGTTTTGTCCTAACATCTAACCAAAATCTACTTTCTTTTAGTTTAAAGCCATTCTCCCTTGTCCTGTTACTGTCAGACTATGTAAAATGTCAGTTCCCTTTCTGCGTATAGGCTCCCTTCAAGTACTGAAATTCAAGGCTGCAGTGAGGTCTCCGTGGGATTCTCCAATCTAAAAAATCCCCGCTCCCTCGACCTTTCATCACAGGAGAGGCACTCCAGCCCTTTGATCATCTTTGTGGCCCTCCTCTGGACTTGCTCCAACAGCTCTACATCTTTCTTGCGCTCAGGGCCTCAGGCTTGGACATAGTACTCCAGAAGGGGCCTTACAAGGGCAGAGCATGGAGGGACAATCCCTTCCCGCTCCCTGCTGGCCTCTCCTCTTTTGATGCAGTCCAGGGTACTGTTGGCCTTCTGGGCTGCAAGAGCACGCTGCTGGCTCATGTGCAGCTTTTCATCCATCAGGACTCCCCAAGTCCTCCTCCACAGGGCTGTTCTCAATGAGTTCGTCTTCCAGTCTGTACTTGTATCAGGGATTTCCTTGACCCAAGCGCAACACATTGCACTTGGCCTTGTTAAAATAACATAACCATAACATAACATACGTTATGCTTCTTGATTCTATGTTTGTAAGATCCTTACAATAGAACTGCTACAGAGGGAAGCTGGGATCAGAACCACACATCCAGCACAGCTCCCTCTGAAAATGGATCAGCAAACAGGGACTGAGGCACTGCCTTCCCACTTCTCACAGCTCCTAACCCATTCCCAGAGGCTACATCAAAGTGAGAAGTCAGGGACTTGGCCTTGCTCATCATCCTTTGGTTTTTCTGTTGTGGCCACCAGTCAATTAATGATTGTGGCTTAACATATAAGGTGAAACGTTGGTCCATGTTGCAAGAATAACCAAATAATCCTTGCCTTCTGTGAAATCAGAAGTTACTTCTTAAATTGCAGGAGAGCTTATAATTTGTTGATCTGAAACACAACAGAAGTGCTCAGTGAATATAAAACACCTGTCCTGGATCAGCCTGATAAACACTAACACTTGAGCACAGAGTGGGAATGGGGGGTGTGGGAACGTCCTGCAGTCAGACCTGGCTATGAAAGGGCTGCAGATCCAGTAATTTTGACAAGCACTGAAATTGCTGTTAAGTATTTAAAAGGAGAGAGTACATGAGAGCTAGAGATTTTATTTTGGCATAAACATTTCTTAGGCTGTTGTGTTGTAAGTCACGTGCAGTGGCACTGGGAGGGGGCAGTGGGGCAGGTGCATGGTGTGACCCCGAGGTTCTCGTTTCTGGAGCCGCTTTCTCAGCATGGGCTGTGGAGTGTAATGGAAGTTGTCACCTTTTGGCCTGTGCTCCTCTAACCTTCAAATAATGGCCACAAATGTGAATTCATTCAAATTAAAAGTTTTACATCTGTCAGGTTATAAATCCGTAAAAGAGCAAGTCTGTTATTCAGTTGTGTTAAAAAGAAGTTGAAAAGCCTCTGAATTGAAACATGGTTGCCATTAGATAAGATACATTTTGCATGGAGCTCCCTGTATTTCTAGAAGGAGCATCAAAACCAGAATGGTGCTGGTTAAGCTAATGAGTCCTACAAACAGCCAGGTACCTCTTCTGTGTCAAATGCTCTCTACATAGGTCCAAAAAGGTGAAGTAGGGTATTTCTGCACAGCATTTTATTTGGGTGGTGGGAGCAATTCACACCCCATGTGGAGTGACTGGTTTGCTGATGTTTGTTTGAATTGAAATTCTTGTGCTCTGACTTAATTACTCTGCATTGGTTCAACAACCCCACCCAACGTTGGCCAACTAATCTGAATTTAATATTTTGCAATCTGAATTTAATATTTTGCATTAAGCACAGCTGTTCTGGCTGCAGCAGGGCTGGCCCCAAAAGTGACTACCTCCAGCCAGCCCCTCACTGCTCATTTCTTTGCCTGATACCAAAGGTAATGGTCACGGCTCTCTGGGTTTTACTGTCTGAGTGATTTCCAACCAGGGTGAGAGATGATCTTACCCTTACGCCAGGGGTTGTGGACAGAAGTGGGAGAAGGAGCGAAATCTGAGTGATAGCTGAGCCTGATGATTCTGTCACAGTGAGTGTGTGCCTGTGTCAGTGTGCTTTCTGAGAAGTGTTGTAGGACAATGCCATCTGTCCAGGATGTGTACGTAGCTCTTTACTGATGTACTGAACTCAGTATTATTAAGTTTTTATGTTTGAGTATTCCCGTTTATTTAAAGATGTATCTACTTAGTGTTCACAACACTGTATGTTTATTTATTTTTGTTTACTGTGACTAGATAAAAGTGTGGGCCAACATTTACCCGGGCTTGATATATAGCATGGTGTTATTTTAGCACAAATGCTTATTGTTCAGCACCTGCATAAGATCAGCCGTGACAGCTGATGGTTTAAAATTTATGATGCCTCATGTTGCTGATATGATTTCAGCTACAAAAACACACGAGCTCAACTTTAGTCTCTTTGTCTTTGGAAATATAATTTTAAGTAAAACGAGAAGAACTCTAGGCTCATCTGGCAATTCTATATCTTATTGCGTCATATAATGTGGATTACATACACTAGAGACAGCTGAAAAGTACAGTTTCCCTTCAGACTTCGCCTTGACAGATTTGCAGTCTGCTGAATCCTGCAGAGAATTGAGGATGTGCATTACCATGCATTGTCTCCTGCAGGATGCCATGAACTTTCAAGTTGTTTTCACTATGTAATTGCTACAGTTTTTAAAGTCAGGTAATAGCAGTGGAAAACTAAGTGATATGTATATGTAAGTACAATTTATGAGCAGTGTTTTCACATTTAGAGTGAAACACATAGTAAATCAGATGGTTGTCTAGTTTGGTAATACATGGCATATTGTGCTGGAGTGTAAAACTAGAGCAGAGCACTTCCTACATGTGGAGAGTTATTACTTAATTGAATGCATATCACGTGCCAAAAAAAAGGCAGACATAATACATATAAGGACTAAAGTGGAATAGGATGACGTTATGGAGAAAAGCACAGTGCTTTTCACTTTGACATCTGATGATGAAGTGGCCACAACCCATAATTTCAACTCCTATCACTCACCTCTTCCATGCCAATAATGTTACTTATTAATTTATCTTCAGTGTTAAAAAGATTAATATTAGAAATTACGAATATAATAAGTGTATACAGGGCTATATGTTCGAAATCAGAGGTGGCTTTATCACAGTACTCTACTAAAGAAATCATGGCCTCTAAGTTTCAAGCCAAAATTAGCAGTTAAGTAAAGAAATTGTTTGTTGGTCTGCTGCTGTTGGATTTGTCAGGAGGAAGCCGAGCGTTTGTGTAAGTTTAACTCTTTCTGCACTAACATTGCCTAGGTTAACTGCTACTAATTTGATATTGACTATTTAAGAGCTAGGATTTAAGCAAATACAAGGTTTGCCAGACACATATTTCCATGTTTATGTTCAGGAAATTGTAAACTAATGCACTGTGCGAATGCCCATCATCTTCCTCCATCCACACTCATTTGTCTGTGTCTTCCCACATTGACATCTTCATTTTGAATATCCCCCTAATCCTTCACTTATTGTTTTATAGCTGTCTCATCAAGAAAGCACTACCTTAGTGCTTATTTCTTTTCTGTTGGATGCAGGATGTTGATAAAAAAGCAACCCCCTCCTGAGGTATCTTCAGACGTTCTGTGCTTGGGCTCACAGCTGGCTCTTTACATGAGTAAAGGACTTGTTCACCTTCTCAAAAAACTTTCATGCTGTGAAAGAAAATCAGGTTGTAAATAAGCTCACTTTCCTTTAAATCTCTGCCAAACTATCCCCATCACGTGGAGTGACCAATTCAAGCAAATTTTCATATGACATAAAAAAATACAAGTGGTAAAGGGGCAATAGTAGTAGTGATGACTAGTGCATGTTCCCAGAAAATGAATATGTCTAAACTGAATGTGTGAAAATGAGCATTCAAGACGCCTTCATAATTGCATGGTGTGATTATTGCTGTAAGCCATTAACTTGAATTCATAGAATCGTGGAATCACTGAGGTTTGGAAAAGACCGCTAAGATCATCTAGTCCAACCGTTTACTTACCACCAGCTTTGACCACTAGAACATGTCCCTAAGGACTACATCTACCCTCTCCGTAAGCATCTCCAGGGACAGTGACTCCACCACCTCCCTGGGCAGCTCATTCCAATGCCTCACTACTCTTTCTAAAGAGAATAAATTCTTCCTAATATCCAACCTGGAGCTCTTCTGGCACAACTTGAGGCCATTCCCTCTTGTTCTATCACTGTTACCTGGGAGAAGAGACCGACACCCACCTGGCCACTACCTCCTTTCAAGTAGTTGTAGAGAGCTTCCCTGCACCTCCCCTTCTCCATACTGAACAACCTCAGTTCTCTCAGCCACTCCTCATAAAACTTGTGCTCCAGTCCCTTCACAGCTTTGTTGCCACCTTTGTACCCTGGTTGTTTTTTTGTACTGCTATATGGAATCAGGACAAGAACTCTGTGTGAATCTCTTTAAAAAAGCTCTAACACAATTTTAAGAGATGGAAAAAATAATACTGTAATATTAGGACAGTATAAATACTAGCGCTTGTATGAATCTTCTTTCTTCAGAAGCAAGCACTGATTTGTTCTTATATTTATCTGAAGGAGATAAAACAACAATAAAAATATAGTAAAAGCGTTAAAAAATCAGGGCTTCTGACTTAAGCATTCCTCAATCAGAAAGCTTCTGGAAAGTAAGCACAAATGTCCATTAAACACGTGCACAACAGAGAGGGTAGGCCGAAATTATTAATATGCTGTGATCAGTGGGAGGAGGATAAGCAGAGCACTGGCAATGTTTCCTGCTAGAGGATGGTGCCCCACTTGTCACCGGCCCTGATGTGAAGAAATACAGCTCTGAGGGACTGCAGGGAAGCCTATGTGTGAGGGTCGAGGACAATGCATTTACTGTGAGTGTTTATAATTTCTCTGATAATAGATTGTCATGTTCAGTGCAGAGAACAAAGCAACTCTCACCTTTCCTTCCCTTGAATATCGAGTCACCTCATCCTGTGATGTACAAGGCAAAGTAATTGCATCTCAAATATGTGGTGCATTTTTGTTTAGAAGGTTAGTGCAAAATTGATTTATGAAACAGTTTTTCCTGTTTATGTCAGAGAGGCCATTTTCTGGTAAATAATTAGATGTGGGTTTCTCTGCTATGGTGACATACGCTTTTATGAGGCTAGGTACAGTGCTGCTTTCCATTACATAAAAATTGGAGGAAATCCTGTCTAGATCTGCATGAGTATTTTAAAGACTGATTCTAGTTGATTTTGGAACAATAATTTTTTGAACGGTGTTTACATGTGCCTACTGTGAAGTGCAGTAAACAATGATCTGCTGCTGCTCTGGAGGTTGCTTCCTCCTTTCATCTCAAAATCAATTACTTGTTCAACTGAGATTGATGCATATGGGAATGCCTGTATAGCTCTTGACATGGAAAAAAATAGTCTTCCTGGTCCTTGAACTACCACCTGGTCTTCCAGTTTGGTAGTAGACAGCTTGGGACAAAACATTCTCCTGGCCTAGTGCCTTTCTTCTATCACAGTCATGTATTGGAAGTATCTAAGTTGATGCTGTCCCCCTCTTCTGCACTTCCTTTAATGTAGATTTTTAGGTCATTTTTCAGACTTCTGTATCTGAAGTTATGTACATAAATGATTAGTACTTTTTTTCTAGGTATTCATTTTAGTCTCGTGAATACAGAGTTAGATTCAGATGTCCAGTAGATTTATCACCTAAATTTCATATAGCGCTCTGCTTTTTATTATGCATAGATTTAACTGATATATTTTTAGGAAAGTTGTAGGGTATCCAATGAGTTCCTTAAAACATAATTCAAATCTCACTAAGTTTATACGAGAAAAGCTGAGTATTAAATGAGCTATTTATTTTTGATAGCTTTACACTTAATCTGGCAATATAGCAGGCAAATTCTTCTAGGATATATTTGATGTGTTATTGAAATATTAACACCATTTTTTAAAAAAGTATATTTATGAATTTATTAGATGAACTTGATCTGTTTTAAGTGTAGTGTATTGGAAGGGAGTTATAATTCACTGAATAAACTGACACTGGGAGAAAGCAGACTAAATTTTGAAGGACCTATTTATACAAATATAGAATCGTGTTTTTCAAAAGGTTTAATTTTAGCTTCTTAGATTTTTTAAACTTTCACAAAATCATAGAATCACAGAATGCTTGAGTTAGAAGGAACCTTAAAGCTCATCCAGTTTCAGCCCCCTACCACAGGCAGTGTTGCCACCCAGCAGCTCAAGCTGCCCAGGGCCCATCCAACCTGTCCTTGAATGCCTTCAGGGATGGGGCATCCACAGCTTCTCTGGGCAGTCTGTGCCGGTGCATCACAGCCCTCTGAATGACCTTTCTCCCTTATATAGTGTGGACTGAAAATTAATGTGATTTTTTTTTGTTTGCTTGCTTGCTTGTTTGTTTTTCAGGGAAAACAATACTGTGTTCCTGATTCAATTTGAGTTCTAATTTCAGAATTTGGCTTTTGTATTACTGGAAGAAATTTCAACAGTGCTTAAATGGAACTGAAGCTCATTTTATCTAGGATTATGGAAATACTTTTTTTCTTTCTACTTCAGTGTTCTAGAACTAAATTTCTCAATTGTTGCTATCTATTAGGCAGAAGCTTATAATGAAATTAGTACAAATATAGCTCTCCTAAATGTACAGAGAAGATGGAAGTATATCAAGACCAGGCAGTATTCAGATTATCAACATAAAATTTCACCACCAGTACAAGGATTTCTGTAAATCCAGAACACACCTGGAGGAGTGCAGAGCCAGTTCTCTAGCAGTGTGAGCAGACAGTTTAAAACTCATCAGAAAAATGATTTCTGACACAGTGGTCCAGAATTTAAACTGCTGTGACCTTCTCCCAAACTGTAGATAACAAAGGCAGATTAGAAATAGTACTAACAGTAGTCATAAAAATCATCCACCCAGACTGAAATCTTCCTTAAAATAGAAGTTACAGCCTTCCTGGGAGGATAATTCCTGAAGATTAACAGAGCATTCACTACTTGCGTGTAAAAAAAAAAAAAAAAAAAAAAAGGGGGGGGGGGGGCCTAAAATTGGAAGGCGTCATTTTATAAAGCAGACATGCCCGAGCAGACAGCAAGTCGTGGAGGATGGGAGTGAGGCCACCCCCAGCATCTCAGAGGAAGTAATTAAGAAGAATTGAGTGTGGGGGAAAATCACCCTCTTGACATCAACATTACTAAGAGACCAGCAGGTCCCCATGCTGGCTGGCTCTGGTGGGTGGAGGCTAGACAGGAGCACAACTTTGATTGTATTGATTTAGGTAATAAAAAATTTAAAAGAATAAGAAAAAGGTCTCTTTTGCAAGAGCAGCAATGATTGCAGCACAGACTGGTAACTTACTGATCACCATTCAAGGCAGCTGGAGCTGGCATAAAGAACATAGGGAGGGGAGGGCCGGCAGTCACCTCACAAATAGATAAGGTCTAGGTAGCATATGGGAGAACTAGTATCCAGATGCATATCCTCCTGGTCTACAATGTGGCAGAAATTTACAGAAGAAGAGGAGGTAGATAAATAGTAGAGACTTACTGCTTTGTGAAGCTTGTCATTACACAAATTCCAGATCAATCTTTCACTGCAAGTTTCCTCTCGCTCTCTTAAATGCTTTGCCCAGCCATGTCAGCTGCAATTCTTGCACACATTAGTGTAGAAAACCACGTTGATAAGTAAATGGTTAAGATCAGTAGGTTTGTAATGCCATTAACAGACCTATATTACAACATACAGATAATTGTTCATTTATTCATATTGCAGAATAGTTCTCAATGTACTAGATATTTTACAGCCGATGTGAGAAAATAGGCTCTGTGAGATCAAGGTGTGTGTGTCCTAAGTCATGTGTGATGGCTTGGAGAGGGAAGTATAACTTCCTCAAGTATTCACTTGTTAAAAAGTAGATTTTCTTAACAAATGAAATACTGATGATGCTGTACTGTCCTCGGTTTAGGTGTTACTAATGTCCACAGGTTAAACAGGTTAACCTGTTAAACAGGCAGGCTTGGCAGCAGATCGACTTCAGTAAAGAGTACTAGAGGAACCATGTAGATTGCTCTAGAGGGGGATCTAGAAGCTTTTGTGCCCTGGCTTACTCTTCCTGGGAGGATCTGGATAGAGTATGTAGTCCAATCCATTACACTACACACTGCTGTTGAGTATTCATTTCTGATGTTCTTTAGAAGTCTACATTCAAAATGTAACAATTTAGTAACCTACTAACTTGCAGTATTGATCGCAAACTGGGAACATCTTAGATACAACTTAGCTAAATTTCTCCTTCTACTTTTTCCTTTCTGAAGAATAGTAGTGCAAGTGATTGACAGCTTGTGCAATAAATGCAGAATGACTTGCTATATTTTAAATTTTGAGAATATTAAATCAAAAAGATTGCTGTCTATTTACTTGAAAACAAATTTCAGCATTGCAAGTGCTCTGGACTTGCTATAGAAACACTGTAATAATAAAAGAGGTGACGATCTCTTAATATTTTTGGACTCCAAAATAGAAGTAATCCATTTTTTAAGAATCTGAGAGAGTAGGAATTATTTCTCATTGTCTGCAACTATGTAAATAAGTGAGAAAAATTTTGGCATATTAAATGTTGATGAAGAGAAATCTGTCTTCCTGTATACAATCAACTCTACATATCTTCTCTGAAGAACTTGGTTCAGTGTAGGCTCAACTTCTTTTTTTCAGTCCCTCTTATTTAGTTTCAATCTACCTAGTCTAATTTTTGTACTGGTGTTTGTTATATTCAGATTCCTTACAGATACAAGGAATTTGACAGCTTCCATTTGCCAGATTTGTAATCTTTGTGGAATTCTACTGCACCCTTGATGAGAGAAAGACCCTGAAATCTTACTGACAGATCTTTACCAACTCTATTTTCCTGAGTGACTTAATATTCTGTGGATTTTTGTTAGGACTTTATGAAGATCTAGAGGACATTTCAGAAGTTTTCATTCTATTGAGAGATAAAGAAATGTACCTGTAGAGGAGGAATAGGTTCTCAAGTTGTTGTTTTATATTTTGTCTTCCATCTTTAGTGATATCGAAAGGCTATCTCGACATTGTCTCTAGGTACCCCTTCACAAGTAGGGAGTTGAACCAGATGGCCTCCAGATGTCCCTTCCAGACTCAGTAAATCTGTGATTCTGTGAATAATTAAAGAAATTAAGGTGTTTGCAGATATATATTTTACAAGAGCACTGTCTTATTCTCACTCATCAAATATGGTTCTCATCACGGCTGGTTACACTTAGCCAGAGAAACATGGATTTTCTTCTAACATGCATACCAGGCTGAGCTATGTACTTTTCTGAGCTTGCAGCTGTAAGTACATACTGAAAGTGTATGTCATATTAGAGCTGACATTCTGAGGGATTTCTGTACTCACAGGACTTCTTTATCTACAGGTTGACTTCTTGGATATCTTACAAGTCACTCCATCCTTGACAAATTGTTTCTATTTCTGAAAGTATTCATTTGCTATTGTCTTCCTTACAGCTTCCATCTTAGTTTAAGTCAGCTGCAGGCTTGAATATTGGAATCTTCTGACCCTTTCTTGTCATGCTTTGAGTGGTTTCCAAACTCCTTGAATGGAGGCAAATTCAGTCACAGGTTTGCATGGGACTGGCTTTTTCTCCTTCTCCCAGTATTACAGGGTTGCACTAATGTTATCTGTGAATGCAGTATACTAATAACAAGGCAAATTTTTTCTTCATTCTACAAAGCAACAGTAAAACTAGAAAGAATCTAATACTCACTGTCATCTTCAGAGTATATCTATGAAGTGATAAATATGTAAAAACAAATACAAAAAGCTCATAGTGTCTGTGAGCTTTTCATAAGTTTCCATACTGAAGTTCTGGTTTTTGATTAAAACAATAATGTCATATATGACTTATTACAATACACTCTCTTCATCCAAATCCTCTTACCCCAGGTGTGCTTAAAAATATTGTATATGCAAGGAACTGTAGAAATTGTTATATTTTGAAAATAAATCATTTCCCATCTATTTGAGTCTAGTTCTTTGGATTATCTGCTGCTTATTTCCATATATACATTCAGTTGGACCACAGCTACCACTAGTGCTTAACTGTACCAAAGAAAGTTAACCATACATCTGTGTGACTTTATGTTAAGTGTTTCTTTTTTTTTTTTTTTTCCTGTAGGGAATAGAATTCTTAACATAGGTCAGAGAACAGTGTACCAAAGATTTTACACAAAGTTTCCTGTACGAAAGAGTGAAGGAAGGAAAGCATTCATTTTCTTCTCCAATCTTCTTACTTAAATCTAGATTTATCTACATGTAAATATATAAAACATTTTCTGTAATTGCTTTCCTAGCACAGGAGATGAATTGTCAGTAGATAATGATATACTTAACACTTAAATTATTCTTTCTTACATACTATTAGAAAGCATTTTACAAATACAGTCCCTGTAATCACCACTTTACAAATAGAGAAAGGACAGAAATATTAATTGATTGGCTAAGAGTCAAGCAAAGGAAAGAAGCAGGATCAAACAGAGCCCTAGAATTAAATTCTGATGTCCTTTATGTCACCAAGTTGCTGTTCATTTTCACAAAGCAAGGATTTTATCCCAGAAGGTCTCCTACTTTCTTATCTTTTAGATAGCATAGCCTAGCACTCATTGCATTTATCTACTTGTTAGACAGTTAACCTGACATAGGGTGTTAACTCTTAATAACTTGACTCAAATTTTTATTCTACTACAGACTACTGTACTCATGACTGGGGTTGCATCAACTGTCTGCAATTAGGGATTTAATCTTTAACTAGTTTTCTGAGCTTCCTTTGTTATCAGTGAAGAAAAGAATTGCAATTCCAGTATACATTTTATTCCATTTAACTGAAGGCAAAGATGAGCGATCGTTTTAAGCTGGCTCTGCTGTCAGCAGAAGCAGTCTTGGAGTCTTCCCTCTTCTTCACATGTTCATCACAATATGTGAAGTAGACTGGATTGCCAAGTGGATCTCTGTTAAAAGAAGCCTGGGGAGATCAGTTCCCCGAAACAGCTTGACTTGTCCTTGCACAGATGTTGGTATCAACACAAGATACTGATGATATGAATAAAGGATGGTGAGTAAAAGGAGCGTAAAACTGCTTTCTTTTCCTGGTAGCACCAGGTTAAAGTAGCTATTGAACTCTGACCTTAGTCACCTACTAAGGTCAGATTAGCAAGCAAGATTAATCTCACCTAGAGTTTACATGCAATCAGTGCTATCTGACATTAACCTTATTGGCTGAAGTTTAGTGTGATAGCAGTGCAACAATGAAGCTCCACCTCCATGATGGAATCTGATGTCATTAACAATTAGAGAAATGTTGTTATTGGAATTTGGAATGCTGAGTTCTCTATTTGTAGTATCTTACAGGCTAAGAGGTTGTACACTTCCAGGCACTAATTATTAAAATTTCAAGAAACATAAAACTTAAAAAGACTGAAAAATGTTTACCCCATCCAAAAATTATGTATTTGATCTAGTTAAAATTCTTTTAGATACTTATTTATTTTAGTGAGACAGCAAACCCAAAAAGATTAAATCTTGCCTGCAGTTTTGTTTTCTGTGCAAAAGTCATTTATGGCTGGCTAAATATCCCAGAGGTAAACACATGTGAGGTTGATAGTGTGGTTAGAATAGCAACAGCAGTTGTAAAGATACACTGGTGTCGATGGCGTTAGCACATTCCATATTGGTATCATGCAAAAAGTTGCAGACACTTCCAGTCAGGGAGCATCAATCAATTTTTGTTAACTTTCAGGATTTATGTTCTGATGGAGCTAATATTACATCTAAATATTATGTGTGCTGCGTCTGTAAATTTCATTTCATTTGCTTAAGGAATCCCTCTGTATGAAAGATGTGAATTAGAAAACTGTTACTTACATGGTACAGCTGGATTTATTGTAAAATGGGTCAAATTCTGCTGTTCTTAATGAGGAAAATATTGACTAACGGCTTAAGTAAATATTATCTGAATTCATTTAGTGTTTAAGTCTCATATTAAGCATTCAGAGCAGGAGAAACTGGCTCACAGCTCTTCCTCTTATGAGTGTACATTGACACTCACTATCTCTTTCTATATTTTGTCAATCAAAATAATGCAGCATCACTAATGTGCTACAAACATTATCTATCGTGACATTCTGCATCTCTATCATTAGGGAATTCACCTGAGAACTTTAAGTTCTCAGTAAAAGTATATTCCACATGCTAGCTGTATGCTTTATCCATTGATATTTGACAGAGGGAGGCAGAATACAGTACAAATGTCTTCCAATTGTATTTTTAGAAGAAGGCTGAGCTAACTCCAAGAAATGGTCAAGTGAGAAAAAGAGTGGCGTTCCTTCATTTCTAGAGAGGTGGGGCTCAGCACACCTCATCAGCATCAGCTGGCTTGAAGGGACTCCTGACTAAACTGTTGGCCCTCCAAATCCTGACATGGGACTGCAGACTCTTTCCATGCATTGTTTAGGAGACTAATTCCCAATTTTAGTTAATGACTTTCCAGGAGTGGATCTGATGATTTTGCCCCTCTAGTCTTAATGTTTTTGATGCCTGGTCTATAACATGGAAATGGTTTTCTGTCCTGGGATGCTGAGAATAGCAGATTGAAAGACACAACCCTTGTGTCCCTACCCATGACTGAGGCCATGAAACTAGATGATCTTTTAAGGTCCCTTCCAACTTGAATCATTCTGTGATTCTTTGTGAGATGTGGATAAAATAATCAAACATTGACACATAGGTGAAGAAGAAACTTGAGTGAAGCGTGCTGTACATATTCTGTTCAGGTGGATAGCCAGGAAAATAATGACCAAAATTAATGGATAATTAAAGGATGGATAATTTTAACATTTGCCATTTTTATGGTAACATTTTAATGTAGGAATGTTGATCCTACCATTGTCTTTCTATGGTACTATTGCCTAGTGTCTTAGTGCTTCCTAGCTGCTCATTAATTTAACTTCATTATGTCACTGTGCTAAAAGGTCATTATACCTGTTTTACATATTGAACACCAAAGTAAAAGAATGACTATTGTTGGGACTTCCAAACAATGCTTTAAACAAGGTATTTTGAGATTTTTTTTGTTGGTGGTTTTTCTGGTTTTTTTTTTTTTTTTCATAATTTGTAGCATTTTTTACTGCCAGATTTTGAGCTGGTATCTGGTATCAGAAATCCCATGGACTTTGAGGAGTAACCCTAAGCATGTACTTTATCTGTGAAACTGATCCCATAGGCCATATGGAGACCATAAGATAAGAACACATAATCACGTAGGAGAAGTCTGATTTAAGGGACCCCTGTGACTGAACACTGACAGTGTAACACAGGAACTCTGCAGCAGATGTGAGACTAAAACTTAACTCTTCAATGCATACTTTTTTCTGCACTTCTTTGTCACTTTCTTCACTTAAGTTTTTGTGATGAGTGGTGTGAGTGGGAATCCTTTCTGCTTCCCTGGCTTGTCCTCTGAGCTGGTAGGTAGTTGGCATTAAAAGAAGTGGGAAAAAGTGTAAAATTTTTCTTTTTGACGTTCTTTATAATTCTTTATAATGTAACAGTGTAATGGTGCTTATTTATTTAATTTGGGTTTTTTTCTTCTTTTTTTTTTAGTGTTGTCTGTTAAAAAAAAAAAAGCATAATGCATGTAGAAGTGTTGTATCCAAAAGCAGGTGCCTCGAGCAAGACTCTAAACCACAGCAAGTGACCAGCATGTAGACGACAGTAACAGACCATTGCCACGTGACTGGGGCTGGTAGGAGATGATCTTCATCCTTAACAATGGGCTTCACAGTTAATTATTAATGATGGAAAAATGCTTGTTACTCTTCTAATTTGGTTATTTTAGGCTGCTCTTGCCTTTCTTTTGGCACTCTGTCTCCTGACATTAAAATGAAAACCAAAGTGCCACTGGCTAGCCATATCAGCTCTGTCTAAAATATGAGATTTAAGTCTTGATATTCATGTTTTCATTTTATGAAATACAGTACACTAAAAAGATCATACTTTGACCGTTGTAATTAAGCACTCTCAGTATGAATTCCTAAATGAAAAGGTTAGCAAAGAACTCCAGTATCTTGTATTTTGCTTTGTTTACTTGTTATATAGATAATGAAAATGAGCCTTTTTTTTTTTTTTTTTTTTTTTTGTAAGTGAGAAGACTGCATCTTTTCCATTTAGGCAAATGTTCATTTGTGCTGTCCAAAGTGAACTGTGCATAGCTTCAGCCCTTTTGAGGACATTATTTGAATGCGTGTGAATTCATACTGCATCTTCTGCTCCATTATGTTAGGAGAAATGATAAAAACTGATAAATATGCAGTTATTAAACCTTTGATAGAATTAAAACATTTCTGTTAGAAGTACAAAGGAAAGATGTGTGTTTTTCATGCCAGTCAATGTAATAAGGATGTCTTTTTTTCCTCCTCGAAATGTCTGTGCCTTTGACATGCCATAAGGGATGAACTGCTGTTTTAACGACCTAGGGGGTTGCTTCTAGAAGTGGTTGCCCTTGGTGAAGAATATATTTGCAAAGGATCTGAATGACCTTGTGCTTTTGAGCCAGACGGGTGCTATTAGCGTGTGATTTTGCTGAAAAACTCCTGAAGTGGCAGTTGTATTGTCTGTCACTACAAATACAACAGCACTATAGGAATATCGAAAGATGGACATTGTATAGAAATTGTGCAGGTAGTCCTTGCAATATTATTGCATCAAAAGTGCAGAGATTGACACTTTGTTGATACCATAAAATTTCAAACACACAAGCAGGTTTTTTGTGATCTCTTTCATTCAATATAGTGGCACATGCTACACTCATAACAGGTATTCCAGATCTCCTTGAAAACACAAAGAACAGGTGTCCTTCCTTTTTCAGCTTGTAGTCCTCTTAAATCACTGGCCTGTTTGCTATGGAGAAGTATGTGGTCAAACTGTGTTTTCAAATGTGGAACGTTTCTTGAAATCCTGAGGTTACCAAGGGACAGAGAAGGTCATTCCTCACCCAGATATACTAATAGTAGGATCAGTTATTGCTATTAGAAACAGCAGTGCCCTAAAGACTGAACACTTTTGGAAAAGCAAGAAAGCTCAGTAATGCATTTCTCAGAGGGAAGCTTTGGGCACAACAGAACTAGAACTAGGGTTTTATTGCTGTTTGCTTTCGCATTAAAAAAGGGATAAAAACACCAAAATAACTAGAAAGTCTTGAATATGATAGTTGTGATTTTTGTTAAGGAGTAGGCTGTGAAAAGCATAAACACGCATGAGAATTTATTCTATAAAATAACTATTTGAAATTGTCCTCCTTTCTGCAGCACACCTGATACTGACAGCAGCAGAAGGCCTGAGGAGAGGGGACTATTTTCTGTTCAATCAGGAAAACTGTGCAATACTTTAAGGAGACATTGGCATTATAAAATGATGATACCAGACATTGGACTGGATGATTCCTATGGGTCCCTTTGACGCAGGCTATTCTATGTTCTACTTTGAGCATATCACCTTAAAAAAAATCACTAAAAATCTATACATCTAACTTAAAACAAACTAAAAAACATATGAGTGTCTGCACGTTACAACTCTTCTCAGTTCAGTTTCCTGATGGTTTTGGCATTGCTTCTGCTTGTTCTCTGGGATGAACTCTCATACTGGCTAAGTTCCTGCGTTGGTTAACTTGTATGTGTGCCTGCATAGCAGCTCAGCCTTGTGCCCTTCCAAACAACATTTGAATGCCTTTCTGATGCTGCAGTAGGAATTTCTTCTTCTTTCTTCCTGTTATCAAATGCATCCTGTGCTTTGATGGTTCCTGCATTATCAAAGGGTACAAAACATGATTCTACAGAATGCTGATACTTTGGCCTTGATCAATTGATGCACTTAAGCGTAATGGTGTGATCTGTTCCTGTACTTACATGGCAATGCTCTAGGCTTTCTATGGTTATGGTTTGTAATTGACCAGGAAACAGTAATCTGAGTAAGCTGTTAAAATACCAGGATCGCCCCAGCAGCAGGAAAGAGAAACCTTCGAGTTATTTTTTTTGAGAACAAACTGAGATTTGTTTTGAAAGTTACACTACAGTACAGTCCAAATTCTGAAGGGATGAGGAATAGCACTTGTGAAGGAAAATAAATATTTAAGTGGAATTTGCATAGTTATTTTTCTATGTTAATGGCTTTTGATTTTCAGCATCAACTGTAAACTGCTTTTCTGAATTGGATCAAGTCTTTTGTAAAGGAAAATATCATTGTCCTCACTTTACATTGGCACGGAGAGCTGAGATGACTCGACCAATCTCACTTAACAGATCACGTCATAGCAATGCTTTTAATTCTAAAGAAAGGCAGATGAGTAATAGTTCTTGTGTGACAAACACACTATAAAAGGAAAGGAGCATTCCGTGATGCATTTTAAAGGGGGCACAAACTAATGAAGGTTTGTGAAATGACAGTGAAGAAGGGTTCTTGAGAAGAGCATAGGTACCTGGGTAAATGTAATGTTTTAGGAGACATACATGTTACAAATATGTATGCTCATGTACTGCTATGCATAGCTATATATATAACTATGCAATGTATAGTAATACAGACTATGTATAGTAACAAGTATGTTACTATTTATACAGAAACATATATAGTGTTCATATTCTGGGGTAATCCTCATTTAAACAGCAGCTGGGTGGGAGTTCACAAGGTATTTATGCCTACCTCTAGTTTGAAGCACCTACATTTTTTTAAAGAATTAGATTTTAGTTAATTGTGTATGTTAGAAAAGTTTACTAACCACCTGTAAACAATGGCATAGATTTAGCTAGATATCATAGAATGGCTTGGGATGGAAGAGACCTTAAAGGTCGTCTAGTTCCAACCCTCTGCAACAGACAGGGTTGCCACACACTAAATCAGGCAGTAGTAGATCAGGCTGCCCAGGGCCCTTGCAACCTGGCATTGAATGCGTCCAGGGATGGAGCATCCACCACTTCTCTGGGCAACCTCTGCCAGCACCTCACCACCTTCTCAGTGAAAAACTCCCCACTTTGATATTTTTTATATCAAAAACAATGTGATAAAATATTGCATGGAAACTATGATGTTAGATGTTTTATAATTGGTAGATGTGCTTAATTTGCCAGCACACTGGCCAATCCCTGAAGATTTACAGGGAAAAATAAAATGTTGGAGTTTCAATAGCTTTAGTAATCATTACTGTAATGGCCAAGAATTGAAAAAGCTTTGTTTAATTTAGTTTTCTGTTCCTCCTGTGAATAGAGATGGCCAATCATTTTTAAATTCTGGTTTAAAATTGGAAATGCTGCTTTTATCTGAGGCGGTGATGCTTCCCTCACTGTTTTCTGTTAAAGCTGTTGTATGCTGTGTAAATAAATATATGTTAAGCTTTGGAGAAAGACTGAATGGGGCAGAGGGAGGACTGAAGATGTAGGTGTATCATGTGCTATGTGAATGCCTTGCACTTGAGCTGAGTACTCAAAACGCTAAACAGAAAACTTAGAACTGTATTTGGAATACTCAAAAATGAAATAGGAATAAGGTGTGCTCCAAACCTCAGGGAACAGAATTTTTTATGCTACACATTTTGGCAGCAACAAAAATGGGAGAGAAAGAGAAGAAAAGGGATGCAACTGTTAATTTTAGTGTGAGACAAAACAAAACAGCATGAGTGGTGAGGAGAAGATGGCAGAGGAATTTTATACAGCTTTATTGAAGAATTAATTTTTTTTTTCCCTCTCTGTTCCACACACTGTGGTCCCTTGTGCCTCCCTCCTCCCTTTCTTGTTATGTTTATTTCCTCTTGCAGTTTTATCACAATATGGCAACTAGAGAAGAATCTTTCTATGCTAATTCACTTGTTTTGCAACTTTGGCACAAGAAATACTCCTGTATTTTCCCCTGGTTAACTTGGTGACCCAATTAGTACTTGTCCAGTTTTCTGAACTCCATGCTTATCGGTTGGTAGTTGCATGCTCTCAGACACCAAAATTTGACAGGAAGCAAGGACAGGGACTGAAACAACTTTACTTTTGATTTACCTGTCATTTGTGGATTCAACTCTTAGCATTTATGTTCCCCTAATATTGTGGTTTCTGAACTGAATGAATATGAAATCTAATTTGTGCTCTCCAGAGGAAATAGCTGTAACACTTGAACATGTTACTGTCAGAGGGATTTGGGTCAAATATTGATTTTTCTAGTATGCCAGTATCAATCAGTGTGTTTTAATTTAATTCAAAATACCAGGAGCGGAGAGTTCATAGAAACTGGAGCTATACTGAGATCAACTTCATTTTCTCAGGTCTACTACCTCTCAGTCTACTGACACAGTGAGCGGCAAAGGTAATTCAGTATTTTAAGAAACAGCTAGGCTGCTGGATTGAGATAGTCCGTATTTATACCCATTCTGTTAAAAAGAAGCAACCTCTTAACTGAAGATGTTCCAGAGGAGCCAGACCAAGGCAGCTTTTGCTGTGTAGTGTTGCAACCAGAGCGACTGGGTTGGAGTGGTAGAACCAATGGAGAGGAACTGATTCAGTAGCTTGAACTTGATTCAGAAGCTTTACAGGTGCACATTAAAACAAAGGCATACATTTGAGATGCCTAATCTAGAATAATTCTAGCAGCAAACATTAGAAAATAGACTGGCTATGGTAAAATGTAGTTGTAAGTGGAGAGTGAAAGCATACAACCCAGATATTTCATACTCATGTGGAACTGCTAGGTTCACGGAAGTGATGGAACGCTCAGAGCATTGAGCTGAATTCCAGATGATTTCTGTATATTTACCAGGGAGAATGTTAGAGAGATGTGGGAATGGATTTCATGGATTAGTAATTGGGAGAAATTAGGAAATATGCCCCAAAACTATAGATACCCAAGTCTGAAAGTTTTGAGCCATTATCTAGGATATCATGGTTTAGTCTGAAAGAGGTGAAAAAATACTACCTCTGTGTTGGTTCACATAATTCCTGTGAACCTGCATATTTGTTTTTTTCTAAGCACATTTTCTAGGGTCCAGTGTTACACTGTATCCTCAGCGTGGGGATTTTAATAATTCTGGCAACAGATCAATTTTCTGTGAGAAGAGTTCAGATGATGAAATCTGTTCTCTCTCTAATGAACACCTATTCTTACAGACAGGTTCATTGAGACTAGAGAAATGATTTGAGAGAGTGCTAACGAATTTCAGAGAGACCTCCACAGCCTTGGTCTACTTTGAGAAGTTGGATTTAATAGTATGTGAAAATGACTGAAACCAAAACCAAGCACAGAGGTGAGAATTCTCAGTGGTTCCTGTGGATATACCTTCATAGTAGGTGAAATCCACATTCTTATCTGAGGTTTACCTCAAATCTCCCCCAACAATTCTCATCCCCTTATATCTATGCCTGCCTGCCTGCCCATTGAATATTGACATATTTGCTCAGACGGAGATGTAGGGTACAGTCTGCATTCAAGCTTATCTACTTTGCAGTGAGCATGTACGTGAAATCCACTTTGTTTCCCCAGTTCTACTTGGTGTCTGAAAATCTCTGACCTTTTTTCTTTCCTCATGCACCAGAAACTACATGTGTATGTGTCTATGTATGCTTGCCATTTAAATCCTCATTTCAGATGCTCTACCTCATATCTGTTCTGCTTTTTTCAGCTCGGAAATAGCAAAAGGAAATCTGTTTGATGTTGGTGCTTACTGACCAGAACACTTAAGTCAGACATGGTGATACTCATAAGCAGAGCATGTGAATGAGTACTAGACTCTGCCCACCTCTGAAGGAAAGACAAAAATTGATCATTGCAATAGCACCCAAAAGTATTCCGTAAAGAAATATTCTGAGTTCTGGAGACTTCACTGATTCCCATAGAGGAGACCGAAATTCCTAGTTTGGGGATATAGGGACTTGGGCAGAATTTGCGAGTGAGTATCCCTTGAGGCACCTCCAAAGAGACCAACACAGTTTCTAGTAGTAACTACTTACCTGTTGTGTCCTGACTTGACATGCTTCTTGTAGCACAAATTCATCTGACACTCCAACAAGAAGACAAACAGCTTTCAGTCTCCAGGCTGGAAGAAGAGCTGTGTAATGTACATTTTTTTCCTCCCTGCTGACTTCCTGCTGGTCACTGTTGCTCATAGTCTGCTGTCTTCCAATGACACAAATCAGAGCAACATGTCCTTTCAGTGCGTGCTCTGGAGTTATTGCATGATTCACTGCAGCTGCATATAGAACTGTCTAGATCCTTTACCCTGGCCTTTTTGTTTTATCCCTTTGTACTTTTGATGTAAAGCCAAGCGTTAATGAACTACTTACAGAGAGCACACAAGTGTACATGGTTGCTGAATGGGATTCAGTTTATTTCAGGACAAAAAAATATGGGTTGACATTAAAGTCTGAGAAACACAGCAATGGGCAAATCTAGCAAATCACTGTCCACCAAGAGATTGTGCAGTCTGTCCTTACTGTTACATGTACCCTCATCCACAGCATTTGGGGCTGCTCTCTCCTTTAGATGAAGATCTAGGGCCCACAGCAGGAAGAGAAAGGAGAAGGATCGGACATGACATGACCTGATAAGACGGAAGCTATGCTGGGGCATATACTAAGGACCTGCTGGAGATGAATCTGTGGGGAACAGAAGCAGAGTTAGTCATAGACATGTAATCACCTGCTAATATCTTTCTATTTGTTACTGACGAGATAACATCAAGAATGGGAGTGTTTCACAGGTGGTAGTCAATGTGATAAGTGCAAGAAAAACTATTGTACTGTCATATTCTGGCTCACCTTAGATGGAGTTGAAGGAAGATGCTGGGGCCTTTCATTTGACTCGCGTTCATCCTCTGTGCTGTATGATCCCAGCTAGATTTACATATGTGACAAATTTGTGTGGAAGTAACATTTTACTTCAGATAATTATGAACTGAATATGAAGCTTATGATCTCTCCCTTGCATTTTATTGTTATTAAGCCTATTATTCAGTCAGACTTGTATGCTTTTATGCTGATATTACTATTACAACACTGTCTAAGACAATGCCAGAATCCCACATACTGTACTATGTGGCTGAGAAGAAGATTTATTCTGTTGCTTACAATTTGTCTTCCTTAATTCAGTATCCTATTAATCTGTGTGCACATTTTCTCCTTTTTTTTTTTTTTTAATTTCGCTATTGATGCTTGATACTATGTTATTTTAATTTATTTAGAAGGAACTGAAAACAAACAAGGTTCTTGGCTGAAAGAAGTTTCTAGTAATGACTCTAGTAGCTACAGTCTTGCTCATTTGGTGGCAAGCTGCCAAACCAGCAAGTCGTGAAATCTCTCTCATGTAGATAACTAGTTTTCTAATGGGCATTTGTAAGAATCACCCTTATTTCAGGCCTTACCTGATTTCCCTACTGTGTCATCTTTTTTCCCTCCTACTTCAATTCACCCGCAATATTTTCTTCCTTGGAGTTTTATTGCATTGGCTTTGTGAGGTATGGTCTAGTCTCAGAATCTTTCAGTGTACCTCTTCCATTTTTTCAGATTGCCTTTTGTAGGTTTTAACTAGCTGGTCCTTATTTTCAGAGTATTTAAGGTCAAAACATGCAGCAACAGTGCTGGAACCTTATCAGATACTATGTAAGACTTGCCTTAACTGTTTAGTGATATCCACAATTCAAGTATAAGTGAATCAACTTTATATTTCTTCCATTGGAAGAATGGGATGGTGAGGAAGGAAGACTAGTTGCCGCATACTCCCAAACAGTGCTCAACAGCAAAGGGTCTGAATTGTCCTCTGTATACTTGACTGACAATCCAGTGAAAGCAAGCTTCTATATCAGCACTTAGCTTAGATGCAGAGGGTTGGTGGGAATATCCTCTCACTTCCCCTCTGCCCCTTATGCCCCTTTAATAAGGAGAAAATTGATTCCCAGTTTATGAACAAAGGTCTGTAGCTAAGAGACAGCGTGGTCTCCCTGGCTGAGTAACAGCTGGGGAAAAATGAATAGACCATATGCCAGAGAGCAGCTGCCAGAACACTGGGACAAAGCTGTGGAGTACTGCCAAGCCTCACAGTGAAAGCATGGCAGTTAGGGCGAGGGGTGGAGGGAAGCTGCTCAAAACACACTGTCAGAGCCCCTGCACTGGTGTACTTTTAGGAACTGCACTATGTAAATCCTGAACAAAAGAAGGAAAAATGACTTGTTTTCAGAAAGTTGGAAGAGTCAACTTATCCAGGTGGCTCTGATCATCCTTGTTTAAACTTGTCCATTTCCCTTTCTTCACCTGTGAGACCATTCTCAGAAAAAGCTAGAGAGTTGCAGTTGCTTTCCCACGCATGGTCCTCTTTTTCCAAAATCTGGTTCATTGCTCTTTCTTCTGTGACCTGAACTCAATGGCAGAATGAGATATTCTCAGGTGGGCATAATTAATGACTGTAACAATTCTGCAACAGCTGAAAGAGGAGCTTGGTTGGTGAAGATTTTTATGCAAGGGGAATTGATCTGCAATAGATTCAGTCTGAAACTTTTTTTTTTTTTTTTTTTACCTCTTACCTATAAACTCACTATGTATGCCAGTCTGTTCCAGGCCTGCAGAGGACATCTTCAGCACTGAACAGGTGGAACTGAGAGCTGTAGCTAATGAACTCAGTGAGCTCTGGGAGAGGGATTAGGAAGGAGCCCTCAGGCAAAAAAAAAAAAAAAAAGACGCAGACCTGGACCAACACTGTAACCCCACAAGCTGTGGGATGCAGTTATTTTTTTTTCACTTGAAATATCACTGTGAGCTGATGTGGTCCATTCTACGCTTTGTGGTAAGCCTGCATTGAATGATACAGACTCACTGTGCACGTGCAAGTCAAATAGGAACATGGTAAGTGAGGAAACAAACCAGAATCTCAGTAAAGTTTTGATTAAAAAAAATCAAAGTTTTAAAGTAGGGTAACTCTTAATAGGAAGCAGATAAGGATGTTATTAAAAGACACACTTCAAATTTCTAGTGACAATCACATTCATAATAGTTCCAATTCCATTCCAGATGGGTCTATTCTGAAACTCCTTACTTTTAAACAGAGTATCTTCTTAGACACACCTATGGAAAAATAGTGAAATGATTCACATCAATTGATTATGACTGATTTAAGTGAAACTTAATTGCCTACATTGCTGTTACTTATTTGTCTAACAAACCCAACTGAAAGCAGTTGGAAAAAAAAAAAAAAAGCCTTTTGCAGTGTTTTACACCTTGTTGGTTATTCCTCTGTAATTAGTATTTGCATATTCTAGATATCCAGTCCACTGTAACTTGTTATATATTGGCTTATAATGGTTAAAGGGAAAAAATAAATGAGAATATACTTCTGGAATGGCAGTGATATCTACCAAATTTCCTTTTAAATATGCACAACGAAATGAATTGTTAAAAATAATTCCCTGAGGATGGCGCTTCTTTTGTCAGTTTTCTACCAGAGTGCACTCTGCACTTTGACAGAAAATTGCTCATTAATCTCAAGGGAATGACCAGTTTTTCAAAATACTCACTCAACTATGCTGCCAATGTTAATTTTTTAAGCATTATGGGTGCCATTAATTGCTTGCTGTGGTTTGGAAACAGCAGTAATCCTTTTCGAATGGGACATTAACTCCAAAACAAATCATTAGCTGTTGTCCACATACTGTAATTAACAATTACCTTCCAGAAGGTAAGCATCATGCCTTCACAGAAATTGCCTAGGCTACCATGTCACTGAAGATTTGGAGTCTTTCTAATATTTCTATCTCAAGGCATAAAGGTGGGATACTTTTCTGGCAAAGCACTAACAATTGCATTTGGAGTGGCAGACATGGCAAAGGTGAATGGCTCTGATCTTTCAGCTTTCAGCAGTTTTGCTTTCTAAGATGAGGGAAAAGGTGTGGATGTCTTAATTTGCTTCCTCTGAGATGCATGAGATAGCACTATGTTTAGTTAAAGGGAGTTTGATAATTGTTTGGGATGGAAAGGGCAAGAAATAATGTTTTTCTATCTCATCCATCTTAACCTTTGCTTTAGCTACCTCTGCTAATGTCCACTACATCTTGTTCCCAGTGGGTGCTGGAGTGGGAGGTGAAGGAAGAGAGAAAAGCTGAGCTTAATGGAGTGGAAGAACCTGCCAGAACTGAGCTCCTTAGATGTGCATTTTGTTAAGAAAAGTCATGACCTTGTTTTAGGGGAGAGGTGACGGGATTGGTTTTCACTGTCTGTTCCTCACTTTGATACTTTTCTTGATAAAAAGTATGGAATTAAGGGGTGGCAATGCATGTATGCAATATGGAGCTTGAAATCTTTGCAGTAGTGTCAGTTCTCAGGCTAGCTTTATGACTGTAGTGTCAGCAGTCTTCTAACTCGTATGGGTCTTTGGACTCAAATAATCTGATTTTGCTCTGGGAGCAAGTCTGTTGTATTGAAGTATGCATACATGGGCAGAAGAACAGGAGAACGTGACTTGCTTTTATATTTAAGAGAACAGCTTTTTCTTTGGTCTGTGCTTCAAAAAACCTGAAAAATCAGCGTCTAGTAAGTATATTTAGTTGAGATTTTTAAAAGCACTTCATGATTTAAGATACATGGCCCCCTGAAAACCTAAGAAGTTTGTGCTTCTGGGCTGCTAAAGCATATTTGATATGCCTGTTTATATTGGATTCTTTATATTGGATTCACTAGTAGCATAGCTTGAGTTGAAGCAGAGCTGTGGTATATCATTCCTCTAGGACTGAAATGTCAGCTCCCGACATAGTCTCGAATATTTTCTTTCTGGAATGTGCTTTTTCAGAATATTGCTCAGTGGTAGCAAAGGGCACTTCCCAGTGGCAGCTTCTGCTGGTTGAGAAATTCGTAACCTGGAAATGCTCATAAGTCTTGCCCGCTTTGCTCAGAGATAGTAAACATTCAAGCAAAATTACACACAAGTAATACTCCCTGCAGACACTCCAAGGAAGGCACTGGAATTTCCTAGCCCTGCAGCAAATAGCTTACTTCAACACATTTTTCTTATCTAACTATTCTTTATCTAGTTGTTCTCATAGCCTGGCCATCAGGCCTTACCACCCCATTTTGTGTATATGCATCATGAAGTCTGTAGAAAAGGCTGATATTAAGCTTCACTTCTGGTGCTTTAGCCTAAGATTATCTGCATGGTATTCTTTGAGTGATGCTGTTATCAAGCAGCGCTTGATCTTCTCTGTACACTTGGAAGTATTACAGAATTTCCAGTTCTTCTTTCTAATACATTTTACCTGTTCCAGGTTTTGGGCATCTTGTATTAATTTGACCCTTTGTGTTCTAATCTATTTTTCAGCTGGAGCTCCATTCTTTATTTTAACTTATTTTATACTGGGGGTGTTGTTTTTTTAGAACTATATGTTGAATTGTAGGAATGTCAAAGGTAAAGGATGTTAACACTTGAGATAATATAACGGCATAAAATTAAAAAGAGACATTGTTTTCCACTTAAATCAGAGGGATTTTACACTTCAGGCTTCATTTATCTATTTTTTTTAAAGATTTTGATTGTTGATATCTTTTTCTCTAATAGCCATTCTGGTGTAGACATATGGACAATGAAGTATAAATTATAGTGGAAAAGATTTAAACCGTATGTATATATTCAGTTACATAACCAAAAGTAGTAGGGTCTGTTAAGAGCTTATATTAAGTACTTGTCTGGCCCAGAAAGACTATTCTCATGTGGTGATAATACAGTATTGATTATTATTGAAAATTAGGGCAGAGTTAAGGTTGTTGGCTATAAAGTCATTATAAAGATCAAAACTGTACGGGAACATTTTTGAAACTAAAAGTCATTTGTTTGATCAGAATGTGTTTTTTCTTTTATACTGAGAGGAGGAGAAAATCTTCTCACTTCTGCTTGGGAGGTACGTCAGAAGAAGAACAATCTGAGGTCTGCTGAAAAGAAAAAGGGGCTGGCTGTACTTTGGGGCTAAAGTAGCTATAATCTGCAGATAGATTTTATTGATTGCTTCCCTCCCTTTCTTCCCTAGAAGCGCAGCTTTTCTGGAACTCAGAGTAAAAGATGAGCACAGGAGTTATGCTGAGATGTGGAAAAGGGCTAGGACGTTGACCAGTGTTCAACATATCTGCCATAAATGAATAGTCACCATGAAGTAGTGCACCCTCTTGAAAGTAATGCAGTGAAGTGTTCCAAGGCCAAGAGAATTCCCTCGTATATTTAGGGAAAGGAATTACTTCATCCAAAAAGGTCTGGACACCTTGAAACATTCTGGTATCTCTGAGGAGGAGCTGATGTACATTAGGGCTGCCTTGACCACATTTTATGCAAGATATTGCTGAGTTTAATCATTACAAATCTGCTGTATTTGATGGGATATCCACTTTATTTTTTAGAAATGCATTGAGAAAGAGTTTGAGGAAAGAAAGGAAAATTTTGGCAGTGACATTTGGAAAACTTGAGTGGACTTAGCAAAAGCCTCAAACTGGGTAGACAATATTTTCCTTGGAAGTAATGGTGTCAAACCACACTTCTCCCTTCCAGACGCTTCTGAGCCACTGGGCAAATAAATTAAGGGTGAAAATACAGTTTTTTTTAAAGTTTTTTATCCCTCAAATAAATGTGGTTTTCTTTTTGTTTGATTAACAGATGTCTGAAAATAAAAATTTCATTTTGATTTGGACAACTGTGTTGTATGAAACAACATTTACTATTGTTATTTTTTTCAGGTTAAATAGCTGAAAAATATTCTGATCCAAGTGTCTTTTATTTTTTTGACTGGCATCCAACTAAATAGTTCCTTATTTACAACGTATTCTGCAGAATATCACTTTCTTTGTGGATCCCAGTTGCAAATGCACTCACGTTTGTGAAACTATTCTGAACATATCTGCCACTCTTAGCCCTGGAGGAAGAAGAATATTTTGAGATGGCTTCAGCAGGAAAAGAAAAAAAACACCACAATCTTACTAATCCAAGTCCGTAAGAAAATGGGACAGAAAGGACTTTAGGAGTATGGCAAAACACACAGTCTGTGATGGGAGGCCAGAGGGAGCAATCTGTTTTGTTGGGTCAACTTGATTAAATTAGTTGTATCACGAGTATTCATGCTGGCATAGGAAATGTGAATAAGGAGAGTAGATACAATTACTTGTAGAAGTGGAGAGATATGGGATGCAAAGGCTGTGGATTTGACAGGAGATCTGGGACTGCTGCAGAGCACTCCCTATAAGTCTGTATGTGTAGGATCAGAGTATCTCACTGAACCTGGTAATCAACACCTCTGTCACTTTTTTTTTTTTTTTACAGCAAATAGGCTGAGTTGTGTGATGTATCGGAACATTAGTTCAGAGCTGTAAACAAGGTTCCCAACTCTGTCTTAATACAGCAAAACACTTAGAATGAAGGAGATTTGAATCCAGGTTTAAACCTAAAACAATACTTGCTGCTGAAGAGGAATGAAGTTCAGTGTTTTCTGAGTTGAAGCCCAGAAAAATAAAGCATCTCTTCAGCTTTTTTTTTTAATTCAAATTTTGTTCTTCTAAAATTCCCTGTTTAACCCTGTGTAACCACCATCCACTTTCATTATGAGAGAAGTGATGATAGTTCAGCCATAGTACACATCTTCAGCCCCCCAAATCACATGCTGAACTGAAATACGGAAGTAAGCAAGACTATGGCTTACCCTTTCCTAACCTCTGACTGTATCATAAGGATGATAATATTATTTAAACCTAATGTATCTGAAGAAAATGGTTTCATTGTTATCTGACGGAGACCCCATAACAATGCCACAGTGACAGAGGCTATAATGAGGAACAGTAAGATTTCAGTGGCAAAGGGGATTCATTGCTAGTTCATGACCTCATGAAGAAATCATTACAATGCCATCAAAGATATGAAGTTGTTATGGGAAAACTGTTTCAGAGCAAGTCTAGAAGGACCCTTTTGAAGGTGCCATTAGGAAGTAATTACAATGTAAGGTTATGATGGCAAAATGGTTTCAGTGAAACAAATTAAATGGTGTCAGAGGTAGTTATTTCTATTTTGGAAGACTACAGAACTTAAACAGACCTCTCTCTAAACCAAAACAATGGTAAATTAGAAGTTTGACTGACACTTGATCAGAAGGAGAGTATGAGAACTGCTCCAAAAGTAATGCTTCCTATGTTATTTTGTTGACCCATGACTTCAGAGACAGATGGTGGTGGTATGGCAGTAGAGGCTGAATCTTCTGACAGTATTCCATTACATTTTGTTGCTGTGTGACAGATGGCAGTAGAGGGGTAGTATGGCAAAATGGCATCTGTCATGGAAGTGTGTATGAAGCAAAGGTGTGGAATTGAATTCCTGCATGCAGAAAAATGGCACCTACTGACCTTCATCAACCCTCAGGGGAACGATTTGGGGGTGTTGGTTGATGAAAGAGTCAACATGAGCTAGCAATGTGTGCTTGCAGCCCAGAAGGCCAACCATATCCGTGGTTGCATCAAGAAAAGCATGACCAGCAGGTAAAGGGAGGTGATTCTGCCCCTATACTCTGCTCTTGTGAGACCCCACGTGGAGTACTGTGTCCAGTTCTGGAGCCCCCAACACAAGAAGGACATTGAGCTGTTGGAGTGAGTCCAGAGGAGGGCTATGAAGATGATCAGAGGGATGGAGCACCTCCCCTGTGGGGACAGGCTGAGAGAGCTGGGGCTCTTCAGCCTGGAGGAGAGAAGGCTCCAGGGGGACCTTATAGCAGCCTTCCAGTACCTGAAAGGGGCCTACAGGAAAGCTGGGGAGGGACTTTTTATAAGGACAAGGGGAAATGGTTTTGAACTGGAAGAGGGTAGATTTAGACTAGGTATTAGGAAATTCTTTACTGTGAGAGTAGTGAGACACTGGAACAGGTTGCCCAGAGGATGCGGGATGCCCCCTCCCTGGAAGCATTCAAGGCCAGGCTGGATGGAGCTGTGAGCAACCTGGTCTAGAGGGAGGTGTCCCTGCCTGTAGCAGGGGGTTGGAACTGAATGATCTTTAAGGTCCCTTCTGACTCAGACCTTTCTATGATTCTATGACACTTGCTGAACATCTATGGAGACCAGACAGTGGATGTGAGCACAGTGAGGTGGTGGGTGGTGCATTTCAGCAGTGGTGACAGCAATAGTGGGTCACTTCCACTGGTGCATATTTTTATGGCTCTGGCATGCAGGTTTCTGTCCATCACTGGCAAAAATACATAGCTAGTGGTGGTGACTATGTTGAAAAATAGTGTTTTGTAGCTGAGAATTTGCTTTATCAAACAGTGTTATTATGCTCTTCGTATGTGTTATAGTTTTCATGGAAATAAATAGGAGGCATTACTTTTGGAGCAAGAATTATGAATTCTTGCAAGCAATCAAATAAAATTTTGGCTGGCATTACCTAGCTGGAAAATAATGTCACTGAGTTTCTAGGATCTTCTTTAATTTTGTAAATTAAAATGAAATCTTGTCCTCACATCAAAGTTTATAATATCATTCTTCTGTATCTTCCTTGCTATATTGCAAATTAGTGCATTAATACTTCTTGTTTTTCTTGTGTTTCCAACTCGCATTTGCTCTGTGAAGGATAGCGATGGCATAGCTCTAAAATAAATTAAAATTCCACTGCCACTCCCAGTCTAGAATTTTGAGTGACAGCTGAGACTATCTGTCAAACTAAATAGTCTATTTCAAAACTGCGTAAAAATCTCCCTACCTGAGACTGACACATCAGTAATGTGGTTAGTATTTGTCTGGTTTAAAATCCAGCCTAATCTGATCATCTATTCTATCACTGGTGCTGAATGTGAATAAAATATACATTTAAAAGTTGTTTTGGTGATTGTACCCCATTACAGAATAATTAGAATAATATTTTTACTAAGAAAAATGCGTTTCTGAAATACTTCTGAGTTTTCAAAAAAATCCAAGTCTTTCTTCTTGGTGTTATTTTATTTTCAGTGCATAGTTACATGTTTGTTGTCCAAAAAGTTCAGCTAGATCTGACGCAATACCAAAGACTTTAACTTTGGGCTCCGTGAATGTTCTGTCGTTTGGGTGCTCACTGCAGCTTGGAAGAGGATATCCAGCACCATCAGGACACAGAATCTATCCTAAGGCCAAGAAAACCTTATTGAAATGAAAGTTTTCAGCAAAATGTTCCAGATTTGACAAATGGACTTTTTTTCTCTACATTTAGAAGAAAAATCTGAAAATATTTCCACAAGTCTTAGTTAATGCTTGTGGTAAATGTCCTGGAATATTTTTACTGATTATGAAACCTACAGTCTTAAAAGGGAGTTTCAAAATCAGTCACTTAGGTGGGGAGCTCTCTTTATTCTCCTGTTCAGTATCTGTAAAATTATTTGGGAGGCTCATGGGGGTCACTGTGTCCGTGTGAAACCTTATGAACAGTAGTTGGTATGCTCTTAGTCTCAGAACATCCATATGTTCTGAAACAGCTTGAAGTATTATCATCATAGTTTTTTTCCTGCATTTTTGCCTCCAAATAGGCATTTTTGGAGAGAAAGGCCAGAATTCTCTTTAGCTGCTAATGAATCCCATCCTCTTGTAAAATCTAGAGCAGAAGTCAAATCCTTGAGCAACGGGAGTTTTCCTCACAAAAAACAATCTCTTTTACACTGGTTTGATTTGCACCTTTTGCGCCTCCTTTGCAGACACTGTTGCACTGATGATCACTTTTCTTTTGTGGAACACATGCCATTTCTGTACAGTGACAGCAACAGAACATTGTATTAGCAAATGATTAATGAGCTCTAAATTTCCCATTTCAGACAAACTAGAAATTATAGATTTTAAAAATGATTTTGGTATTAAAAGCTATGACCCAGCTATCAGTTCATCAGTCAAATAAATACCATCTAATATGATAAAGGATGGATTTTGTTTTCTCTTGTGTATGTAGAGTAAACAAGCTCTCCCACACTTAGTAAGGAAAGTGTCCCTGCAGTATTATAGAAACATATAATATCCCAACATCAAGTGTTCCAAATTCTGCCATCCTCATTCTTTGCAACATCTTAATAAGTTCAAAACTTGTTTGACATCCTTGGAAGGGTGCATCAATCTCTGTTATCTCCAGTAATGAGGAATTTATTCTGGAAAATGATATACATTGGATATCACAGTTAGTGTGAAGCATATTGCAGGGAGAGATCTAGCAATCTCTGAGTACGCCTGCACGCTGCCAGCTTAGCTCTGCCTTTGATAGAATTGAGTTGGAGGTGATAATTCTTCCTGGGCTCACAATTCCTGATGATTACTTGGATACCTGCATCACAGTCCTACTGAGGTGGATGCTGGGAGAATGTACTGCCTGAGGCTCTGTTCAACACAGAGTCTGCTTGTATACGTGCATGTCATACAACATCCAAGATTCTGTGAGAGGTGGAGTGCAGCAAAACACAGGACAAACTCTCCCTGTCACATCTGCAGATCATGCTGCTATTTACAGGTCACAGTCTGTGCATGAAAACAGATACCTGCAAAGATGCTTTTCAGATGCTTCATGTAGGAGCAGTAGCATTATAGTTACAGCACTTGCCAGGGAAGGGAAGTTTTCATTTTGGTTTTAATTTGGATGAGAGTGTTCAAATTCCAAGTCTCTTTCTGTCTCTGTAGAATGCCATGCAGTGCATTGCAGTACCTGTGTGGTGTCTCCATGCACTTGCTCTGGGCTTCCATAGTCATTTTGCAGCTGTCAGGACTGTGGGATGAGAAGGGACGTGGGTATCGGGCCCTAGGCATTTCTGTCTGTAGACTGTGAATGAAAGAGATGCACTATCTGATGGTTTATATTTCTGTGATTAGTCAGTAGAGCATTGTCCTTCTCTTCCAGCTGGTGGGCTAATGGCACACACACATACACACAAAAAGTTATGTCTTCTAAGTTTTGTTCTGCTTTTTTTATTCCACAATCATCCCTCGCACCTTGAACTCTTCTGCTTTGATGGTGATTATTATCTTTGTTTAATCAGCAAATTTCATGATAACTGTCCTCCTTTTATTCTGTCCAGAAGTAGCTAATAGAGATACTACATAGGATCTGTGAAATTAGATAAATGTACCCTTAGTGAAATCTGTGAGTTGTCTCTCTTTAGCTTGGTAACATCCCTTTCAACTGAACATGGAAGAACATGCAGATGAAGTCAAGTCTCTGTTGTCTAGTTTGTGACCAACTTTACAGACTTCCCAGTAATCCTTTCAGCTGCCAGCTGCAAGAACGATTTCCCACATTATACTGTAATCCATATAGTAAGATGAGTGCCTCTTCTTTGCTTGGAAGTCAAAATATTGTAATTATTTAGAAGAATAATTTGTTCCATTCTGATCACCATTACTTTCCTATCTATTTCTGTGTTGGTGATGTAGAGGAATACTGTCTTGATACCCAGTCTGACCTTTGCAATTTGACTAATGTTTTTATGAAAAGTAGGATAAATACAAATAGAGATTTCTTTAAAAAGAATAAGGTTGAGTAGAGTGGGGAGAGAAAGATTTTATATAGTGTGAGAAATTGATAATAAAATTATCTATAGGAAATACTGATCTCTCTACTTTATGGATCAGTTCTTAAAACATTTGGTGCAATTTATTGCAGTTTATAGCAATTGCTGTTCTCATGCTAAACATCATAGGCATAGATGATTATCTGATGGAACTTCAGAGTTTCTGGATTTCCGAAGCCTTGACTGTAGTATTTTTTTTTCATAATTATTTTTACAAAGAAACAGCTTCAAGGAGCAGGGTGTCTCTATCTCTATCTAAAAGATGGGCTGGGTACACTTTCCTTTGTGTCCTGTAATCCCACTAGATTTGTTGACCTTTCCGTGGTGGATCACACTTCCAACTCCAACACATGGGTTTCTGAGGGATGGGAACAATCCCCACCCTATCCTACCATACATGGTCAGGATAAAGAACTGTATTGAACAGTTAGGAGGCATGCTGGGTTACTGCAGTTGAAGACATGATTTAGCCATATGTGTTGAAAGTTTAAAGACAGTTAATATAAATTGGGCATTATAAATTATCTTCTCACTTGCTTTGCTATAATGTTAACAAATGAATAATTTAATCGATAATAGCTGGTGTTCAAAGCTACCATTCAGGGCTTATCTGCACTCAATTATTACTGTTTTTTCTGCTTTCACTTTTCAAGTAGCAACTGCCTGTGAAATGTAAAAGTAAATAAAATAATAGATTGTAGCCTGCAAATATATATGGAGCATGTTTGCAAATATGGAAAGAACCTTCAACTGGCAATTGATTAATGAAAAGTCAAACTCTTTAGTGAATACAAGTTTGAAAAAGCATTGTAAGTTTGGAGTAAGGAGCAACTTTGTGTTAATATTATCAGTAGCTTTTGAGGACGAAAAATAAGATACACTATGCTGTTCACATCTTGTTTCAATCACACAGTGATCAGACAGGAATCAAACCTTTCCATATGTGTTTTCATGATTACACTGTACTGTTTCAAAGGGTTGATTCTGAACACATCACATTTTAAAATAGCAAGAACAGCAAAAAGTTTTTTGTTTATATGCTCTCTTCCTCCCCCAGGACTTTGTACTTTCAGTATGTCAATGATTCAGAAATACATCTTTTTAATACTAAATTTACATTGAAAAAAATATTAAAATACGTAAACATTTCCTCCTACTCCATTGTGAAAATGCTACATTTTACTTTAGCTAGTTATTTTCTGAATATTTGTTTCTGGAGAGAACAGCTGGATTATAAAGATATATCAGAAAGTCCTTATTTCATAGCACCGTTACAAGTAGATATTTCCTTCTTCACTTTCCCAGTATCCTCCATCTTCTCAAAGAATTAAGATGGCGCCCTGTAGAAAAACAGGGAAGGAAATATCTTGTTGAGGAAATAGGCTGCACAAACACTTAGACAAAATGTCACATAGAAAATACAGGATCCACAACCACAAATCGTGTCCAGAAGAACTTGGTTTAGTTAACAAAAATGAGAAATGTAAGCTAGGTGTGTTTAAATATGTATTGTACAAAGCTAAAACCAGACAAAATTAGGGAAACATTTTCAAGAGTTGCCTACCAGAGATGAGAAGGTGTAAATGAGTAGAGTTCTATTAAACTTTTCTCTGTGTTGCTATTATTATTAATATTACCACTACTAGTAGTAGTACTCTTATTACTATTACTACTACTACAACTACTAGTACTATTACTACTACTACTATTATTATTAAGTTCTGTCCTGGAGTGCTTACGCCTTAAAGTATAACAACGCTTCAGAAGAAGATAGAGAACAATCTAGATTTTAACGATACTTTCGTATAGTTCTGAAGTTAATGCTTATGTTCATAGTGGCAGAAATCTTCCTGCTCAGAGGGAAAGCGTCAGTAAAGGTATGAGAGAATATAGGTATATGTCTGGGTAGTATGGAATGTAAAGACATGCAGTAGGCTTTCAAAATCATAACTGCCCAGAAGATCCATGTGCACATGTACAATGGGCTGAGATCTATTGCATCACAAGGGCAAAATTACAAAGAACTGTTACAAAAAGTTTTAGAGAGTAATTTTTTTTATAGAAAGAAATTATGTCAGTATTTATATGAGGAAAGGCTGTTAATGTTCTCTGTGACCTGACAGGGATAATAAGGGTGGTAACAGTTCTAAGTGCCATTCATGGACTGGGGTTGAGTCTCACTATGAAGTGAAGGAGTAATGTAGTTTGGATAGACCCACAAGAAAGAAAAACAAAAATCTTATCAGAGGGAGGGAACCAGAGAAAAGGAAATATACACAAACAAAGCAAAAACTCTAGGTTAAAACAACTAGGTGTCAGAATTAGCAGTATCCATGGGAAAATGTAAAAGAGGGAAGCTGAAGGGCAAAACAGGGAACAGAATGCAAAAGCGGGCTGTGATTCAGCGACACAGAATGACCAGAGCAATATGTGAGAAGGGATGAGATAGTGGAAATCAATGGTTTGATGTAAGGAACACTTTCAGTAGGATGGGGCCAATGGACTAGAAGATGTTTATGACAGCTAAATCATAGGTTTTGCAGAGTATTATTACAGCATGTTGACAGTGCTCAATCCAGACAAAACTGAACTTTCTTTTCTTTCTAAATTGCAGGTAATGCCATTAATTAAAAGTCTTTTTTTATGGAAAGGGGTTAAGACACATACATTCCTTTTCAACATCCTCCCTCCTCCCAAGTTTTAATCTCTTCCTCGGTAAGTTTAGCCCTAAATGATAAAGGTTTGAATATTTATTTATTTATGAAAACACATCTATGATTTCTGTCTTGTCTGTTCACTCTATTTCCTGTATCTTATTATTTCTGTGTAACTTTTGATGCTGTTCTTTCTTCCATCTAGTGCAAATGCACTTAATCCTCAGAAGAATCATAGATTAGACAAATAATTTATTTTCCTTATGAAAAAGTAAAATTGAAGAAGGAAAATTAAGTTTGTTTAAAAGTTCATGGATAGAGTGAGTTCTTGATTTCTAAACACTGAAAGTGAATATTTCATATGGAATTCAGCAAATAGTTTCACTTCAGTTCTTTTAGGCATATAGTGATTCTTGTGTTGCATAAATGATGGAATTATTGGCTCCCCTGCCATGCCTTAGCTGATGTCCTGTGGTTCATCTGGCTTGATTCATGCTAGGAATCTCCAAATACAACAACAGTGCCTAAGTTTCAAGCAGAACAGGTAATATTGTTTCCAGTTAGCGCTCTTTGCCTGGCTATTGTGTAATGATAAAAGACAAAACCATAATGAAAAAGCAAAACGCTTCTGTACACTGCTGGATTAGAAATACTATGAGAAGCTGTTGATGTCTGGGGAAAGAACTGTCAAATCAGAAGGCACATCCCGTTAATGAGTCATGGAGATTTGTTGATTAAAGTAACATTAAAATTTATGTTAATGAAATGTTTTGTTTCAATATGAGCCTTTTAGTATAGCAAGTTACTAGAAGTTTTCTCCTCTTTTCTGAAGTCCTGCAGTAAAACATGAAGTGCTGGGAGCAACTTCTTGAAGATGCATCCTCTACTTATCCCAGTTTTTCTTCAAAATCTAAAAAAAAAATCCAATCCCTATGGATGTTAAATATTAAGAGAAGTGAAAAAAAAAACCAAAAAAACTTCCCTTTTCAAACTTTGTTGATGTGTTTCTATCACATCATTCATTCCTCATCGCTATTACAAACTGAAGTATCTTACTTAAAATGTCCTGAGATGAAAGAATTCCTTTCTGTTACCCTACTCTCTTCCTTTACAGGTTCCAGCATATCTTTTTGGAGATGATAAGTACTGGGTGTGGTGATCAAAATGTCTGCACACCATGCATTAACACAATGGCGTAATGATGTTTCCTACACCTTTTCAGTTAATTCCTAATAACAGTCTCTTCATCTGACAGCTGCTGGCCACTGAGCTATCTTTTTCAGAGAACTGTCCTTATGAAGTGTTCATAAAATTTACAACATCACTGAGGAGCTTTTACTGCCTTTTTAATACTTCTCTCTAAACTTACGCTATTGGCCTCAGTTGGGCAGAGTATGAGGCTAGCTGGGCCTTGCTCAGAAAGGCCATTCTTATGTTATGTTCTCGAGCAGCAGTAGTTAATATATAGACCATCAATATATTACTTTTGTTTTTACCATTTACCATTACCATGCTTACGGTTGTGCATTTATCAGTGTTGCAGTTCAGCTGACAATCCACTTGCTGAAGACAAGACCTTTTGGAAGTCTCTATCATAGCTCCCTGGGAGACTACCTTAGTAAAATTCCTCCAGTGTGTAACTGGCCTTTTATTCTTGGTCATTTACCCTGTCATTTCAAAAATAATTTATGTACGCAAGGACCTTTTCTTCGTACGTGTAACAGATTAGGTTCTTTAAGAGTCTCACAAAGGAATGGTTTCAGATCCTTTTGTATCATCCTGTTCCACCTGTTTTTTGCTCTTTCAGAAAACTTCAATCTATTTGTGAGACATGACTCCTAGTCTAAAATTAAATTCTACACCTACTTGTTGTATTAGATTTGTATCTAATTCTGAGCTTTCTTCTAGATCCAGTCATTTTATCTAGCATGAAAATTGGCATCTGCAGTTTCCAGTTCCTCTGAGATCTTTCCAAAAGTTGACATCATTTTCGGTGCCAAAGCTAATGTAACTAAATTACAACTTGCAGTGCTTAGATTTTTATGGATGTGTGGATGAGTACAGTCCGGGCTGATCTGTTTAGGCACTCTCTGCTGACCCTCAGCCTTGAAGCTGCTCTTAAGCAAATTCCACTCTGCAGAGAAAGACTGCAAAATGGAAACCTTATGTATAATGAACAATAACACACACCAATCATTTAACTAGTTTGTTATTGTCTTCTCTTTTTTCATTTTTCCTGGACACTTTGGTCAACACTGGCAACCGCTGGCTGGCTTTCTAATTCTGTGCTGGGAAAGAGGTGAGGTTTTTTTTCCCATAATTTTAATGCTTTTAAAAGGTTACTTCCTTAATTGTTTTGATCTTCCTTACTGTTGTTCTACATTTAAATATTTAATTTATTCTCTTTCTCATTTCCCTTATTTGGACAAAGCTTCTGTTTTCAGTGGGACACCTCCTTTAAAACCATTCTTTGGTGTGTCCATGTCTGGGGCTGGGGTAAGAAGGCTTTAAAATTTTTTTTGCTGAGTAGAGTGCTTTCACTGTGATGTCTTGTAACAGTTTCCATTGCTGTTTACAATCACTTTATCCTTCAGCTGCCACTTTTATTTTGGCTTTAATGGGCTTATTTATTTCTATACAATTCCTTATTTCCAACCTCAGTGCTGTAATACCGTGAGTTCCTTTTTTGCTCTTATTGGGAGGCTGAAGATTACCTTGTTATTATAGAACACTTCTTTGACAAAGACTTCACGAACAGAGTTCATGCTCATCCAAGACTACACCGAGAGTACTGTCTTTTTTTGCAGGGAGTTGTGACCAGAGTTCTCGTCAATGTCAGTGTTCAATCTCTTGACTGGTGCCAACAGTCTGCTTCAGACAGTGAAAAAAGCCAATGGCCTCTGAACTGGTTCCTTGTCTAAACAGTGGTTGCACAGGGAACAGCTCTGTTGTGGTGTGCAGTCAGCCTGGTCATGTGAAAATGAGCTGGAAGATGATGGTTGTCCAGACAGCCACAACTGATTTATTTCCTCCCATAGCTGTGGACTGATATTCTTCAGTAGTTCCTTTGCTAGCCGTGAATATGATGTAGCACATGGACATGATGCATATGATGAATACTGAAGATACATGTACAAGCTGCATGTAGTCCAAGAGCCATAAGCTATTCCTCCTGGCTTTAGAAGTAATCCTTTTTGTTGTTGGAATCGACACTTGTGGCTGTGGCCATCGATGAGATGCAGTTTTTTATCCCTACAGGCCAGCAGCAATTTTTAGTCCTTTGAAATGTGGAGGATATTGTGACTCCTTTACTGATAGATCTGTTCTTGGATTGTCCCCTGGCTTGGATTATTCTGTGGTAGATAAAACATATAACTTTTCATTGGGCTGTGAGTTCCCTGAATCAGGGAATATCTTTTCTGAATAATTTGACATCACTTAATAGGCATCACTGCAAATGCATTAATAGTATAACACCCTCTACTTCATCCTTTTGACCTCATCTACATCATGTATATTTATTCCTTCCGCTGATAAAAACATTAACCTCTTATCTTGCCTTAGGTTCACATATTCATTCACTGTTTGAGAAAATGGAGAGGGAGGAAGGAAGGAATGTAGGTGGAGAGGGATAGAGGGAAGGATAGAGGAAGAGAGGAGCTTTTAGCATTCTGTAGCTGGGCTGCCTGATGTAATGTGTTAGAGGATATAGGTGCCAGTAATGTGCAGAGAGCTTGAAAAATGACCAGACATTGCCAAGCCCACAATGCATGTTGTCAAGAGAGCTAACAGTATAATAAATCAACCTGTCTCATGTCAAGGGTCAGGTGGTTTGATGTTCAAAGCTATTCGGCCAGCCTGATCCAGCCAGGCATATGCTATTCATTTCTCAGCCTCTAGCACTATTATGATACTAGGATCACCATAAAGCAGTGCCAGCCCTGTGGTTCTTTGGTCTTTAAGTCAAGATCCCAAAGGGGAAAATTATCCAGAAGAAGAGAGCAAAGTGCTGCTTAGTTTCAAGTCTTATACTTTTCTTTTAATTATTTTTTCAAAGCAGCTCTGAGAAGAGCATGGAAAACTACATGTCAGATGGATTTTTCCTGTGCTTTCTGTATAGGACAGTGATGCTTAACCTTTCTCATCTGAGCAAGCCATATGGGCTCATGGTGGTGAGTGAGGACAACAGGCTCAGCCTCTTTCTGTTCATGTGACCATGTACATACTTGAGAGAAATGTCATATTTTGAGTAAGTGGAGGACGCCAAGCACAGTATAATTAAACAATCCACTCCAGTCAACTGTACCTTCCTTCTGTGGTGTTTAGAGGGGCTGGAGGGAGAAGACCCTGCCCCTGGCCTGCCAAACTAGAAGGAGGGTGTTCCCACATGTGTCTTCTCTTACCCTGTGTCTGCTCGGCTGGATGAGTGCGGGGAATCTGCTGTAGGCATTGCAGGCCAATCTGAAACTTCACATGTTCAGGAGCTTTAATTAGCCTCGCTAGTTGGGAATATGCAAGGAGAAAGGTTAAGGCAGCAAATCAGGCTAATTACAGGCAGGAGGTCCCTGGAGTTCAGATCAAGTGATCTTCCCTGGCCCTAATCTCTGAAAGGGAAGCAGTTAACGCTGTACTGTCTCTGCCAGTGCCACAGGGCTGCTGCTTTCCCAGCTGCTCACCATGAATTCGCCCTGGCTGTTTTGCTCCGGAGGCAGATTGCTGCTACAAACCTGTGTGAGTTGAGGCACAGTTTCCCCTCAGTGCCTTTGGGCTGGGCAAGTGGTAACTCCTGCTTCCTTCGGAGCACCACAGGTCTGCGACTGTAAAACTGGGGGCTCTATGAGCACCAACACTGTATCCCAACTTATCTCTAAGCAACTTCATTTCTAATAGCCTCTCCCCATTGCTGTGGAAGTCCTCCTGCACATTTTCCCCCTCTCCAGCTACATCATCAGTATACTGTTATTTCTAGTGTTATATAAATTAGAGTCCAAAATATTGAAACTAAAATGTCATGGGGGAAGTTGGGCTAAAGCAGGCAGCTGACATACTGAAAGGTCCAACTGTCAGAGGCAAACTGACGCAAGGACCAATGACGTGGAGCAAAAATGCTGGCAGGCACGCTACACAGCAAGTGATTTTGTAGCATACAACAAATTCTAGAAGAGTAGTTGGGTGAATTCTGTATCAGCAGACACAGAGGAAGTTTCAGTGGGAATCTGTTGTGGTCCAAAGAGCAAGAACAGATAAAACCGACCAGAAACCCAAAAGAAAAACAGAACTCCAACCCCATATACCCAAAACAATGAACACCCATCAAGTCTATAAAACAATTAGGTTCAAACAGTGCCTACAGGGAAGATTCAGTGTGAGTTTTGACTAGTAGTAGACTGTGAATTTGATTAGTTTGTTTCCAGAATTTTTCTCAGAGATTTGTTAACTCCCATGTTGGAGGGTTATTTTGCTCAGAGGAACACATGTGGGTATGATGTAAGTCATAACTATATGTGTTTTGTTTTATCATTTCATACATCCTGTGTGGGCATTAATTCCACTGCGCATTTCAACATTTTTTTTTCTTCCAGAAAATAACTCCCCTTAGAAAGCCCCCACAAGTACACTGGTTGTGTTTTCTCAAATTGGAGTAAGTCACAATGATTCTGTTTTTCTTGACATACCCAAATGCTGTGAGGGACTTTTACATATGAAGGTCAACAGTTGTTTAAGTACTAGTCTGGCAGTAGCAACGGAGTCTCCTACATTGACAGTGTGCAATGAAGTCAAGTTTTACCAGCTCCTTTCCCCATCCACTGAGTGCACGATAATGCTTGAAGCCTTTATAAATGTCTTTGGGCAATGTATAAAAAGTCATTTGTATAAGCAAGTCATTATCAGCAGAGTGCCTCAGTGAAGGATCAAAGTGTGAGACAGAAGACAAAATACAGATTTGATCAGTTCATGACTTATGTACATAGCTAAGATTTACAATATAAAGATTATTTTTTCAAATTATCACGCCTGTCAAATTATAATACTGTCACTGTTAAACGGTTCTGAAAATCCCACCTACATATTCCAGTAGGAAATTATGCAAAGACAAGGTGTTATGACAGGGAAGACTGCTCTATCTGCAGTAGTTTTAGGCGATGTAATAATAAAAATAGAACAATAGGTTGTATAAATAGAACAAGGAAACAAACAGTGAAGGCAGAGGTCAGAAAGGACCACTTGATGTAAAAATAAAATATATTCTTCGGCTACAGCAGTTAAATCAGTACTTGCAATAGCAGAGTTGGACTGTATTATCAAGCCAACTCAGACAGTGAGCAAGGGTATCATCTCAGAGACTGAAGGGGAAAACTACGGATTAGAATGTGGGAAGCAAATATAGGGGAAGAAAATAGTCAAGGTGTGAAATACTATTTCTGCCAGTGGTTAACTGAGGAGAAATTTTTTAAGGTTTTCACCCTTCCCATTGAAATGTGAGGCTGTCACTACATGATATGTTGTCTTTGGCAGCAAAGCTGGCTAGAAAGTTCCCGAGATCCACAACCAATTTACTGCCGCATGCGTTAGTTAGTAAACGCTTATGTCTCTGTGCTGCCAACATGTTACTCAGATGTTCTGCAGTCAAAACAACCATTCAAACCTATCCTGTCTGAAAAAAACAAAGGCTCTCTGACCTGAACCAGTTTAGAAGTTGAGGTAATGTTGTAGGCCACAAGACGTGAACTTCAGTTCTGAAACACAGTATAGTATCTGAACAACAGGAGATTTGTGCTGTCTTCCACTTCAATAGTTCCACTCATACAGCTGTATTTACAATCTTTGGGAGGACAAATCCTATTCATCCTGATATTAAATGCATAATCCCCGTCATGTAAGAAAAGTACTTGTCTGTATGTAGGGAAATATATTGACTATACACAATTTTTAGTTGGTATGTGGGGAATTGCCACCAATAAAAAAGATTTCTTCAAGATTCCTCTCCTGTCAGGTTGATTAGCTTCACAGAATGAAAATGTTTTGTTGTTTGTTTCAGAAAACACACGTGTGCATGTTCAACCTGGTATAGAATAATAGAATAATAAAGGTAAGAGAGATTTAAATTTTCAAAATGCTCTGGATTATTATTATAGCCAGTATATTCCAGTGTTCTGAATAAACCTTATACAGCTGTCCCTCCATTCAATTTGTGTTTGTTGAAGCTATGCTTACTTAAGCTATCAAAAAATAAAATACAAATGCTCATTAACCAAGAGTTGTGCATTACTACTATTGGCAGTTGTTATGTTTCTTAAGGCAGTAGCTGTGGGTAGTGTTTTCTAGATTGACAAGAAAGCAGTGATTGCCATCAAGCAACCTAAAACTAAGTGTTGACTCTGCAGCACCTTATATACAGTCAGGCAGAAGAACATGAGGATTTTCAGGACTATTCAGCAGTTGAGATAAAGTAAAGAATAAAACCACCACGAGAATTCTTAAAAATGCATTAGAGCTATTTTCCTACAATATTTTAATGGTCTTATGATTTTCTTGATCGTTTTATTTAAATATTTTAGTGCAATTTGTTTTAGTTTGTTTTTCATGCTCCTAATCCTTTCAAGATCAGGTGCTGAGCAATGAGGATAATTGGGGATTAGTGGCTGGCTGCTGGTATTAATGCACCGAGTTATAATGAGACATCTGCAATATTTTTCCAGTGCGTAACAGCCAGTTGACCCTGTAGACCACAGGTAACGAAGAGCAGAACTGCGCATTTTGTGGCCGTCAGCAGCGATGTGGGGGTGGCATGGTACCCAGCATAGGTAAAGATAAAATGTTTTTCCATTCCTCCACAATCTTTGTTTTACCAAATTATTCAGCCAGCTGTTTGCCCAAGCAGCCTGTTACTGCGCATTGTGTGACGCACTCCAAACAGCAATTATTTATGTGATTTAGTCCAATGAGCAGATATTTTTGTTACTGAGCAATGTTACAATTTGTTACAGCAAAGCAAAAACCTGCAGCTTTCTACCCAGTCTGGGGAAGGGAAAGTTTGGTAGCTGTGGGGTTTTCCAGTCTTTCTCCCATTATGCCCTTGTTTTCCACAGGAAAGTGACCCAGAGCAGAGGGATAAAAGAACCTTTGTATCCTGTTGTGCCTGAACAGCATGAGCTGGTCTGGGGAACGGTCATCTCTGCCCTTCAGACTACAATTGCATCCAGCCCCCCGTGCTATGCAGGTTTCTTGTTCACTGGGTGATCTTGAAGTGGCCTTGCTAAAAGCTCTCCCTGCCATTTCCAAAGGAGATAAATCTACCTAGAGCCCTGGGAAGCAGGATTCTCTTCTGTTTGAAGGTGAGAACCTGACCTGAAGATCTCAGAGGCCTCTTCAAACAGATGGCGCTGATTTTTCAGAGACAGAGCTGCAGCTCCTGAAGCACTGCAGCGCTACGTGGTCCTGGCATCCCGTGGTGCCCAGTCCCAGCACACAGATTCACAGGGTCCATGCTTTGGTCCACAGGGATGAAAAATTGCTTTGCCAGGTGATAACATGCTCACCGAGCCAGGCTCACTAAGAGCAGCAGAAGCGGAAATGTGTGTGAATTTGGCCAGGCATGTCCTTGCCTTTAGGAAACAGAGACACCTCTAAGAATAAGTGCTAGAGGTTTGCGATGGCAAAAGATTAGTAGAGATTTAGATGAACTACGGATAGAGATTTAGAGAAATTAAGCATTCTTGTATGCTCATTTGTTCACCCGGAAGTTTTCTTAGGGAAGATTTTGATTCATTTTCTTTTCTTATTGATTTATTTATGTATTTATAAAATTTTAATAATGTAAAGTCTTATTTTTAAAAAAATGCTACAGGAAGTTTTGAAATCTTAATTAACTGGTTACATCCCCTTGGAATATCAAAAACATATTTAAGATATGTAAGTACTGGTACATGTTGATTGATCATATAATTTTCCTCCAGGCCCTAATTTCTCAAAAATATTAGATATTGAATCTTCATCTTTTCTATGACTAGGAATTATTAAGTTTTTCAGTATTGGAAAGTGTTTTTTTTTGTTTTGTTTTGTTTTTTTGAACCTCTCATTACATGTCCCTGTCAATTACCATTTCCTAGGCAGTGAAGGACCAGTGGTGAACTGGCAGTGATCATGCCAGAGCCCCTCATCACTCCAGCCCTCAGCATGTGGACCCAGGTGACATGCATGCTATGCTCTGCTCAGGAAGATCACACTGATCTTGATATGATGATGCAGGTACAACTTTTCAAGCATTCTTTTCAGAGGATGGTAATTCTCCTCGTGGCAGCTCTTGTAGTCATCATTGCTTTCAGTTTGCATGGGAACAGAACCAGAACCTTTTAAGTACTTTTCTGAAATGGTTCTGGTTTGTGATGAAAGATCTTGGGTTTTCAAACTGCGCTGTCTCTCCCATAAGAAGTAACCAGTAGCCTTGAGTCTTGAATCCCTCGCTAATTAAAACTTCACCCAAACAGATGTGTTCTCCATACAATGGAATTTTGGCTCTGAAAAAGCAGCATATTTTGATGAGATTTAATGTCATGGAAATGATCTGGCCAGCTCCAGGTGCATACTTTAGATTTGCGTAGACAGTTTTGATTGCCTAGAAAGAACCAGCAAGTAGACAGAGAGGATTTGGCAAAAGCAATTATATTTTATCTCAGTTCAGTTTCAACCATTTGTGAGGATCCACAATCATGCTTTCGTAAAACAAACAGATATGGCCCAAACTGCAGCAAGAAACTGAACTGTAAAAGACAAATACATCTATGTATTGTTTGTGTTGCAGTGAACATTAATATTACGCTGCTAGAGAATTCTGTCCACTTCTGTAACAAATAAAAAAGAGAGAGAATTATAGGACATTATATTCTGAGGAGCAGTGTGACTAGTGAGGCAGAACTTGATCCACAATTGCCAAGTTACAACCTGATAATACACTATCAATTCTGCACGATACCAATCCAGGACAGTGCTTCATAATCTGAGCAATTACTTCAAACGATTTAGCAGCGCCCCAAGATCTACTGTATCGAAAGCAGCAGAAAGATCCATCAGCAGGAGTACTGTAATTTAACTTGAATCAGCAGCTGGTGATAAATCATTTGTGACCTTAAGTAAAGCAATCCCAGGACTCTGGTACTCCCTGAAGCCAAACTGAAACTTCTCATATAATCCATTCCCTGACAAAATTGCTAGTAGTAAAAGGGCAACCACTTGCTTCAGTCTTTCCCTTCCTTACATCCCAGAAAAGAGTGCTAGTTCAGTTATCACCGGGTAGAACAGAATCCTGCAATGTAAGATAGGGAAAGCTTTTACCATTTCTGCTAACAAAGAACAGCTGCAAATTTCAGCAGATCAGGAGACCTGCAGAAAGCAAAGAGTCATTAAACGTGTTAGCTATAAATGAAGTAAAGCACTGAAAGACTGTCCGCGAGCAGCCATATGGGCCAAGAGTCAAAACTAGGAGTAATGGAGCATGATTGCTTTCCCAACTGTGTGATCTCAGCAAGAAGCAAATACAAATGTATAACACTTGCAGATACAGGCTCTGGTAGCATAATTACCAGCCGCAGCGCTGAACAGTCGCAGCTGATTAGAAATTCACTCTGTACTTGCTGAATTCCTCACAGTAGGCAGCTGAAAGATTGTGCACAAGGAGTGATTTGTGGTTCAAAATATGATCAATAGCACAAAATAAGGCTTCAGGTCTGTTTTTCCTCATTAATAACAGGACAAGAATACATAGACTTGGCTGGATCAAAAGCGATGTGCTGAGACTCTATATCATCTCGGTGCTTCAGGAGACTAATTTCTGGACTAAACATTCTTTGAAATGATTCCACATTACGAGCTGCCGTCCCCACCTTAGTCAAGTCCTGTGATCACCAAGGCAGACAAAGAGAAGCACAGAAAATTGAGGACAAATCAGGGGCTTCACAGACTGTTTTTAAATGGAAGGAAACAAAAGAAAAAATATCACAATTTGTACAAGATGGTGAGATGGATTCATTTTGTGAGTAATAAAATAAGTGTTGGTTCTCATTTACTCTAATTGTCTTGGAAGATCTACTAGAGGCAAACATGAGAGATGCAAGACAAATTACAAACTTTTCATCCCTGTCACACAGTTTGTCATGTTACAGACATCAACACAGGACCAGCTTGACTCTGCCTTTAATGCAGGTCATCTTCTAGAAGTTGTCTTATTATGCTACAGTTTTTATGTTGGGCTGCCCAAATACTTTCAATATTTTACTGGTGTTGAAGGAAAAATCTAACCAATTCTCATGCTAAATAAGTGGAAACAAAGCAAAGAAACAGAGAATAAAAGAAAACACCACCACTCCCAAAGAATCACTGATTTTATACTGACTGCATCTCCACTGACTCTTAATGGTCCGAGTCCAGGACTCCATTAGTGTTTAATAAATGATGGTGATGATACCCTACCTGCACAATGCACACGGAGCTCCCATTGATTTCAACGTGAGCACTTGGTGCAGACTGATGGCAGGATATTCCTGTGACAGAGATGAATTTTCCATTAGAGCAAATTGAGGAAGACCTGTCTCAGTCAGCAGAATTCACAGCAACAAGAAGCGTTCCTTGGGGGCTCAGTGAAAGATGCCCATCCTGCGTGGTGGAAGGCAAATTGGGTGGGAAGTGGTGAGGCATACTTGGACAGTTGTAAAACCAATTTGAACCATCATGCAGTTATACTGATGTTTAATTTGTAACATCTGGAAACTACAACTTCCTTTTTCATCACACCATGGGGGAAATTACTGTTCTTTTTTATATGAAGGCAAAGGATGCATTTAATACTGGAGTAGGAGAAAGAATGTGGGTGTGTTGTACTATGTCTTGATAACCACCTTTTAGTCAGAGTAGGTAAGGGAGAAATGAAATGCTTTTATGATAAACAGTGGAGAACCATTTCCCATACAGAGATTTGGACCATAACACAAAGCATTCAGGTGAATGTTTTCCTTCAAGGATTTTGTTGAAAATACAGAGTCCATGAGTTGGTGTGAAGTCAGCTTTGCTTGTGTCAGAGAGGCAGCTAAGCACAACAGGGGCACAGGCAGAAACCTCTTATAGTCTGTTTCTCAGAAAAAAATGGGGAAGGAAATCTTTTGGCAAGGAGTTGCTTGAAAACACCTGAATGTGTAAGCCAAGAAAAGGTCTTGCAATTTTCACATTGCTTTTATTGTGGAAAAGGAATGTATTTTCTGTAAAAAAAGAATTTTGATTTTGTTATCAATTTATTCTCATGGAAGACTACATATTTCGCTTGATTATTTGTGTCAAAAACACAAAACTTTCTACTTTTTCTAAGCTGTTCACTGAAGGAAAAAGGAAAAGGGGGTAATATAAGAAAACACAAGTAATTCAATTACTTTTTTTGATAGATGTTTAATAACAATAGATTGTTGTTAAATGAACAAGTATATTTCCAGGAGCAAATATGTAATTTTTGGAACACATCTTAGAAAAACAGGATGAATTTGATTGGGAAATACTTTTGCTCTTTATGATATATTAATGATCTTAGCAAAAAAATCATGTCTTAGAATAGATGATTAAAAGGATGAAGAAAACCAGCATCTAAGTGAAAAATCCAAGGCAAAAGTAGTTGTAAGCAAGATGGATAGCAAAGCAAATCTCACCTACTAGAGGAGTAAATAAGATGCACCAGAAAAATATCTCTTTCCTCTCCATTAAATTTTTATGTACTAGCAATGCACAGTACAGGATCGGGATAATTAGGAATTCCTATTATTTAGAGAAAAACATTTTTGGATGGGCAGAACTGAGGTGTCTGTATAATAAGCGTGGATTTTTAAAATGCGAAACTGTCAGTTCGTGTCTCTAGAGCACTGCAAATTAGGCACCCAAAATCCAGAGTGGCTTTTCAGAGTTTTGGTCTGGATTTCTATTAGAGCTTCTGGAGAAATGTACTTTTTATTTAGTAAGACTTTCAGCTTTTATTGCTCTAAGACGTGATCTCGACAATTTTCTTTTTTCACTCTCATTATGGCTTTTACATGGCCCAGTGCAAAGAATATAAATATTGCTTGAGCTACTTATAGGTGCAAATGGAAATGTGAAAATATTTATGGCTGAAATGAAATTACAAGCTGTATTGCTTAATTATGATAATCCAGGGAAATTATTCTCGCATAATGCCATATAAAGTAGTAAAAGAAAAAATAGCTAGCTGCTCTTTTCTGTTGCTTGCTTCAAATAGGTCCAGGTAAGATGTTAGTAAACGTGTATTTCATGTTGACTATCTTGTTTAAGCTATACGTTGTAAAAGTATAGTACTCTAAATTACAATTTCTATTGCTTGCAAAGTGTTGAGAGAAAGCATAGATTTCAGTGTAACATCATTCAAGCTAATCTCTGAATCTGTAGGAATTTTTATTTATTTACTTGTAATTATTTAACATCTTTTGACTTCATAAAGTCAAAAGGGTCATAAAGTTATTTTATAGAGTTTAAGAAAGTTTTAAACAGAACCTAAGTTATTGCTAGTCCTTCTGGCTGTGAAGTTATCTTCTTAATCTTCTACAACTAAGTTTATGGAGTATGTGGAACTCATTACATTTCTTGTAAATATCAACAGATTAGTCTTGCCTAATGTGAAATTTTGAAATGTATGCATTTAATGTCAATTCTTACTTTCGAGTAACCAAATGGAGAAAATAAATTATGGCTTATAGAATTTACAAGGTATTTCATCAGGCTTACCTAGCAGGAAGGATTGCCAACTCTAAGGCTTCAAAGGACTTTCTGAAAAACAAAACAAAACAACACAACAAACATGCTTTACTAACAACAAAAAAAGATGCAGGGTGGCTTTCCATGGTGCTCTGCTCCATTTTACCCTGTTGGATAGCTAATAGGAGAGACAAGCAGTAAATTTTCCTATGGCTGAGGGATTCCTCAGAGCTGTATCTCATTGCTGCTTGATGTCCAGATGACACCTGACACCCTGCCAGTCTTAATTCTGGGGACTCAGACAGGAGTTCCTCTCTTCCACTTGGCCATGTACTCCCATGGTACTTGGAGGGACTCGATATCTTCAATACTTCTAACACTGTGTCAGAGGTAGCTGAAGCTGGCAAAACGATTCTCAAGTTACTGAGGGGAAGAGGAAGTCAGACATCATAGACTTTATTTCCTTAGAAGACCAGCTGAAATCTTTACCTTCAATCCCAGATGAAAAGTGGTGATGGCTCCTAAGGCCGAATATGAGCTCCTTGAGGAAAACTGACACTTCCTCTTTCCAGACTAAACGCTGTGGTGGTGCTGTCTCTCAGCCATTTCAAGCTGACTTGAAACCCCTGCTGCTTCGCTTGCACTGGGTCTGTGTATGTTTCTTCTGGTGGCTGATCTCACTGCGAACTGTGCATGCCAATTATCAAACTGTAGAAGGGAGAATGAGCTGACAATGGCTTCTCGCTTTGCAAATTAGTTTGCTTTGTTTTAAAAATCTGTGGGTTAAAGTATTATTTTGAAGTTAGCTGTCTTGTGGGACTGCTTTTTGCAACCTCAAAAAGAATAAAGATCTTGTTTGGCTCTAGAAAGAAAGCAACTGAATGAGTTACCCTATCTGTACTTTCAGAAGGGGGTACAGGCTTAATTTATCTTCCTTTGAAGACAGTGGAAGAGCCCGTAAGATTACTGTACTGAAAGGACATTGACGTCAGGGGAAGGTGGATTGTGCCCTAAATGATTATAGAGTCTCTGTAAGAGACTGGAAAAAGTCAAGTGAGTCTCTGGTACTCTCTGTGTCACTGAACACGGAAACCACTGGCTGATGGCACTGTATTGTATGTCATCCTCCTGATAGGTATTTAGCTTCAAGACAATGCTGTCTGATGAAGATCAAAGAATCTGCTTAGTTTTACTGTGTGTATGTGTGATCTGGCTACATCTCATTTTTAAAACTCCTGTACTGTACCATCATTATGGTTTTACCTCAGGAAAACCAGTGTGCATTTATTAAATGAGATGAAGCAAATGCTGAAGACAAGTTCATAGTTGTGTGACCTTTCAGGCACTGTTTGTCCAGGCAGCTCATGTCATCCTGTGACATCTTCCACCTGATTTTCTGCCTGTATGTCATGCACTGGCTGGGATAGAGTTAGTTTTCTTCTTAGAGGCTTGTATGGGATGCTATCATGCTGCCCTGTCAGTAAGAAGCTAGGGGTGCACAAGAAGCTGGCAGGTGACAGAACCAGAACAGCTGACCTAAACTAGTCAAAGTGCTTTAGTGGAAGTGGCTGAATGTCTGTCTGCTCATGCGAAGTAATGAATGAAATCCTTGTTTTACTTCACTTTTATATGCAACTTCTGCTTTCCCTAGGAAATTGTCTTTATGTCAGCCCCCGAGTTATACTCATCATAGATTCATAGTCATTCTAGAGTCATTATAGAGACATAAGAGTCAAGAAGTCATCATAGAGTAAACAAAGAGATGTAATATAGTTAAAGATTAATGGTGAGTCATCATAGAATCACAGAGTCATAACTGAATTGACACAGATTCCCCATAATGTCATAGTGTCGTCACAGTGTCATTGATTCATCATAGAATCATAGAGTGGTCATAGAGTGGTCTTTTATCTTCCCCAGTCTCTCCCCATCCTATCTGCAGAGGGCGAGTAAGTGGCTGCATGGTGCTGAGCTGCCTGCTGGGGTTAAACCACAACACAGCTGCTGGACAGAAGAGAAAGATTATTTACCTTTGGTCATTTTATGTTCTGTAAAGGACAGCAGTTCCAGTTTCAGATGTGTACCAGATGCCATGCAGAAGCAGCAGGGACTCTGGGGAGCTACCACAGCTGCAGAGTTGCAGGTGGTTTTCCCACTTCTGGAGTATGGAGCAGGTGCTCATCTTGCCTTTCCCTGGGCTTCACACATCTCCCGAGAGATCTGCACGGGAAATCTCTTCTGAAATTGGGAGAAAATTGTCATTTATCTGAAAGGAAATACACTGTTATTACATTCTGCTTGAACCACCTAATTTTAGCAGTGTGGGCTACAAGGAAACATTTTAAGAGCTAGGGCACAAAACTGTAATAACATTTACAGTTTCTTTTTCTTCATTTGTATCTAAGAAACATATTTATTACATAAACTCCTGCTAGTTTCTCATAGCAATACTGCAGCTATGTTTGCAGTAGCAGCTCCCCTGTTACATTACTGCAATCATAATAAATTATTGAAGTGTAAACCTAAATATATACCTAGCCTACTCTTTCAATTTTAATTCCAATTTAAATATTTTATATAGTTTTCCTATAGATTCTTCATTGATGGTTAGTAATTGCACCATCACAGCAAATACAGTTTTGTTTTGAAAGGTACTTTTGGAAATTGTACCTGAGTTTTTAATTATTTAGGTCAAAGAAACAAGTTAGGATTGTCTACCTTTAATATGTCAACAGGATAAAAGAGAAATTGTATTTATATCAAGGAGGTTATGCTAAGCTCAGTCATAAATTTGATATTTTAAAGAGGGAGAGGCTAGAGGCGTTTCTGAGACGTGTCATGAACATCTGATCTTAAATATGGAGATGAACTTCTGTGGTTAGAGCTATTGTATTGACTGTCTGAACTCTAAATTGGAATAGTAATAGAAAAATAATTGTTGTTACTTGTCTTTCCAGCCCTACTTCTTACCTTCCTCACTTTTCTGATCAAATTATATATGTGCTTTGCTTTAATATTCCTTGTCCTTTGCTACCATGTTTTTATGGTAACATTAGTATCATTTACTAGTCAAATGGTGAAGAGGGGTGATAGTGGTGTGCCAGAGGCTTATGTAAATCAAAGATAAGTTATTTTTGTTATTTTGTTTTCATTTTTTACTTCTTAATTTTTATTTGTTCTGTTTTTAAGAACCTGTACCTGCTGAGTGGTTCCTTTCATTAGTAACCACTAACTCATCAGAGAGGGTCTATTTCCATCATAGGCTTGAGAAAGGAAGTGGCAGGTCTCTGCTTGCCTCTCCTCCCTCAACTTCTTTTGTTCTACCAACAGCAAACTCCAGGTAAGTATGAAACTGAAAAGAAAAAAACAACTTCAATGTTAAGAATTACATGAAAAAATAGTTAAAGAAAAATAAAATGCAAAATCCACATTTCCGTGAAGATATAAAATCTGAAAGTTTTTATGGACTTTCAGACACAATCTAGTGGAGAAAAAGAATATCTTTTATTCAATTCTGATATCTGCCACAAGGCAGACTCAATAGTACAGGTTTTCTTTTAAATTAAGTAATGTTTGGTGTATAAATTAAAGGTTGGCGACTACTGAGTATAAGAATTACAGTTATCTGTCTTCGTGGAAACTATATTTAACAGATGTGTCTTTAAGTATGAATGACTATCGTTATTTGACAACTAAATAGTTGTTTTAATATGTGGTTATTAATTTCATCAGAAAACTATTTTTGCTTGAACTCATTGGTCTCATGACTCTTTAGTTTTTCAAAGCTTTCTGTATGAAATGATAAGGAAGTGATAGGATAGTGGAGAGAAACAGCTTTTCAGTTTGGTGGAACTTCAAACTTATTTCACAAGATAAAACCAACACTTTCTGAAGATGTGACAAAGGATACAGGATTAGCGTGCTCGAGCAGGGAACCTGGACTGCAGTAGCAACAGTCTCCTGACTTGGGTCTGGTAAGGGACGTGGATTTCCATGGCTGTATTATAACCGCTTTGCTGGTCTCTATTGTCTTCTCTCTCATTTTGATCAGAAATTCTGTTCTGGAGCAAAGAAACCTTTTCCATGAAAATTTCATCTGAACTAGTACACTCCCATGAAAAGTTCTAATTTCAATATATTCACATTTTTCACAGAGTTGACTAGTGCTACCCATGATTACATACGTATAAAATCAATTACCTAGTACATTAAGTAGCTGAGTATTCACATACTTGTTAGCTACAACTTTATTTTATTATATATTGAGGTATTACTTCTTAATAAATTTGAACTTATATGTGATGTATTGCTTAATAGAACTTATATCTGAAATTCAATACATTTATGGAAAACAGGCTATCACTAATCCTCAAGCTAAAGCTACTTAAATGTGGCTATACTGAATCTGCCTCATTTTGCAAAAGGAAACAGTCACTCTTCCCCCACTCCCATTGTATTAGAGGCGAGTTAGTGAAAAAAAAATCTTCAACAAATGCAGTTAGCAACACTGTTATGTCAGTGTAAGTTTTGTTCTTTTTCCATTAACATTCTGTATAAATTTGTCCTTTAATGTTCAGTTCCAAAATTGGATAACGCGTTTCCTGGGAGGATTTTTATGCTCATTAATCATAATGTTGACCTTAACAACTGAAGGTGTCCAGTCATTTGTTTATAGACAAATTTACAAAGGTATTACAATGCTTAACTGTGAATGCTAAATCTCAGCAAGTGTGATACATTAAACCAAAGATAAAGTGGTTAATATGACACTAAGAAAAGGCTTTCATGGAATCAAAGGGAAGTCTTTTTACCTCATTTAGGTAGATATTTTTGTTGAAATGATGATAGCAGAATCAAAATATATATTTTGTTCATTAACAGTGTTTTTTGTAGTAATCCCTTTAATTCTAGAAAATAGTTTTTTTAATTATTTTGATGAGGAATTATATGAAAACTAAGCAGATGCTCCTCTTTCTCTATGTGCTATACACATCCTAGTTCAGAGGATGCTCAGGCCAATACTGCAGGAGGCTTTTTGAAAAATAGATGCTCTGAGACTCAATCTGGCTGCAGTCTTATGCCAAAAAGGAATGTAATATACTCAATTTTTGTTTTAACCCTTCTCTTTGCTTTTTGTTTTCCCTATAAAATATCAGTCTTGCACAAGCAAATGACATAAGAATGTCTTTTATCAATGCTATCTGCTTTAAGACATACTGCTATTACCTTAAAAATTGCATGCAATTGGAGTCAACTTTTTTTAAGAAATTGCTTTTCCTCTCATTGCACATTGATTTCTGTATTACTTTTATTCTGGTGCAAGTACTGGACATGCAAGAGAGCTCCATCTTTATATGAATGGCCTTTTTTTTCAGGTCATCATCAAGAGGAATGGGGATCACTGTGAAAAGAATAAGCAAATACTAAAGCGGATATTCATGGATCCTAGAAGTCCTTCCTAGTGCAATGACCTTGGTCTAATAATTTTATATTTGGATAGTTTGTTTAATTTTGGAAGTGTATGGTAATAAGTAGACCCATATACTGCAGCCACAAGCACAGTAAGTATCAAGAGCATAAACACATTTCTCACATCTTTTCCTAAAGTACCATTCACCTTTTTACCTCAGACCAAAAAAAAAAAGCAGCCACACAGTTCTGCTAATTCCCTCAAACACAGAAGCTCTCAAATTAGAGCCCTGGTTGCCAACTCTGCTAAAAGTTTCCTGGTGCCCCAGTTGCAGTGGGTGATAGGCCTCCACAGGCTTCCAAGTAAAATGTGATCATTTCTTGCCAATCCTTGTATTCTCAGCACTATCCAATTAATGGTGGACCCCGACCAGCTAGGATCTCCAACAGTGAATATTATTGCTAACCCAACTGAGCACCTGCTGGTAAGGTCTCCCTGTTTCCATCTACACTCTTAACTGCTCTCGTTGTTTATTCATAGAGGCAAAGATTAAAGCCAGAAAGGACCACTGTGATCATCTAACCTCTAATCAGAAATCTTTCCAATTTTTCAGCCTTCTCATTCACTTGCTGACATTACATGTAGATGCAGAATGCAGTTTATAGAGACCTCCTTTATTTTCCAGTGCACTTCTGTCCGGTTCAGGTAACCGGATTTCATGCTCATCTACCTCTATAACAGATTTTACAGGACTGGTCTCTACCCTCCAACCCAATTTTGAGCTCTACCTCAGATCTTAGAGGTCCCAATGTGAAAACTCATTTGTTTAAGAAGCATAGAGATCCTGGTACTAGAATGTGGAATAAACTAGTTCCATTGATCTGTTCGTAAATTGATCAATCTTACATCTGCAAACTAAGAAGAACTGTCATCTTGACATTTTCATGCAGCTTTTGTCCTCTCTCCCCTCCTTACTGTTTTGGTTGCACTTTTTTCCAGTAGAACAATGTCATTGTTAGTGTCAAAAACAAAATGTATTTCAGCAAAGTCTGGGTTTCCTAGTGATGGGTATCCAGACTGATGCAAGACATGAAGCCAATCGGAAGCCTAAGTACCTGCAGAACAAAATGACAGATCTTGATCTTTCCCCACTGACCTAATGGAGACACAGATATAGCTCCAGAGGAGACTGGTGAAGAACAGTTATATGAGTTCAAAATGTTTCTAGAAACACAAAAATTCTGCAGACTCAACCTTACATTCCCTCATTCTTGCTTTGGTTAATTAAGGCTGGAACAGTGCTTTTTTAAAACACATCTGGATGCCTGAGGTGAACTGGCTTGTTTCTGGACAATTCTGAAACTGAATAGAGTGAACAGATGACCACTGGCAGCCCTCTGTGTAGAAGCATCCTGAAAGGTCTTTGTGTATGCCTAATTTTGTTATGTTAAACCTACTCTGAATAACTTTCACTATATAGATAGGCAGGCACTACTGATCTCAGTTTGGCATTTTAAAGAAATAAACAGTATTCTTAGTTCTGATTTTTGTGGTTAAAGTAACTGAACATTAGAGAAATCATAGAATTTGTTAATATATTAGTATTTTTTACTGTCCATGACAATCTCAGGCAAATGTCAAGCTGAAATAAGCTCAGGAGTTTTTCATGAAAACCTGTCTTTACAGACTGAGTGGAAACTCAGACTGAGATATTTGCTGTCATAAAAAGAGAGAGAATCCCATGTAAAATGAAAATTAATTATTCAGCTGAAAAATTTGGTTTTGGAGTCATGGAACGTGAATCCACAAAAAATCCATGCCACCACTGGGATAAAAAAAAAACAAAAAAACACACAGAATAACAGGAAAATACCTTCTGGTTCAGTAAGTGGGCAGAAGTGACAGAGATGTTTTACAAGCTACAGGGATGGGGCATATGTGTCTGGTATTTTAACTTATGATGGTATATTGGGAGCACATTTCATCTGTATGTTCAAGTACGGGTCCTGTTTTCTTTAGGGGTAGAGGTATAAGCACTTCCTCCTCCTTAATCTGTGTTTTTCCCAACAAAGAGGATCCTAAATCCCAGGCAGACAGACACACATCAACTAGAATGATGGGTCAAACTAAGCTCTGAAAGATGAGAGATCAGTTAAACTTGTGGCCAAACTTTCCTTCTAGATGTGTACAGGTAGGCACCTCCCCATCAGTGTGTGCATTTTTCCACTTGATATTTTTAAGCTGTTTTAATTTCCCTACTGAATGAACATGAAAACGAACTGTAATTCCAGTTACTTCAATTATTTTTCTGGGGGCTGGATGATCAAAGTGTCTTTCTACCTGGAATTATTTAATCTTGATTTTAAATCTAGCCTGTGTGTCTCTCTGCGTGTAATTTTCAATTACTTGAATTTCTGGTATTGTCTTATGTTTTTACATCCATTCCAGATGTTCCTCAAGCTTTCTTTTCTGTGCTCTTCTAAATGAGAGCTAATAATCACTAGTACAATTATTCTTCTTCTTTCAATTTTGTAAAATTCTGCCTCTCCTTGATAGAATCATAAAATCTGAGAATGGTTTGATTTGGAAGGGATCTCAAGGATCATCAGTTTCCAACAGGCAGGGTTGCCAACCACTAGATCAAGTACTAGATTAGGCTGCCCAGAGCCCCATCCAACCTGGCCTTGAATGCCTCCAGGGACAGGGCATCCACAAACTCTCTGGGCAACATGTTCCAGCACCTCACCACTCAGTGAAAAACTTCCCCAACATCTAATCTAAATTTTTTCTCCTTTAGTTTAAAACCTTGTCCTATCACTACCTACCCTTGTAAAAAGTTGATTCCCCTCATGTTTATAAACTCCCTTTAAATATTGGAAGGCCACAATGAGGTCTCCCTGCTGCCTTCTCTTCTCCAGGCTGGACAAGCCCAGCTCCTTTAGCCTGTCTTCCCAGGAAAGGTGCTCAGGTGATCAGACCTCTGGTCATCCTCATGGACCTCCTCTACACTGTCTCCAGCAGCTCCACATCTTTCCTGTTTAGGGGTCCCAGACCTGGATGAATGGGACCTAATGAGGACAAAGTAGAGAGGGACAATCCCCTCCCTTGGCCTGCTGGCCACTCCTCTTCTGACAGAACGCAGGATACTGTTGGTCTTCTGGGCTGCAAGAGCACACTGCTGGCTCATAATAAGTTTTTCATCTACTACCCTGAGTCCTTCTCAGCAGGGCTGCTCTCAAGGATTTTTTCTCCCAGTCCGTATATATATATGGGATTAGCCTGATGCAAGTGCAAAACCTTGCACTTTGCTTTGTTGAACCTCATTAGGTTCACCTGGGCCCACCTTTCAAGTTTATCAAGGTCCCTTTGGATGGCATCCCTTCTTTCTGCTTTATCAATTGCACCACTCAGCTTTGTATCATCAGCAAACTTGCTGAGGGTGCACTCGATCCCATCATGTATGTCACTGATAAAGATGTTAAGGAGTACCAGTATTTCAAGACCACTTGTACTTCGTGAACCACGATATGGCAACTTTGATCTTGATCACTGTGATTAAGTTTAATTGAATAATTTGTCTATGAAATCAGCCTTTTCTTATTACTGTTTACAGAATATGCTTGGGTATATTGTTGCTTCTCTCATAGTTAACAGAGATTTTTCAGATGAGTCACTCAATATTTTTGTGGTTTTGATGAGTTACACTCCTGAAGATTCCCGATGTATACTCACACACATATTTTTTAGGTTTTGCTTTGTGTTTATCTCAACTAGTAAAATTTAACTTATTGATGGTTCTTGAAAGTGAATACAGGTGGAACACATAGTTAGCCAAAGTAGTTTTTTTTAACAAAGTAAACTTTACTTTTAATCAGTGCTTGAGGGACTTTGGGGGTGAAACCAGGGTCACTAGTAAGGACCCTGTATGTAATGAGCCAGTGCTTCTGGTAGGGGCTTATGTTAGTAAGATCCCACAGTCTTGTGGGGGGAAGGAGGAGGACGATGCACCCTTTTGTAGGAGGAATACAAGGGATGATGTGAGGTTGGTGGCTATGATAACACGTGAGCATGGACAAGAGGGTATTAGGGCTTTAGGAAGCAGTGGGGGAGAACTTCAGACTTCCACAAGAAGTTTGAGGGAGGGCCCCTCTAGAAAGGTAGTGTGCCGGAAAGCCCAGCTGAAGTGCCTTTACACTAATGCACGCAGCATGGCAAATAAGCAGGAGGAACTGGAAACCGTGATGTGCTTGGAAAATTATGATCTGGTTGCTATCACGGAAACGTGGTGGGACGAATCCCACGATTGGAACACTCTGATTGAGTGCAGGGTGCTGCACTTGGGCCAGGGCAATCCCAGGTATTTATACAACCTGGGGGAAGAAGTACTTGAAAGCAGCCCTGCGGAGAGGGACTTGGGGGTCCTGGTGGACGAGAAGCTGGACATGAGCCAGCAGTGTGCGCTGGCAGCCCGGAGGACCAACTATGTTCTGGGTTGCATTAAAAGAGGAGTGGTCAGCAGGGAGAGGGAGGTGGTGGTCCCCCTCTACTCGGCTCTTGTGAGGCCCCATCTGGAGTACTGCATCCAGGCCTGGGGCCCCCAGCACAAGGAGGACATGGAGCTCTTGGAAAGAGTTCAGAGGAGGGCGACCAAGATGATCAGAGGGCTGGAGCACCTCTCCTATGAGGAAAGTTTGATGGAACTGAGCTTGTTTAGTTTGGAGAAGAGAAGGCTCCAGGGAGACCTCATTGTGGCCTTCCAATACTTGAAGGGAGCGTATAAACAGGAGGGGGATCGATTGTTTGTGAGGGTAGATAGCGATAGGACAAGGGGGAATGGTTTTAAGCTGAGACACGGGAGATTTGGGTTAGATGTTAGGAGGAAGTTTTTCACACAGAGGGTGGTGACGCACTGGAACAGGTTGCCCAGGGAGGCTGTGGATGCCCCGTCCCTGGAGGCGTTCAAGGCCAGGCTGGACGTGGCTCTGTGCAGCCTGGTCTAGTGGTTGGCAACCCTGCACTTAGCAGGGGGGTTGAGACTTGATGATCTTTGGCGTTCTTTTCAACCCAGGCCATTCTATGATTCTATGATGATTCTGTGATTCTATGACTTTAAACATTTTTCTGTTTAGAACTTAAATACTGTCATTGGTAGAAGATTTTCAGCCTTAATCAGATGAGCTGGTATTGACAGATTATGATGTGATTGGTGTGTGATATTTACATCTACATACTTACATTGGACATAAAACACTCTGGATTTAGGAATGCTGATATACCAAAAAGGTGCTTTGAATCTAAAAATAGTTGTTTGATACCAAAGTGGCAAACCTGTCTTCCTTCACCAAAACACACCAAAGGTCTACTTTCATTGCTCTATTTAGGGCTAGAAGTCCAGGTGGCATAGCTTCAGGGATGTAACTCCAATTGACATAGTGATGCCATAGAATTCTGGCCTTAGGAAGCAACACTGATTCTGTGAATCTCTTGGCAGAAGTTTGCCTCATGATTAGCATACATAACTGTGAGTTAGGTAACCTAGGGCCTTTATTTCTAGCTAGGGCATTGGCTTGCTGGGTGACCTTTAGTTAGACATCTCATGCTGTTTTGCCTCTTTGCTGTACAATAGAGAACAAATATCGATAGAAATGTGAAACTTAATTCATTAGTATTTGTAAAACCTTTGCTGATTTGTAGAATAATTCTTATCCTCACCTTGTATTAAAAGGGACTTATTCTTGCCTTTCTATTAAAAAAATGGTGATAAAATGAAATAGTACAGCAAGTGATAGTGGAAAATACCTTGGTTCTTGCCTAACACCATATGTGCTAAGTGTACATGTTTACTAAAAGAATGAGAAACCTTAATAAGAGATTCCAAAGAAAAGGATGCTACTTACCTCTCATGATTGTCAAATATGTTTAAAAACTGTACTATAAAGTGATTCTGTTGAATATTCTACACTACCTTATCACAGAAATAAAAGCATTGAGGCTAGTTGAACCATATTAATAATCTGTAAGAGTATCAAGTATGAGGTTTCCTTATATCAATTGCTCTCTTTGAATATCCAAACAGAATTTTGATTTCAGCAATTATCAAATAAGATATGCTTTCTGTTTTCCACTCTATACTGTTCTACAGATATTTTATTTGGTACTTTGGTATTTCCACAAAGACTGCATAACTGTTTCTGTTATGCTTTCAAATATTGTTACAAAAAAACCATTCTAACGACATCCTATCTGGAAGCCAAGACATCTTTAAATTTTTTCTCACACTCAGACATGTTTTGCTCTTTATGTGCAGTCACTTGAGATGTAACCCTAAGTCGTTACTCTCCTGACACCCTAGAGTCAGAGGCTGAACCCATCTGAGTCTGGGGATGCTTCTCTCTTTCAGTAAAGTCCGGAAGAATGACTTGCATGCTAAGATGTTTTTCCCCTGCCATCATTTATTCTAGTTAGAATGCTGTTTCTTTCCTCTCTACAGTTCTCATCTTGCTTGGTATGTAGTGGAGCTTTTCATCATCAAGAGATGGATGGCAAATGAAGTAAGAAAAATATCTTCCATGGAAAATATTTGCAGAATTAAACAGATGAATATCAGGTACCTTTGATGAGGCACAGAGAGAAAGCAGAAAAGGGGCGAATCAAGAGATTTATTTCCTATATCTTGACTCTGTTCTCTGGAACAATAAATAGAAAAAATAGTGTAATTCAGATCAAAAAGCTCATTCTTAGTACTCATGGACAACCTGTGTGCAGTGTACTGTGACTTAACTGAGGAGAACTTCAGAGGAGATCTAGAATCTTGGAAAAATGTTTGGAACTTATTTTTATAGAAGCTGGAAATTCACAAATTTTATTCAAAATGTTTGTGGTATATGTTCACCTGTTTGACAAAACCCTCTGACTGCCAAGCTGCATCATTATTTAATTTGCAACTGTCATTATAACACTAGTAAAAGAAGTTTGTAAAGCCAAAGAAGAGACTTGAGTAAACAGACTGCCTTTCTGTCTGTGCTTTTCTTGTCTGAGCTTCTTGTAGTATATTTATATTCATGCCTATCACATTGTTAATGAGTTTTCTTCTCTAAACTGACCCTGACTGCTACTCTAAAATATATTTTAAATGAAGTGTGGCTTTGAGACCAGGCAGATTATTAAAATATTGAAGAATATACATTGAATCATACAGCGATCCTTCTTGCTGGTAATTCAAGATTAATAATTCTTTTTTGAAAGATGACCATTAATGAACAGACTTAGGGTCCAAGTTGTCCCATACAAAGCTCCCTCTGGATCTTTTACTTATTTACACATCTGCAAAATGGATTTAAAATAACACCACTTAACCCAGTAGCATGACACCCACTTTACTTAAATATAGATGAGTGTTCAAGGTGCAAGACAGGAAAACAGCATCCATTATCCTTATGAAATACGAGCCTTAGATGGTAGCAGAAATTAGTTAATTTTGGGTGTGACCAGCAAGTTCAGTTCTTAGTGGGAAAAGTTTATAGCAAAACAGGTTTTGTATATAATTAGAAAAAAGAACGCATCTGGCTAAGTGATTGTGTGCTTAGAGAAATACACACACATAGCAGCAGAGATTGCTGCAAAAACATCCATATGGCTGACTGTAATTGGTCAAAAAGGCCTTATTGGGATTTTACCTTAAGTTCTTGTGTTTTTCACTACTGATCATCACTCTAGTGCAAAAACTGTAAATTAATACACCAGTCTATATGCAGACAGAAACTTAATGTCATTTGTACGTATTTCTCTTGATAAGAGAAAAGTCTTAATCATTTTTAAAAATCTACATGGACACATATATACTTGCATGCTATTTTTTTACCCTCCCAGTTTCAGTAAACTACTCCAATACTAAGTACTATATAAGTTGCTTGAGATATTGTGACCAGATGGTTCACAGGGCTAGTAATGGATTATAGTGCTTTCTAGCTCCAGATTGCCAGTTCAAATCTGGGTCAGGTTGACACTGTCTGAAAATTATTACTGTTTGGTGGCTTATGTGAAATGAGTTGGAGACCTCAATATAGTTCCTAAAGGCTGGGTTAATATAACACAAATGTCACCAGATGATTGTCGGTTTCAAGGCTCAGGCTGAAGCACACCGAAGTCAGTGGAAAAACTTCCATTGATTTCAGTGGGTATTGAATTAGATCTTAATTATGGAGAATGAATCCTTTGTGCTCTTGGAAGTGGTTATTTACAGGGGGGTGAAAGATGTCCACGAACTGTTCCTGGGAGACAAGTATTACTGCCAGCTAGCATGCAAGGTTTTGCATGTGGGATGAGGTGATCCCAGACATTTATACAAACTGGGAAAAGAAATCCTTGAGAGTATCCCTGCTGAGAAGGACGTAGGGGTCTTGGTAGATGAAAAACTTGTTATGAGCCTGCAGTGTGCACTTGCAGCCCAGAAGACCAACAGTACCCGGGTTCCATCAGAAGAGGGGTGGCCAACAGGGTGAGGGGAGGGATTGTCCCCCTCTGTTCTGTCTTCATGAGGCCCCAGCCTCATGGTGTGTTTTGCCACCATTCTGGCTCCATTAGTATAAAAATGAAAGAGAAGTTACTTGATCCTTGGGGATAAGGATCATCATAGATAAGAACTATTAGATATTAAAGACCATTGAGTTTAATTGACTGGAAATTTAAACTAGACAAGATAAAGTGGGAAATGAGGCACAGTATTATCACCATATTTGATTAACCTGTGGAACAAACCTGTAGCAAAAAAGGAGGAATTGCCATTTCTATATATCAAGTTCAGATACATATCTGGAAAGTAAGTGTTAATCGGATCTGCCACTGGACTGTGTCCAATGACACTGTTTGCACTGTTATAGTGATGCAATTTTATTGCCAAAGGACTGCAAAAAGGAATAAAACAAAACCACTTGTGCAGCTGACTGCAAGCATTTACTCCTGCTTTCTGCTGTCTGTCTAGTCTAGTTCCTAGTCCTGCTGAAGATGCACTGAAGTGCAATGGTGATCATGTGTTCTTTGTGCCACATGAGTTTTAACTCAAGTTTAAATTTAACTTAATTCAAGTTTCAAATCTGTTACAAATCTGTAAGAATGTCTTTAACAAAGGAGTTCTTGGCTGTATACCCAAGAACACAATAAAACTATTATTTTTTTTCAATCCCTTTTGTTTTTCTCTTATAAAAATATTTATTATTTTATATTGGATGATGGTGACTTAGGGATTTTACATTCTAGGTATAGACTCTAAACAAAGATGAAGGTTTGCTATTGAAATATAGTGTTTTAGAATACCTCATTTGTTTGTATACTGTTCAGGACAGAGAAAAACAACTATACTGAACAATTTTTTATAATAGCCAGTAACGATTAATACTTTAAAAATGCTTCTCTAGTTGGAGAAACAATAAACCAGATTTTGGCACTTGGAAATGAACAGACAGAGTACAGAAGAAAGATAAATATTTTCAAAGTAGAAAAGATGGTATGTGAGTTCAATTTAGTCTTCAGGCTAAGAGCAAGATAATCTACAAAGAGAGTTTGTGGTTTCACAAGGGAACCCAAATGCTTTAGGAGAAGACCTGGATTCCCACCAGAAATCTGAAGACTATCCCAAGAGTTTCTCATGTGGACAGAAAAATCTCAATGAAAGAAATGAATGAAAGTTTATGATTTTGTCTGGGTCTTCACTCTCATATAGGAAAATAGAAGTGTTTACGAGGCAGAATTTATTTTTTGTTACATGTGCGAAGAGCTACACCAAATAGAAAAATCACTGATATGCTGTCAATGAGGTGAAGTTGCATGAGAGGCAGTTCCAATTTTAACACCTATCATTTAGATAAAGGATGATGATTTTATTACCAGGAAACATATCAACCAATAGGTCTGCACCTGAACTGTGATAGAAAATTACATATGGTTTAAAATCTTCAGACCTTTTTGAATTTATTTGTATTTATTTAGCAATGTATTACAGTTTATAGTGTTTAAAGATAAGATTGTCTTATCTTTTATATCAAACATAAATTTAGATTTAATAAAGACAAATTCTGCAGTTTTCTTTTTATGTTTAAAAATATGGTGTTGCTCATTAAATGTTCAGAACAGGTGAAACTTATTTAAATTGAATTTATGAGGGATGTTCAAATTTACACCTGACCTTTGGGAAGCCTGTGGTTCAGATGCCCAGAATATTTCTTTATCATGTATTTAATTTCAGAAGCACATGTATCACATTAGTATTTATATAAAATATTCAATGAGAAAATATATTTTCTTTGGTAAGCAATTACCTTCTCACTTTATGATAAAATTTAGAACAGATTTACGCAAGAAAATAATTTAAATGTGATATTGTTTTCTTGAATCCCACAAAAAATCCTTCCCCTTTACTTTAATTCTCTTTCCATGTTACTTTCTTCCCTCTCTCCTTCAACTGGCTCAGTTACTTTTAAGTATTTTAACTGGCAGATGTGATGGGTGAGAACATAGGACCTCTATGGAACAATCACAAATCCTGAATACATAACTTAAATATATACCTTTTCTCATCATGCTTGTCTCATTTATGATTATATGATTAACAGCTACCAAAGACTTAATTGCTTTATTGGACATGGACGTGGTCCTGGGCAATGTGCACTAGGTGGCGGTGGAGATGACCTCCAGAGGTCCCTTCCAACCTCAACCATTCTGTGATTCTATAAACAACTCCTGATCACCTTTAGTCTAAATATAACTTTCCTCTTCTGTTGTAAACAGTGAGGCTCTGAGGCAAGTGTTTATGAGATGAATTCAGTTTGGGATATCTTCGCTGTTCACCTGTATAAGTAGTTTCTTGTGAAAATATGCACAGGACACACTGGCTTAGCACAGCTCTAGTAAGGATCATTTGTGCCTTCATTTGTGCCTGAGTATTTGCCTATATTGTTAGGATAAATCTTGAAAAAAAAAAAAGTAGAAAGATGACCTAGTTTCAGCAGTTCCCCAGGGTTATTTTATGATTTTTTATTTTTTGCTCAATTGTTTGCTTCCATCTCTGTAAAGCAAGAATGGAAATATCTATCTGACCAATAGAGTGGTGCATAAATTCTCAGAGTTGCTCGCATCCTAAGATAATGTGAGAGAAAAGAGGAATGTCCTTGTAAGTGTCAATAAAAGAAAAATGGTTATAGTATTAGTATGAGATCTCTGCTCTACTTAACCTCAGCAACCATATTTAGATACCCAGGCTAGCGTGTAGTGCTCCTAGATACCCTATGTAGCCAACATTGAAGAAAGTTGCTTCCAAAGGGTAGTTCAGAACACAGCCTCAGTGAAGCTCACACTGAATTGCCAGCAGAAGTTCTTAATTATATATAAAAGCTGTTTCAATCACCTCCTAAGTTGTGGGCAGTTTGCATTATATACCTCAATCTGCTAGATGTTGTATCTACCCCAAGGTTTTCCTGCAGTGTGGATACTACGTTAGTCTTTCCTCTTCCCCAAAGACTGCCTTATATTTGCTTCTTAAAGAAACTTGTAAGACTGCAAAGAGCAGGTGGGTGTTCAATCTATGTAGTTTTCACCAACCATTTTGATAAGAATTTTTACATTGCAAGGTATGTTTTAGATAAACCCAAGGAACTGGATAAAATGTTTTTAGCTCAGAAGCATTTGGGGGCTCTCTGACTTGTATTATGTATTTTCTGAAGCATGGTACATAAATTTCTTGCACTCTTTCAATGCTTTTAGGAGGCTCTTGGTGATTTATGTAGGATTTCTGTGCATAGCTAACATGAACTCTGAAGGAAGAATAGAGCTCTTTAGTTTTCTCCTGCCTGTGTAAATCTTCAGATGTTCTGAGCTGTCTTTTGATACTCTTCATAAGAATAGCTGGAGCCTGGTTGAGAATTTAAGTGTGATAATCCCATGTTGCTAGTAGTATTATAAGTAATATTAAATGTCAGAAGTTGACAAAAGACTGTCTGTCTTTTTTTTCTTTTTCAGCCAAAGAAATAGAGAGTTATTTGAATTATTCAAAGCAGTGGCATATTTCACAAGTTTTGGTAGAAATCCGAGTAACATCAATGCTTTTTTTTTAATACAGTCAGAGTTAGCTGATTTGTAGTTATTTTATACATACGCCTGGGCAATCAAAAGAAGTAAGTGCTAACCAATTTTGTAACATGTCTCTGACAGAAAATATTATATCACAAAATCCAAAGCTACTGATGACCCACTGTGTTGCATTTATTATTAGGAAAACTCACAGGAAAACAGTCTCTCTCACCAAGACTGCATGGAGACCCAATAGTATCTGTCACTCTTGGAGAAGTCAATTTATAATTACAGAAAATACAAATGAAAAATATGCTTCTGGACTACCAAATAATGGCCTATTAGGGCTAGCTTTATGAACTGTTCTTCTCTACACTGCAAAATTCTGTGATGTGACAAAATATTTATGAGTGGGGCTTTTATCTATTTTTTGTTTAATGAATGCAGTCTTATTTATGCTAACAGTGAGTGAGAAGTTTGGAATGAGAGTTAATTTCCAGTCAACTAGATATCAGCAAGGAGGCTGAACAATGCTAGCTGGAGTTACAACTGGTTTGAGCTTTGCACTTTTGGAAGGCATTCAGCCTACTCCTGAATTAAAAAAAAATCTAGTAAATGTAGCCAGAGGATAGACAAGGAACTGGGTAAAAGATGTAACTGATTAAAAAAAAAAATTAGATGTTACCCATGTTGTGGCTAGTGTACTGAGTTCTCAGTTCAGTTTTTTCTTATTTTCTGGTCTTCTTTGATATGTAATAAAGCCCACATCTTTTCAGAATGTTGCTAAAAGCATACTGGCATAGCTTCCTCGTGGATGTTTTTTCAGGGTTCTGTAAGCCTTAGGTTTGGATACAAATGCTGAAGACCTGTCAAGCACTAAGAGCTAGAGTAGAACTAAGCATTGCTCTTCCACTGAAAAGTTTGCTGACCAGTTTGTTGACCAAAATTTGTTTCAAGATGACCAAAAGTATTTATAAATTCTGTTGGATTTGATAGAACATTTTGGATAAACTAAACAACAAAAAATGGAAAACCTCAGACAAATCTGTTCCATTTCAATCTCTTCAAAAAGAAACATCTTAGTATTGCCAAATAACCATTTTGAAAAACGTCCTTAGAAACATATTATTGGAAAGGCCTTTGTAAAACCTTGCACAAAGTAAAATGTTTTGGATGACCCACAGTGATTCTTCTTCCTTCCTCCTTCCAGCAAACTGGCAATGTTTATTTCAAGCAAACCTGACTTTTTTTTTTTGCAACTTTCCAGTTTTGGATAGTGTTAAATCAACTTAGATATATGTAGCTCTGCACTAAGATATCATGTAAATATTTTCGTCTCTCACAGATTTGTATGATTTTCCCATTTCAGTGCTGACCTTTTTTCAGCTTGCGGTAACAGGGTCAATATTTTAGTTTAGGGAAGTAGAGACTTGTGTGTCATGATTCTAGATTTAATCCCACCTACCAAGGAGAATCCAGGTGTGAACATCACATTTGTCTAGGGCTGACTTGGATGAAAGCTTCAAGTATCTAGAGAACAAATGCTATTATTAAGAGACTAACAAAAAATCCTGTAGAAGTGTACTTTTCTCCACTCACATCCCACTTTTTTTTTGTCTCCATTATTTTCAAGATGTTTATTTCCTACTTTTAACTACTCTACCTTGTCACCTTGAGTGATTACAGAGACTCATTTTTCCATTTCAGACAAGATCCTGTTGTAAACAAATTTTGTATGTCCTGTTAGGGTTAATGAAGTGTAACAAGCACTGTTGGCTTTACTTGCTGAACATGCAGGTGTCAGGACTGTGGAAACAGGCTGGGACATGACCTGGACAGGCTGGAGAGATGGGTGGAGAGGAGCCTTCCAAGTTGCAACATGAGCAAGTGTATAATCCTACCCCTGGGGAGGAATAACTGCATGCATCAGTGCAGGTTAGGGTATGACTTACTGAAGAGGAGCTCTGCAGAGAAAGGCTTAGGGGTCCTGGTGAACAACAGGTTGGCCATGAGCCACCAGTGTGGCCTTGTGTGTGACCAAGAAGGCCAATGGTATCCTGGGGTGCATTACAAAGAGCGTAGCCAGTAGTGTGAGGAAGGTTATTGTCTACTCTGCCCTGGTGAGGCCGTATCTGGAGAATTGTGTGCAGTTCTGGGCTCCTCAGGTCAAGAAAGACAGGGAACTTCTAGACAGAGTTCAGTGGAGGGCCACAAAGATGATGAGGGGCCTAGAGCATCTCCTGTACAAGGAAAGGCTGAAAAACCCTGGCACAGTTCAGCCTGGAGAAGACTGAGAGGGGATCTTATAATTGTTTATAGGTATCTAAAGTGTAGTAGTTAAGTGGATGGGTCCAGGCTCTGTTCAGCGGTGCCCAGCAACAGGACAAGGGGCAAAGGGCACAAACTGGAACACAGGAAGTTCCATAAAAACATAAGGAAAAGCTTTACTGTGAAGGTTGTACAGCACTGGAAAAAGCTGCCCAGAGAGGCAGTAGAATGTCCTTCTCTGGAGATATTAAAAAACCACCTGGACACTTTCCTGCGTAACTTACTCTAGGGAACTTGCTTTAGCAGGGGGGTTGGATTTGATGACATGTGGGGGGATAGACTCTCCAGGGGTCCCTTCCAACCCCTTCAGTTCCGTAATTCTGTGACTTTGACACCGTGAGTGACAGGGATGACTACTGAAGTATTCATAATTGAGGCTGATGTCAAGAACTGATCAGAGCTGCATAGGGACGGGAAGGGAAAAGCAGAATCAAAGTAATGAATTGGTGTAACAGCAACATAAATCACTGAAGAATGTTACAGCCTTCTCTATCTGAGCCAGCTAAACTCTTACCTTCTGTTTGATTATATCTCCTTATTATTTTGGGAGGACTTTAGAAGTCCTTAAGAATGCTATCAATATTGTTTGGATGCTAATGAGAAAATATAGGGATTTGAAATTCTCTAGTTGTATTCTAGATGTCACTTGATCCACTCTTAGCTTCTTCCCTTTAAGCCTATTTTCTAAATTCATGGGATTCAGCCTCTTCTGATTCCCTCCTCTGTCCTTTCTGCACCTAAAGTATGGTGTAGTTATAACAAACTTTGCTGCAATGTAGAGATGCTGAGAGGGCTTCCTGTCCAGGTGATACTGTTCAAGGAAGCTCTGTGCTACCATTGATAGTTTTCTGTGTATGGAAAGTCGTCTTTTTAGGAGCTAGCTTAGGTATCTTCAAACTGTGTTGAAGACTGTGAAGAACAACTGTGATTCAGGAATCAAGATTCAGTACTCTTACCTATTGCTTGCCATTACTGAATTTTAATGTAAAAAAACATTCACCTCTTTTGGTTATGGACAAAAATGCAAGCAAGATATTTATTAAGAATGTGAAATACAGATGCTAACCATATAGAGGTAGCTAATGCAATATTCTCCCACTCTGTTAGTGCTGCAGATTTCATAAAAGAAGCCTGGTCAGCCCTGCAGTGTCCTTTGTTTACTAAGAAAATATTTATTCCTTAAGCCATCAAGTTTCAGCTGTCCCCAGAATTCACTGTTTTGTGGGGAAGGGATTACTTTAACACTTCTATAAAGAAATGTTTACTCGTACAAACTGTTTAGTTTTGTCTCTTTTTCAAGGGCCATTGTCTCTTTGCCACCATTTGCTGTTTCTCTGCCTCTTAAGCTGTTCTCTTCCCTGCCCACCATAAGCCATCCTTTGCCAGCCAATGGGATCATGTGTCATTTTCACATTCAGCATCCCAACTGCCAGAGTTAGACCATACCCTCATGACTCATTTAAAATCTGTTACCAATTTTTTCTTGCTATGATATATAAATTATTAACAGACCTTAAGCCTCTGTTACACCAGCTATTTAAAGTCATGAAGATTTTTCTTTAAACAGTAGAAGCAAAGACATTACATCAATTATTTTTTACTCTGTAACATAAGTGGATTAGATTTATCACTGTTGGTTCAGGTCCCACAGTAAAGTAGGTTTATTTATTGTTAGCTTGGGTTAACAAAGAGAAGGAAGTGCCCCAAATCCTTCCTCATACATCTGTTAGATTTGAACATGGGAGCCCTTGCTCGCCTGCCCGCTTCACCACTCAGCTTGGAGAGTCAAAATAGCGCTGGTGGGAGACTGCAATCAGTCCTGACAGAGCGAATCATGTCGGATTAGTGCACAACTGAATGTGCAGTTGTGTCCTAACACAAACATAAATATTGTTGTAAATGCTATGGAGACATTTGCCAAAGCCTTTGTCATGGTGATATGCAAATATTCATGTTGTATTTGACCTAAGAATTAACAAATGTTTTAGGCTCTTCATCAGTGCAAGTAAATTGTTTTTTTTTTTTTCTTCTTTTATGATGAAAGATTGGGCTTGTGCACCTGCTGCCAGAGAAGAAGGGCAAGATGGGGCAGGACAGAGTGGGAATGCTGGGTGTAAATGCCACAGAATCAGAGCTGTTGTCCCTGGTGCTGATGAAGAGCTTGGAAGTAATGATTGCTGTTCTTTCTTTTCTTTTTCCTCCTCCTTGTAGCAATTAGTCTGTGCCCTGATCCCTCCTCAGGAGCACTAGTTCAATCTTCCTGGACACCCAGGGGTATTTCCCAGGTAGTGGAGGGAGGAGAGCCTGAGGGTCTTCTGCTGCCCCAATGGCTCCCTATGCATTGACCCAGCTCTGCTAAACACTGAATTATTTGCCTAGCTGCCAGGGAATTGGGTAGTCAGTCACTCATGTGTTAGAAAGACTGGGGGATGGCATTTGGAAACAGTTAGATCTGATGTTTCTTTATCTGTGCTGTGATGCGCTCTCTTGATTAGATCCCACAAGGCAACACAGGTCTCAGGGACTTGCAGCTGCGTGGATCCTAAAGGAGCTGAATGTCTGTACTTCAGTTGTTTCTTAATAATTTTTTTTTCCAAGAAACAGGTTTTTCTCTGGAAGCCAGATTGAAGCCTGCTTGAGTAGTGCATTTATATTATATTTAACTAGTTAGCCTTAGCAATCTCATAGGATGTATTTTTAATTTCCTGTCCTGATGTCGTGGCATGTTCTTAAGCAGCACATATTCTCTGCAGCAGAGGATGCACTGGTGCTTCTACAATGGATGTAAATCTGATTTGCAAAGTACCACGAGATCCTTCATATTCCTCGTAGTCTCTTTCCTTATAGGAAGGTCTCTTGGCTTTGAGGCTGGCAGATTCATTAAAAATCCTGGGAACTTCTAAATAATAATTTAATAGTAATGAATGCTGGTTTACATAACTTTTTATTATAAATTCTTGTCTTATGACAGGTCAGTTCTTTCACAATATAGTTCTCCATCACTGGCTTGATGTCTAAGCATTGGCAGTCTGCTATTTAAAAGCAACCAGTGTCTAAGACACATGCATAACTGTTTTCAAAGTCATATGGCTATTTTTCTACAATCAAGAAATTCTCTCATAATCTTGCCTATTACAGGCAAAAGAAATATAGTTCAGGACTCGTTAGTAAGGAATTTTTTTTTTTGTATAATAATCGTTTGTTCTTTAGTTTTTGGAAAAGAAAAACAAAACAAAAGAATCAGCTGCAGTTATCAAGACAATATCAGTTAAAAAGTAATCCACTTTCAACTATGGACTAAAATTTATGGGTCAAAAGAAGCAAAATGCTATGGCAAAGTACTGAAAAGCATTGTATATGCTCAGCTGGTTATATTTGAAATTAGAGCTGAATGTTTTAAACCTGGGAGAAAAACTTGATATTTTACAATTATTTTCTAGATACAGCATTTTGTCCCTTCTAAATGAAGTGCCTTCATCTTAAGATCACCAAACTCTCTACAGCCAGCTAGGGTACACAGCAGTTTTTCTGGATAAGGTTGCATGGAGACACTGAGGCACATCCAAATAAAAACCTGGATTATCAGAAGGAGTCTCTGGCAGACCTAAGAAGAGAGCCCTAGACTACTGGTTCCCCGTAGTCAATGTGAAATACTGGACTTCAGTCAGCATTGCTAGCTTCAGTATGCATTCCACATTTTCAGGATGGCATGACATCTCTGATGTGAAAGCTTAAATCTTCCAAGCAAATATTTATGTAGGAAAGATTAGCAATTCAACTGTGATACTGAGAGGAAAAGTAGCTTGGTTTTCTACTTCCTTAGAAAAAGACCAAGGACTAAACTCTTACCAGATTAAATAAAGCCCTACTTTCTTCTTTGGATTTATGCTGTTGTTGGGGAAGAATTCATAGAGGGAACAGGCCTGTTTTATGAGCTTTGAGGTTTATGCATTGCTCTTATTCCACCCTCCTCTCATCTGAATGGAGATTTGATTTTCATGATGCCTTTCATCTTCCTGAACAAATAGTGGTCTCTTCTGTTGTCCTCTGTAGTTTTCCCACCTGGTTTCTTTCTGTCTTGAGCAACCAAGGAAACTAGATGTGCCATTTCTGATTCAGTAGGGGACTGTTTTATATTGTGTTCACCCATTTCCCTTGGTTGTTTCATAAGCATAGACTTCATTTGCCCATTTGCCCTATCTTCATTTCTGGCTATCTTTGTTAAAGACTATTTTTTCCTTTATATACTATAACACATGCTTGTTATCCTTCACAGGACAGTATTGTCTTTAATCTGAAAGAACTCATACTCTCCATATCTGTGGTAATTGCAGAGTTTCTGCAATGCCTGGAGACATGTTCAATGCAAATTTTGTAGCTGATACATTCCTTTGCTGTGCTGCTTTTTAAATTCTTATTTTCTCCTGGGAGACACAGAGGCCTGGTTCTGCTGTCACCTCATTTTCGCACCCTTCTTTCCATGACTTTGAAGCATAAACTCCCATTTATTCTGCTGGGAGAGCAGTAGTTGCCACAATGGAGACAGCAAAGGTTGCTCTTTCAGCCCCAAACTCAACATAGAACCACAAGAAAAGAGATTTGGTCTATGTTTATGTTAAACAAATACTTTGCTTGAAGATGCAAATAATGAAACATGGTATTGAAGTGCAGACAGGCTTTCAGAGGTGGATGTTTGCAAGTGCTAGAGACTAACCAGCCTAGACTGCAGGTTTGCCCCTGCAGTGTTTCATCCACGGTGTACCGTGTACTCAGCAGTCAACTGAATGCACTCAAAGGGTCAGCATTAGCCTCTGTGGGGTTATTGATCCTGCTTTGGCGAAATAACTTCCAAAATCCCAAATTAAATGTATTGGAAGACTAATGGGATATTTACGCCATTTGCAATACTCACTCTGCCTTGTGAGTCCTGCCTCTCCTCTACTCTCTGCACATTGCAGGGATTTAGAAAGCAAGTTCCACAGGGGATGGACTATCCATAATGATGTCCAGAAGATGGGGAAGAGGCGAGGCAGAGTCCTCATCTTATCTATTCCTTTAACATCACCAAAGCAATAGCAGTTTTTATGTCACTCCTTGGCCATGGAAGATTCCAAAGCTTTTTGAGATGCTGTTCTGAGAATGCTGTTTCCTTTTAAAGAACTTACCATTATAAAAAATGTTAAAAATTTTGATTCCCATATTAGCTTTTTGCAATTGTTAATAAATTAAAATTCTAACTTACTATTGTTTCTTTCACCTTTTGGGGTCCCCAACGTTCTACAAACAATATATAGGATTAGCTTAGCTCTGTGTACAGTTGCAGTCATCTCCAGACTGAAATACAGCAACGATTTAGAATTGATGTATAAATTTCTAGAGGGAACATTACGAAAATGTCATTTGCAGTAGAAATGCAAGAGGGACTTTGGTCTGCAGGATGAAATTTACATCCATTCCAGTTAGAATCTGATGAGGATAACTGAGCAAATAGTGTTGTAAAGCAGCAGTGTGGGATTGTCAGTGTTCTTGATCTTATTGCATCTTGTCCAGCAGCAGTGTCCTCCAGCATCATGCTGCTGTGTCTGCTCTGACTCAGAAAGGAGAATGTCATCTACTGAGTCACCAATATCCTGTCATCTTGGGTCTCACTGCAAATTTTTAATGCATGCAGAGAGACTAGAATCAACTCCAGCTGTTTCATGAATCAGTCTAATACAAGACTCATTGGGCAGTACCAGGACTGAGTTGCATCTGCCAAGCTCCCTAACTCAAACAGCCCTCTGCAGCCTGAGCCAGTCTCCTCTCACCATCCAGTTACCTTTTCTCTTAAGGATCTCTTTTGTCTGACCTGAGCTGCTTGCATTAATTTAGGCGATGTGAAACATGTCGCTGCTAAACAATTCACTGAAGGCTGTGATCTGCTATCATTATTTCATTTCAGTGCCTCATCAGTTCCTGATGTGCTGGTTGATACATTAGTAATGTTTTTTCATGCATTTATCACTCCCAGGTGTCATGCAAATGTTACAGGGACTGCAGCTGGTTTGCAAACCAGGCAGCAGGGCTGAGGCTAAACTTCACGAGCAGAGACGAGTGCAAGGTAGGATTTAATCTTAGCCACAGGTTGCAGACATAAGTATTAGGTTAGACAGCAAAAAGGTCAGTGCATTTGAGATCATGGGTATAGCCAAATGGCAAGGCAAGAAATATGTGCAGTGAAGGATCCCAGGGAACTCAGGGACTCGCACACAATGGCTGTTTAAACCTGAGGCCACTATTGATTGGTAAAGTACATTCACTTATACTATAGCTTTGCACAGGAAATGTTATTTTTTTAAATACTAAATTCTAGTCTTTTGGCCTAAAATCTCTCTCACTGCCAATGAACACTAGATTCAGTGGATAATTGCATTAATTTATTTTCAATAAATTTCAAATTAAAATGATATACTGTGGAGAGACCTGATTGAAAATCTTGCTGTTCTGTTCCTCATTTGAGAACTTGTTTGCAATTAGTCAAGCTGTCAGACACCCAGGGAATGTTTTTATTTATTTATTTTTGCTGAAGGGGATGGTGGGAAGAAGAGCTCCCTGCACAGCCATGCAGGAAAGCTTCTGGTAATCCTTTTTGTGCAGAAGAGATTTCAGGGATCACAGTTTGCCACAAGATAGCTCTTATGTTTTGCTTTAGTATCTTATTTGCCAGAGTTACTTGTGTTAATCACAGGTTATTTAAGAAGTGAAGCTCCTGAAAAAAGAAATTAGATGCCTGCAAGTAGATGTAGTATGTAATTTTTAAGTACTTGTTCACCTCCTTCCCTTCCCAGACCCTGTATACACAGTGGGTGGGGAGATCAAGGGCCTTTGGGTGGGATGCAGAACACCTGATATGCTGCTGTCTGCATACTTAGCAGTTGCTTGCAGCTATCCAGGAAGGAGCATCAGGTCTGTGTGTGAGCCCCAGCAGAAATCTCTGCCTTCATCTCCTCAGGGCTTTCAGCTCCAGCTGACAAAGAGACAGGGTTTTATGATGTACCATGGCCTGAGAAGCACAGCAAGGTGATACACTGCACTCTTTGCTAGTAGACTCTTGGTCCCAACACTCATACAGGAACTTAGAAATTGAGACTTATCTCAGGGCTCCAGTTGCCCACAGGGTTTTTTCCTGGGGAAGAATCTCTCCCTGCTCAACAGGGATGCACCAGGTACAGCAACCTGAGAGCTTGCACTGCAATGGTGAGCAAAACTTTTCCAAGTTGTGGGCAAGAAACTGACACAGGAAGCAGAAAGGGTTACACGGCCTTTTGTTCTTTATGGATACATCTTATGTGATATCTTCTATGTGAAAATTTCTTTCATTGTGTCCAGTTCTGAGGCCCCCAACACAAGAATGACATGGAGCTGCTGGAGCGGGTCCAGAGGAGGGCCACAAAGATGATCAGAGGGCTGGAGCACCTCCCCTACGGGGACAGGCTGAGAGAGCTGGCACTCTTCAGCCTGGAGAAGAGAAGGCTCTGGGGGGACCTTCCAGTACCTGAAGGGGGCCTACAGGAAAGCTAGGGAGGGACTTTTTACAAGGGCATGTTGCAACAGGACAAGGGGAAATGGGTTCAATTTGGAATAGGGTAGATTTAGACTAGATATTAGGAAGAAATTCTTTACTGTGAGGGTGGTGAGACACTGGGAAGGGTTGTCCAATAAGGTTGAGGATGCCCCCTCCCTGGAGGCATTCAAGGCCAGGCTGGATGGGGCTTTGAGCAGCCTGGTCTAGTGGGAGGTGTCCTGCCTGTAGCAGGGGGGTGGAACTAGATGATCTTAAAGGTGCCTTCCAACCCAAACCATTCTATGACTCTGTGAAAACACAGATGCTGTTCTGGGGAGAAAATGGCATTCCCTTCTTCCCACCTATCCTTCTTCCCACCCTAACCAGAGTTATTGATTTATTTGAATTGTCTCCTCTTTTTTTTTTTTTTTCTTTGGTCCCTCTCACATTGTGTCTTCACATCTGGCCTTGGTGATGAGTCACCTTATAGAAAGCTTTTGCATAGCAATCTTGATTAAATTCAACAGAAATTTTCAGAAGAACAAAAATCAAAGGGATTGTTTTAGGCTGTGGTCAAAAAGAAAAATATTAAAATTGTTTCTGCTGGTTGAAATGTAAGTGTCTTGTGCTATCTCCTGCTGTCCTTAAGGTTACAAAAGAGAGTGGATACTCTGCCATGATTCTCAATCCATTTCAAACCATCAGGGTTAACTCAGAGCAGTGATGCAAACTGTTGACATGTAGATGCCTCCTCGGGTCAGGGCTCCCTCCTCTAGAGCTCTGGGTCCTGCACTCAGTTATGATAAAGGATATTGCTTGGCACAGGAAGTTTCTGTTCAGGAAATGAGATGAAAACTTCCATACATATGAGTGAAAAGAAGATAGGAAGAAGATGGACTGACAAACAGCAGAACTTGTAGGTACAACAATCTAGACAGCAGCAAACAGAAGAAACACATGGACTTTCATTGTTCAAATGTCATTAACGAGAACATGCTGAGACAGCAATTGCAATTATTTTAAATTCATGACAATGTGGCCAAGTGTTATCTCAGATTTTACAAGCTATTTAAACTAGTGCTAGAAATGATTTTTCCTACTGCATACCAACACAAGAGGAGCTATAGATGTATTCCCTGGCAAAACCACCCCTCTGAAGGCAAGATATTCTTCTGAATCGCAGAATGAGCTCCTTAAAGCAAATGGGCCATTAGTGATTGAATTCAATCATCCAGACGATAGCTCTAGCTGGGATCAGGGCCGAGTGTGGAATGACAGATTTCACTCCGTGTCATAAGCAGTCATCAGAAGCTCTCCAGGGACAGAGAAAAAAGAAGGTACTTGCTGGGCAAGCCTGAGAGATGGATGCATCTTGCATAGGTGCATGCTAGGCAGCTTGTAAGCTAGCAGTTGAAATACAGCAGTAAGCGTGCTGGCTTTCCCGCACACCACAGCAGCCATGTGGGATCCATGCAAAAGCTGCTAGTCAGGAGGACAGAAAGAAACAGCTTCCAAATGAATATGATTTTGCTGATTTTTGGTTTTCTGAGCCCACTTGGAGTCGGTCACCTCTGTAGGGGAAGAGACTGACCGCTGGTGTCACAGTGACCTGAGCTCTTCTTTAATGTCCTTGGTACTTGGTCGATGTGTGCCTACAGCATTGCCTAAAGCAGACTAACCCAGCTGCTGCTGTTATCTCTCTCTAGGAGGGGATAGCTGCCCTCTTATTTCTGATTTTTTTTTTTTTTTTTTGGTCTGCATAGTCTGGATTAATTGACACAGGTGAAAAAAATCCTTTGGCAATATGTTTTTTTTCATTTAATTTTAAGCTAGATCACTCAGCTTGCTTAGCCGGCAGGACTAAAGGGACAGGAGGCACTGCGAGAGCAGTGGCAACCAGCAGGATGTGCTGGGAAACAAAGCAACTCCAGGCAGTGCCCTCCTACCTAGAGGTTATTCCATCATCCCCAGCTCAGCAACAGCAAGGTTATTTCATCCACCTGGAGACATGGATTTATGTATTTTGGGGGATGTGCTGCAGGAGGGGAGAAGTTTGAGATTACTCTGTGACTGTTTCTGTGATAACCTGCTGCAGAATCAGGGAGGCGACTGATTTAAAAACATGATAATTTGAGAGATCTGCTGGACACCTGCAAAAATTCACATGGTTATCTGTGTCAGAAGAGAGGCAGCTAACATTACAAGGAGAGCATTAAATTAAAAACTGCTAGGAACCAAACCCACCTGCTACCTACACAGCAGACACACAGACGCACGCAGACACTTGTTCTGCCTAAAGGGTAAACATAAGGCTCTCGTCTCTTGAAGGTGCGAATCTTAAAAGCAGTAACCGAGTGGAGGAGGTGCTGGGAAGCCAATGTATAGCTAGCGCTGGTGGCATCCTAAATTCACGGTTTATAGCTGTGATTCTAACATTGACATAGGTGGGCTATAAACAAATTCCAAGCCTACCTTATTGTGTTGGTAACAGCTTTATGTTATCTGTTTTCTTCAGTTTGAACACACAAGCCAGCTGGCCTGCCTAGTCCACTCTTGTGTCTTTTCTAATACGACAGGAGGATGGTCCAATTAATCAAAAATATGATTTGCTTTAAAACATACAATTTTGTCTCTGTTACTTGACAGTGTCCAATTAAATATCCATAGGCATTCAGGTCCAACATATTTGCATAGAAAGCTCATGTAGGAAAAAGAACAATCTGATTGTAAAAAGCTATCATTTCACCACAAAGACCTTCAAGTTTTCTTCGCAGGGAACAAATGGCTCTATTTGGACAATAACTGTCCCACAGATGTTGCTTTCTGTTGGCCTCCATAGGCAGCCTCCCTTCCTAGGCATGACTGCAGGATGACAGTCTGAAAGAAGGGCTGGCTTGGGCTTCCACATCTTTGATTAGAAGGAACTTAAAGGATAGAACGAGATCAATAGAGTCAGATTTAATTAGGATGCAACTGTGAGTGACAAAAGCTGTCAAAATCTGTCTCAAGCAGAATAAGAAAGGATCAAGAGCCAGTCTCAAAGGTGAGTCTATAGAAAACTGGTGTTTTCAGAGAAGTAGGAACATCACCAATAAGGTTTTGGAAAAGCCAAACAACAGGAAAGTGGAGAGAACACAAACAGGGATTTGGAAATACAAATGACAATAAGCGTTTTCCCCAACTTGCTCTTTAGATGCTGAGTGAATTACCAGTACAATCAGTTGCACCTCAGTCTGGATCATTTTCTTGGTGCAGAGTGACTGCCTTCGGGTTATATTCATCTAAGGAGACAGAAAGATTAGATAGTGCCAAAACACGAACTGAATTTTGATAAGCATTTGCTTTTAAAAGGTTATACAGAATTTGATTGCAATCAGCAGCTCAGGGTATGCTAGTCATTTTCAGACACCTTCCATATGCTTTGATATTTGTCTGTAGGTACACGCACAGTAGAATTTCAGTGAGTAATTTAGATGTTCGTACACAACTTTTCAGAGCCTGATTTCAGTCCATCTCCTTGATTAAAGCCCACATATTTCACTATCCATTAACTTGGTATTATAGTAATGCCAAAGCTTTGCCTTTTGGCATATTTCTCTGTCTGCCACGTGGCTTTTCTAATTGAAAATTCCAACCCTTTGTAAAATATATGTTGAAATATTAAACTCATGTTTCATTTTTGTCATGTTGAATCAGAATCTGTCACATATGGACTTGGAATATTATTTCTTCTAACAAATAATTTCATTTCTTTTAATGATAAAGCTATTATTCTACATGGCAGTATTGTGTTCGTGTTTACTTAATATTTTGTATCCCTTGAAGATCTGCCGAAATAAAGCCAAACCTTTATTTGCCATTATAACAAAGTATTTGAAAACTAGATCAGAGTTTGGGTGCTTGCCCCTGATAAGAAAATAAATTGGTGATTATTATAATTAAGCAAAAGGAAAATGCCTTCAAAGGGTCGGTAATTTTGTTATCTTACTTTCCAAAATGGTTAGAGAATTCAATCAGCCTGATGGGCTCCCAGCCAAATGGTTATCATATTATAACTGCATTGGTCAAATTGTTTACCTAATCACTTTGTATTCAGGCATGCACATAGAACAAAAGTTTCCTAGTTTAGTAGAAAATATAATATCTTAAATGTGTCAGAATAGTCGATATGTATCCTTTTCAGTGCAATGAGTGTTCCAATATATAGTTTCATACTTGACTGTGGACATATATCTCTCTCCAGCTGCACAATGTTGCTCAAACCCTTTAGCTTATTCTCAAGTATTTACCACTGCCACTCTTTTGGAAGGGACAGCCTCAAAGCTACTGATGTAGTTACTTGTGAAAATCTGCCCATTTCAGTCAAGATAAACTAGATTAACAAAGAGAATTCTAATATTTAAACAGAGACAAGTCTAATGAGCTAGATTAGTATGAAGGAAAGAAGGAAAGCAACTATACTGCAACTGTCCATCTGCCAAAATGTTTGGAACCACTTGACTAGACTTGACAAAGAGTCTGATTGTTCAAGCTGTGTAAAATTTTGTGGCTAGATATTAATTCATGTATCCTCTTTTTTTTTTTTTTTTTTTTTTTCACTGCTGACTTGCAAGAAAAAGAGGCTTAGCTGCATATTTAAGTAAGTGAAATAGGAAGTACCTTTCAGGAAGGGAAAAAAATGGGAGTGAAACAAATAATGGAAGAACAGCAAATGGAAAAGGATCATCATAAGCTTTATTCAGTGAAATTTTTCTCCAGTGCCAATAGTGAATTAGAGACAGCGGTAACAGGAACAGGAGGTTATCCCAGGAATCTCAGAATCTGACTGAAGAAGGGAGAGAAAGGGAGTTATCCATTCTTGCAAAAGATTTTCATCTCAGAAAAAGAATTTGCAAAGGAAAAGTCTATTGAAGGAAAAGTAGCATTAGTAAGAGTGCTTGAAGCCAGAGCTATATTCAATAAATTAACAATGTGTAATGCCTGATATCACCTGCTCTGTAAACTTTACAGAGAGGCTGCCTATGGGAGCTCACTGCTGCTCACGGCCCTGGGGTTCTTTCGAGCAATAGTGTGCTATGAGTTTTTCCTCTAATTTTTCAAACACTAAGTATAGAGGCCAAAAAGGCAACAAATAGCTGTTGTAGCATGGCAGGTGATATTTGTATTTTTCTGATTCTAATGATAATAGTAAAGGGCTAAATCCTGCCCTTGTTTATACCAGTGTGTCTCTCATCAGAGTCACCTTAGCATTCTGAATAAAACTTAATTCTCCTCTTCCAAGTTAGCAAGATTTTTTGGTGTGTTGTCAAAACAAGGTAGATGTTGGTTGGGTTTAGGAAATAAGGGAATAAGATGATGGGAAACCACAGGGTGGGGAGTGGCTGAATTTTAAAAGCAAGGCTAAAAAGGAAGTATTGAAATGTAGAGACTTTATTCTCTCTTCACAACTCCGTCCCTGTCCCCTTGCAGCACTTACACATTCAGAATTCACAGATCTGCACAGATGCACCTCACAGCATCTGACTATAACCATACTTAAATCTGTCTCCTAGAAGAAATTTCATTTATTGCCTAACCTCTCTCCATCTTCAGTGTCTAGCCACATCCAGTTCTTACCAGTCTTAAAAAGGCACCAGTCCGGGTTCACTTATACTTTAGAATTAAAAAAGGATGGGCTGTACGTAAAAACCTTCCTGAGAGGTTGCAACTCCTGCAGAAATTCTTTCTGACTATGGTGAATGTGATTTACCATGTTCTACATGTAAGCTACAAGCCTAAGAATCATAGAATAATAGAATCAAAGAATAGTCTGAATTGGAAGGGATTTCAGGGATCATTGCATTTCAACCCTCTCTCCTGCAGGCAAGGTTGGCAACCACTAGATCAGGTACTAGATCAGGTTGCCCAGGGCCCCATCCATCCTGGCCTCTAGGGATTGGGCATCCACAACCTCTCTGGGCAGCCTGTGCCAGCACCTCTGAGTGAAAAATTTCCTCATGTCATCTAATCTAAATCTCCTCTCTTTTAGTTTAGAACCATTTACCGTTGTCCTATCACTATCTACCCATGTAAAAAGTTGTTTTCCCTCCTGCTTATAAACCCCCTTTAAATACTGGAAGGCTGGAATGATGTCTCCCCACAGTCTTCTCTTCTCTAGGCTGAACAAGCCCAGTTCCTTCGGCCTCCCTTCATAGGAGAGGTGTTCATGGCCTTCATCTGGACCCTCTCCAACAGTTCCGCATATTTCCTGTGCAGTAATTTCCATGGAAATAAATAGGAGGCATTACTTTTGTAGTGACCCATATATGTTTTTTTAAGAAAGAGTAATGACGTTAAGCATTGTAAGATTAGTTGCTTATAGAAGCGACTTATGCTCCAAGGGAAGATTTGTGGCATTTGTTTATGTACTTTATATATCCTTAAATCAGAACACACACATTCATGAGACTAAAGAAAAGAGAGAACATTTGACCTGAAACATCCCAAACAAAAGAAATAAAGATTTAGTATTTTCAATGGACTTGCAGGAGGGAAAGGGAAGCGTAGTGATAAAATTTGCAATTTTGTAATTTATTAAAACACAAAAACAAGAAAACTAGATAATAAGTTATGAGGGAGATTTGGTTTGTCCACAACAATTCTGGAAAATGCACTGCTAATCCCTAATCCTTGTGTTCTCCAGTTGGATTATTTGTGTACAATTCACTTTTCTTAAATATAAAAGCTGAGAGTGATCTACAGGTTACTGACTAGGAGCCACTGAATTAATTAAAATTTGAAACTTGATTTGGCCATAACTGAAAGTGGATAACCAGGTATGAATAATTTAATTTTCCTCCAAAACAATTCCCAACATATCTATAAAAAGCAGCAAACAGTTCATGAACAAGATCTACTTCACCTTCATGTTCCCAGTCTGACGTATGGTTGAGTTTTCACCAATCTAGCCCTATTCTTGCCAGTCCTTTACATTGATTTGAACGATATTCAGTGAACTGTAGATTGAAATATCTTAACAATTTAATGCTTTTTCATGTGTTTCTTAGTCAAGAATGTAAAAACATTTCTTAGATTAATATGAAGACCTTTTATCCTTAACTCATGTCCCTGAAGAGAGAAATGACAGCACGGTCCACATGGGTGCCTGGAAATCTTAGTGAGAGTTTAGGATGTTAGAAGGGTATGAGAAGGGACAAGCAGCTGGATCTTTACTTTCAGCTTCCAGGACAGGAATGCAGACAAGGAATCTACACCTATAAATATGCTTATACAGTCCTAGCCAGAAGCAGTGCCTTGGCTTTGAACACTTGACAAACAAACCAGACAATAAACTCAGTACTATTGAAATTGAGAAAACTATCACTAACAAAATGGGCAAAACTTAAGAAATCCAGTGTTCTCTGAGAGGCCACTTAGCTGATTAATTATAAGGTACATTTGGATAGTTCCTTATAATTACAATTATTATATCATTACATATTGTTATAAATTTGATGTTGCTTTGTCTTTTATATAATGTTTTACAGTTATTGCAATATGCATGCGCTTTATAAATCTTTAAACATTTTCAAGATCTCTCACACCTGAGAGACTGGATGAGAGATGTCAGCCAGCTGCTGAGTGAAGAATTGCAGCCAGCCTGGGAGCTGTTGAGCCTGGGAATAAGGAAAGAACAATAGGAGGGTGATGTCTGGAGCTGCCAGTGGAACCTGTCATGGTACATAATGCAAGAACTGTAAGCACAAGGTGAGCTACCGAGAAGGGGAAATGCATAGACAAACAGCTGAAGTAGAGCACATCACTGCAAGACCCTATAGGTGAAATTGTAGCTCTTTTGAAATCGGCATGAAACTTGCCCTTGAATTCAAGGTAAGCAAGATTGTCCCCCTCTGTTATCAATAGTAGTTTATTTGCCTTCTGAAAGTATGGTGCTAAGTTTTGCACTTCTACTTTTCAAATGTTCATGTAAATTATTAAAACAAACAAAATTTTAATTCACTGCATCACAGACTATCCTGAGTTGGAAGGGATCCATAAGAATCAAGTTCAACTCCAGGCTCCACACAGGACCACCCAGAAAACAGACCACAAGAATGAGTATTGTCCAGGTGCTTCTTGAACTCTGGCAGCCTGGTGCTGTGACTAGTTCCCTGGGGAATCTGTTCCATTTCCGAGTAATTGAGAGCACTTAAAGCTGCTGAGCACCTGGATACTCACCTATCACACCCTTTACAAGAGCTAAGCACTGAAAAGCAGGGAAAAAACAGCCAATTATACTGTAAATCCTTACACTTTACCCGTCACAAACACGTTACTTTTATCATGTGAAATGACATTAATTCTCCTTCGCAAAACAACTACTTTAACTCATGGACAGTAGACTTTTAAAATAAAAATATCATTTTGCCATCTGGTATTTTTAAGTATTCATAAGAGAGTCTCCATTAATAGACTTACGTTAAATAATTTCATTTGTTCAGAAAGATTTTGAAAAACCTTGATAATAGAATGAGTGGTCTTCAGAAAGAGTCAGAAATAGGATGTTTAGACTGAGAATGATTTTTGTCACACTTTCCCTTTTTATTGCAAGTTTTACATAAACAAAATGGAACATTAGACAGTTTGTTTCATAAGATTACTGAAATTTGCTGTTTTCCCTTTTGTCAGAGCAAAGTGTTTTGATACCCAAGATTATATCAAAACATAACTATCTTAAGTATGAGTGTCTGTATTGCTGTGATTATCTATAAGACCTCACACATTTTTGTCTTATTTGTCTGACAAAAAAACTCTATCCTAATCACAGAAAAAAGATATTATGCAAAATCATAACTGTCATTTAAATCCGAGTTTCTCATTTTGGTGGTTACTAATGTGAAGAAAATGTTGTGTTGTTTGAATAAATCCTTAGAGACTGAGATAAAATACTTCCAAAAGGATATACACTGTTCCTATTAATCTCAATGGTATGTAACTCTGATATAAAGTAAATTACATACTGCTGTTTAGCCTTCCTTACAGAAGAAGAAAGTTAAAAAGTGTATCTCAACAAAACTGATAGACATAACATGAAAAATGAACAAATGAAGGACACAATTATGCTACTGGCCTTCAGCATACAAGAGGGCTAAAGAACAAAACAGGATTAAAATATTAGGTACACATATAAAAATAAAGAGAAAATTCACTACTGACACAAATGCGAGAGACAGAAGAAAAAATACCATAATTATCCAGTAGAAGTGTTTTACATTTATTTTCACATTCCTTTGATTCTTGAAGTATTAACTAGGATCAATGCAAGTTTCATGGAAGACAACACCTGTATATGGAAATTCAAACTAAGCTTTTAAAGAATAAGAGACATAAAGGAAATGGAGGTTAACCTATCACTGAATTTAAACTCAGCCAATTCTGCTGACAACCTCTAACTACCAAAATTGTTCAGCTGAAGGATAAACAAGTATCTTCACAGAACCAAAGCAGATACTCTGTCTAAACTGAAACTTATTTTGCAAGCCTAGCTACATAAATATCCAGAAATACTTCTTTTATTCATATTTGTCATAACTTTTGAACTTTTGTTGAAATACTTGTTGATCTCATTAGTAAGAGAAAATTAGAACCACTTTTGCAAAAACCGTGAATCTTTTGTTGAAACTAATATGAAAACTTTCCAGATTAAAAAAAGTAATGTTAATTTTCATTATTTATTCAAATGCAATTGGTGATATAGAAAATTTATCAAGGTAAAGATATCTCTTTGAAACTGAGAACTCAGTATTCAGAATCTCAATTTGGAACGGCCATTTAGTAAGTAATCAATCAAATAAAACCCACAAAGAACCCAACGCAACTATTTAGTCAAATAATTTACTGTAATTAAAGGGCATAATTATTTTGGAGGACATGATATTCATCACAAGTAACCATTTAAAAACATTCATGGTGTCATAATTCATCCAACATATATTTTTACTTATCTGGAAAGTGAAAAGGTCAGTCCTTCCTTTTGTTTCTTTCTTTCTTTTCTTTTTTTTTTTTTTTAAGATCTACCCTCAGAAATAGGGCTCTAAATGATGTATATATTTGTGTAATGTAAAAACATTTCACAAGGTGAATAAGAACAGTCCTGGGACTAGAGGAAGGCCAGAATATCTATGGCTTTCCAGAGAAGATAGAAATTAAAATTCATCCTTGTTGACTTTTACCCTTGTTATTGATATTTCATGAATCTAACATGTCTTGTATAGAGGTGTATTTTATGTAACAAGAGTATTAATTTGCATAACTCTAAATAACAGGATAGCACTGCATATCTGTGTCATGTGTTTAAATTTAGAGGACTTCTTCATCTTATCAAGTCTTCTGGGATAATATGAAAGTAGGGAGATGGATGACAACATTGAGCTTGGTCACAGGTAACATTTGGGCATCCACTTCTAATGAAATTTGACATGTTGAATTAAGTGCTTAGTTCCTAATGTTGAAAAAATTATATTCTCTACACTCAATGGAAGTGTGAAAGAGAGAGGTCTCCAAATCTGCCTCCTGAGCAAGTATCTAAAATTAGTTTTTAGATATGAGCATCCATCATGGACCACTGTAGCAAAAATGCTAAGTCATAGTCTGAACCAGCGATGGAGCACCTGGTGGGAAGGCAGGGCCAACCCAGGGGAGCTCAGGTGCATGCAGTGCACCTGAGTGACCAGAAGGGGGTGGAACCAGGATCCACCCCTTCCCAGACCTCATTTAAGGGTTGGCAGTGGAGGTGAGAGTATCTCTCTGGTGATCCCTGCCTACTTGGGGTGTTCTAAGGGTGAGTAGCTCTTCTTCCTTTGTTTTTGTGTTCATGGCTGCTGCATTTGGGCTTGTTCTCATTCTCTGCAGTCTGGGATTGTGCTACCCTGGTACTATTCCTGTACTTTCCATCATATTATAGCGTTACAACCACCAATCTCTTGTTTTCTTTGGAAATGCTGGAAGTCTTACTACTTACCTCTTATATATTAATTTTAAACAAGTGCATTTGCCTTAAAAGTAGGAAATAGAGGTTTAATTCCTACATTAACAGTCAACTGGGTGCATGTCTTCAACTACTAATTTGCTGTACCTCATACTGAACTCTAGTAGTAATGTAGAAACTTCTCTTTCCTATTGACACTGTCTTTCAAGAATGAGAAGATGACTGGACTGTAAATAAAACTGGAAAGTCCCTGATTTTCTTCACTTTGTGCTTTATGCATTTTTTCTTACTGTAGGGAACTATATGAAAACTATTTCTGAGCACTGTAATCACTTGACTACAGAATGAGACTCATTTAATAACTGATCACTAGCATTTTTGATACAAAACAAGTGTTCCAACTAGAACCATGGAAGAGTCATTTGTTGCTATCCAAAGAAGCTCAAAATGAAATTGAAAATATTTTAGAGTGTTTCAATACCAGATTGTCATGGGCAACCACCAGTTGGAAGTAATCTTTCTTTTTGGACTCTCTTTTTTTTTTCCTGAATACTCAGGAAAACCTTTCTCCACGTGTTGTGTTTTCCTAGGCATCTAACTCTGTTCCTGTTGAACTGGAAGTGTGACTTTGTAACTCGGACTACATAAGTACTCTCCTGAAGCAAAATATTTAACTTTCAGGGTCTACAGAACTGTTTGACATTAAAAATCTGGCTCTGCAGCCATCCCTCAAATCCTTCTCTTTTTCTAATGTTCTGGTTACCTCAAGCCGGAAAGCAGACTCTCCAGTAATGTTAGGTTGTCGCATGTGATTTGAAAAACACTTCCAGCACCTGCAGAATTCAAGATGACTGTATAAACCATAAATATCTATAAGTACTGAAAGGAGAGTCAAAAGAGTACAGAACCAAGCTCTTTTTAGTGGTTTCCAGTGCCAGGATGACAGGCAATGGACACAAACTGATACATGAGAGGTTCTGTCTGAGAACCGGGAACACTTAAGTGTTGGATGGGTGCTGGAGCCCTGGTACAAGTTACCCTGGCTATGGAGTCTCCTCCTTGGCTAAAATCTGAAAGCTGCCTGGACGTGGTGCTGGGCATCCTGCTCTGGGTGTCCCTGCTGGAGCAGAAGTTGAACCAGGTGGACCTGGAGGTCCCTTCCAAGCATAAAAAGCTGCTTTCATGTCTTAGGATGCAAACCTTGTCAGGTTAGGGGCTTGCTTATTTCCCTGGCTGAGCTCTGCTGTTGGAAGAGGCATATTAACAGTTTCCAGCAAGAACTATGGAGTTCTTACAAGTTCCCATGCCCTAGCAAGTCATACTCACTTATGTAACCACTTGCTGTTGAAATTTCTTCTTTCCTCAAGAAAGAGGGGCCTCAAACACCAAATAGACAGGAAAGCTGGTGACAATGTATTATGAGATCAATCCATAGATGTATCTATGTTTTTTGGTTGTTTTTTTTTGGTGGTGTTTTCACTTTCTGTAAACATTATACTCTAGCCAGCTGCTGGCAGCTTGCTCTTCTAGGAGTGCTAACCATTCAGTTCTCTCCTTGCCAGGGTTAGCAGCATGCCTGCTAGTGGTATTTTCCTCTTGTAGGTGCTAACTACCTTTTACCTCTCACGTTGCTCAGTTCGTTAGCAGTTTTGCAAGACCCGATGCACATCCTGCATGCCAGAAAGCTCCTCCTGTTTGTCTTGCTGCTCCTAAAATAAAACTGCTTTCCCATCACCCCTCAGCTCCCAGAAGGACAGGGTGTGCGATGGCACTGAGGCCAGCAGGCACGGGTGCTGGGGCGGGTGAGCTGGGTGGGATGTGCGGAGCTGTGGGCCCATTACTGCGAGGTCAGCATGTCTGTCAGGCTGGGGCTGTGCCCGCAGCTTTCGGGCTCCCTGTCACTTCCAATGACTTCCTTTTCAGCTGTTTCTGTGGCTGAGGAGGATGGCCTGCAGGTGGCCCAGTAGCTAGCTGTCTCCGGAGCTGCCGGGGAGCCGCGTGTGTGTGTGACCTGAATTGCAGCGCCTGGGCTGAAGGCCTTCGTTTACATGCAGCGTGCGTAAGCAAGAGGCACAGAGTAACCCTGCTGATACGGCTGTTGTATAGCAGTTATTGCTTCAACACATTTAGACACAGCACCTCTGTAATTTGTCTCGACGTGATATCATCTTTTGTCTCAGCAAACTGACCCTTTTATCTGTCTTAGTTCTGCTTTCTTTAGCTCCCCCGGTTTCTTGCCAGCAGTGACAATGGACAACGGCAAAGAGGGGGAAAATAGAATATTCAGATGGTGACAGCAGAAATAATAACTGACTTCAAAGTTATTCACAGTTTTGAGGTGTTTGTGGATTTCTCTTTTGTTATTTTGCTTTTAATTGAAGCATGGGTAGCATGTATGAGAAATGCTCCATGTGCTACATGACAGTTCTCATTCAGCTATTTCAAAACTGCTGTGAATCTCACCTCTGAAATGACATGTAAAGAGTATATTACAGCTCCTTCTTAAAGCAGTACTTGGCGTGCTATTTTCACTTTAAAATACTTGTGTTTATTATATATTTCTCCATATAGAGACAATTAAAATGAGGTATTAGCGTAGATATTGTTTTTAAATTGTCCTAATTGCCTTGGTGAGCTAACTGTTCCTTTGCACTCGTGATAAAATGCTGGGACTGATGTAGGTTTTGCCTCCCAAAAATGAATTTTCTGCCCTCTTCTTAGTCTTCTCCAACAGAGGAGTCAATGGAGAGTGGCAGTGACTGACTCTTGCGCTGAGGGATTTCACTTTTGTTGTATGGGCAGCTTATTTTGGCCAGGGAAATGCAAATAATGCCAAATGAGATGACCGTGGTTTTCTCCACTTTGCTATGCTGTTGACCCTGAGACATTATATGGGAAATGAGGGTAGTTCAGTAAACGGGCAGTGAGCAGGCTTTCACTGTAACTCCTGAAAAGTTCTCTTTAACAGCTATATCATGTAACACAGAGACATAGAGATATGAAATGGGAAATTAATATGTAATTCTGATACAAAATACATACCAGTAATGATAATGTGAATATAGAAGAGAAGAATATGCATAAAAGAGAGGGAAATACCCAAGATCAAGAATAAAGATAATTTCAAAGAATCTAAGGTAGGAATTCCTACCTTAGTCCACCTTAGTGTGTTCGTTGACTCAGTTTCAAAGAAAGATTGAACACAGAGGAAGGCTGAACCCCTCTTTTGTTATTTTAGTCAATAAACAGAACTTTTCAATCTGAACAAATTAATTGGATATAAACAATCAACATTATCTCAGCAGAGCAATCACAAAAAATATCTTTATTGGCTCCTTGCCAGTCAAAATGTTGCTTTACCCAAAGAAAGTCCTATATCTCTCTTTTACACCTCTGACATTTCCTAATCCTGTAACTTTCACTTAGCTTAATGCTAAATTGACCTAAACTGCCTGTAATAGTAACTCACATACGTTAAACTGCTATTCATATTTTTACCCTATTATATCTCTTATGTTTATCATATTTAGCTTTCTGTATTATTGTAAGTTAAATACTATGCCTGGACCCACTAAAAGGGTTAGGATTAAATGATAGGTCTGTGCTGTTCTATAAAGAAGATTTTAGGATTTAGGATGGAGAGTGACTCTGAATAATAATAATAATAATACTGCAGGTTTTACCTCTTCTTTGCTTAGTTTTCTTTTTTCTTTTTTTCCTCTGTAAATTGGTAGTTTGCAAATATATTTTTAAAAATGGTACCAAGGGCTCCTGTGGCACATTCTTCCTCCCTTTTTACTGAGTGTTTATGAGACAAGTCAGAACAGTTATCAGCAGTTTTCAATAGTATCAAGGGTATTGTTTTGAATATTTTCAGTGGGCTTTTTTTTTCTTTCAACCATTCTGCGATAGAGACTGAAAGTAATATGAAAATAGATCAAATAAGCAGGATTTCTGTAACAAAGTGTTATGATTATTATATCACATTTGAAACTATTAAGGGGTAATATTTACAAATATTAATCTTAGGGGCTTGAGGAAGAGCCTTGGTCTCTATCCACTTATTTCCATTGTATCAAAGGAATTTGAATTTCCATAGTTAATTTTAAGCAGAGGTTTTTCATCCTATTTTCCAATCAAGGGATGAAATTCTGATTGTCTCTGGGCAATGCTGTGCTGGGGCATGTGGCTGTAAGAGTTTAAAGCTAAAGTGTTTTGCAAAACATAGAGAAAAGACATGAAATGGTACAAAACCTATCATTAATTCCTATCCGCCAAAATAAATAAAAGTTTAAATGTGACTAAATTTTGTGCATGCTGATTTTTATGTATGTGGAAAGCTGGGGCTGATGAGAATATGGTGTTTTGGGATGAGACAGCCTGCCTGAGCAGCAGAAGCAAGTGGGTCATGGGCAGGCAGAGTTCAGTAAACAACAGCATATGTGCCTCGCAGTGCTTCTTGCTGCTCCCTCAAGCAGAGTCTGGCTAGCCAACCTTCCCAGCTCGAGAGTGAGCTCTTCTGACCTTTATCAGAGCAGAAAGCTGCTGACATCGGGGACCTCAGGGCTGCAGAGGTGCCCTCCCTTGCCTACTTCTGGCACATCTAAAAGCGGGAGGTGATGGGGACAATGTGTGTCACTACGGCCTGTGTTGTGTAGGAAGATGGGAAAGGAGTGCTTTCCCCTTATCTCCAGATCTGCTTGGTGACTTTTGGATGGATATTTTATAGCACTGACTCTCCCAGGGGAAGTCCAGCTACTTTATGAGCTGGGGAGGAGTGAAGGTGCTGGCATCTCCAGTTCTCAGGCTTCTGTTCTGACTGTGACAGGCATTTACATAACCATCTCATGGCTACATCACTGAAATATCTAAGATTAATGTATGGGACTGTTCTCTGCTACCACGTATTATAGCATGTGTACATATAAACATTTGTAATGTGTATGAGATCATGGTGGAGATGATTTCATGAACAAACTACCAGGGGTAAGGTACATGATGAATATATATTTTTTTCTGTAACCATGATTTTTACAGGAGTATATTCATAAGTGCACACTTAGGTCATTCCAGGTTTAACTGTCATGAATATATTTAGATCAACTTATGACTGCCTCATTTTTTCTTAATTCAGTTATGATTAAATGTGGATTTTCAAAGGCAGAGAAACTGGATCCTTCAGTTTTCCAAACAACAGAAGCCTCGAAAATTCAGCCAAAAATTCTCACATCTAGCCTAAAAGTAGGGCATATCTTTGAGGCAGATACCTTATTCAAAATTTTCAAGTGGTATAGAGCCCTTTTGTCCCTTGGTTGCTTCAGTTTTTACGAGGGGGACTTGCATTTCCATTCTGGCATTATCTATTTGCCCCTTAGATGCTCTTGTGCCAAATGTGGTAAGAAATCTTTTCCCCACTCTCTCACAGGTTTCAATAAAATCTCTGTGTGCCAGGTACAAACCAGCTGAATTTAACAGGCATAAGTGTTTTAGCTGAAATGGAACTAATGGGTCAAAGTCTGGGGTGCAGCTCAGCTCCAGCAAACTCGATCCCCAGGCTTGGCATGCTGATGGCTTTTAAGTCTCAAAGCCAGGAGAGCTCAGACTTGTGTTCTGTGGGAATGGCAGTGCCTGATGCTTTTTGGGGCTGCCTGCCTTTGGCTTCCCCATCTGAGAAGGGTTTTCACCAGAGGTTGAGGGGCACCTCATGTCTCCCCAGGGCCTGAGCAAGGCTCAGGCAGAAGAAGAATTGCTACAGCTGAAATACTGGAACACATTAGCTGCCTTAATTCGATTTCTGAACTGTCCTAAAGCCCCCCTGGGGAAAAGGTATGTTTTTAACTATGCTATAATCTGTTGGTAGACATGTGGATTGTAATTTAATACCCATCAATTGCCTGGTGTTAGGTTCCTCACTTGCAATTACTTAGACTGGATGAAATGTGTCAAAATGAATAATGTCCTGTCTATATGGAGATTAAAAAGTGTTAAAAACGTTTTTTATCTTGGCAAGGTAAGGGTTACGTTTAATTTATAAAATATTTTGCTTTAACAGAGTCTGTGCACAGAGGAGACCTGTGCAGAGGAGTTCCTTGCCAATACAGACATAAGAGTGTTTTTGACAGCAAGAGTTAAATGTCACTACTGGAATAGTGTGAATGCTTTTTATTCATAAAAAATAGCAACATGTAAAATGAAATAAAACCTACAAGTGAATGAATGACTGCTAAGAATAAGACCTTATGAACTGTAGTTTTTTATGGTTCAGTCCCCAACTATTTTTAATTTTCTCCATCCTGGAGATCGTGTCCCCATCACAGGGCTGGCAGAAGTGATTGCATGTCCACACTTCAGCTGCTGCAGGCAAAGTCTCATGGCATAACCCTGATTCTTCTTCACTCCTTGTGCAAGCATGGCTGTTGGTGCTGGGCACTGACACACATTGCTTTTCTGCTTGCTCTGCCGCGGGAGAGGTAACCTCTGCAAAAGGTGAAGCACACAGTTGGGTAATAGCTGCAGGAGCTGCTAGAGTTCATCTGGTGAATCATTTCTTTCTTGTCTTCTAAAAAGGGATTTCTGCTAGGAAAGGAGGATTTTTTTAAAAAAAAATTATGTATTTGCATTAAGTATATGTCCAAAAAAAAAAACCACAACAAAACAAGCATATCACCTCTCCAAAAAATAATTTACAAAATGTAAGTCTCAGAGATGGGATAATCCCGTGTCTCCACCTCTACCTGGAGTCAAATATAAATGCCCTATGCAACTTGAACACAATCAATCAACATCATCTTTTAGGTATCATGATCAGTGGTCAGGGATCCCTTTTCTACTCTTTTTTTTTTTTTATAAAAAACAGAGCCATGAATTAAATCACACCTATCTAGCATTTTTCTTCAAACATTATTTAATGCTTCATTCTGATGTGTGGGAAAACTCAGCTTCACTTTAGAGCACTATTATTCTGACCATTATACATGGACTATGGCAGAAGCTTGTTTTATCCGCTGTTATTCCCTTTGATGCTCTCTGCCTCTTTCCTTCCCCTTAGCAATGTTCTGCTTCACTCCCGGAAGCCCCTCTGCAGATCCCTGAGCTTTCCTGGTTTAGCTGCTACATTTCTCCTGCACTCTTGAATCCTAGTGATGTGTGGTCCTTAAAATTCAACGCATGCCCTGTATGGTGTCTCCCACCTTGGGTTGTATCTTGCTCCTCTCTTGCAGGGAATGCCTGGGGAGGAGAAGAGCACAATCTAATAAGGCAGCCTTCTTAATTCCTACCTCTCTGATCCTTACCTATTCATCTCTCCTGACACTGAGTTTTGTTGGCTTGCAGCCTGCTGACAAGCAGGCTCAGTGCAGCGCAGTGCTGGGAGGCACCGAGCAGCACCCTTGGGGCAGCCCAGCAGTGCTGGCAATGGCAGCACTGCTGCAATCTTACTTTCCTGAGGCTGGGGAAAGAAATGAGGCATTAGGACACGTGGTGTGAGGAAAGGGAGATGTTTGCTCTCTGATAGATGTGATATGCTTGCAGAACATTTAGAAAGCTTTATTTGGGGCTTTCTTTTGTCATTTTGATAATAACTGAACATCTGTATATTTTTTCTTCCAATTCATATGCAGATATGCATGTAGCAGAGAGGTCTAACACTGCTAAAATCCCAGAAAGTGGAGGCCTTGCAGTTTTGCCTTTCATTCATTGCAAGCTCAAGATGTTTGTTAATGATGCCAGTGCTCTGACACTTTTCTTTTTCCAGGACGCCGATTTACAATTTAACATATGAGCAGGGATGCTGCAGGCAGTGGAGGAAGGGTGGAGGGAAAGGTGTTTCCCACCTCAGGGGGTGCAGTTTGCCTTCTGAGGGGCTGGACTTTTCACTCCTTACAATTAAAACTCTTTTCAGCTGTCTAAAAACCAAAGGGCTACTGAAGGAACTAAAGGTTATTAATTGTTCTCAGTTATTAATTAGGTGAAGCTGCACTTTAGCCTTTTCCAGCCTGTGAGATTTTTGGCAGTTTCCTTTGCTTATCTTTTGATCTAAATGGCAAGTGTCTGGTGTCACTGCCCCCCAGCTGGAACGAGAATGACTTCTGGCAGTAATCCTTGTCTCCCCAAGGACCTGCAACATTTCCATGTCATTGTCCTCATCAAGGGAATACGGTGCTGATGGCACAGATCTTACCTTGTGTGAGCACTGCTGCTGGCACTGCTTGATACAAGAGAAGTAATCCCGGGCACTGGATGGAATCACTTAAATAGAAAATTTCTTCTTTAATCCCATCAATAAGTAATGGCCATACCTCTCTTTGACTGAGCCCCTCATGGTCCACAGTGTGGGGAGCCACCCCTACTGCTCCCTAGGCTTGTGCTCCCCATCTCCTTCTGAAGGAAAATGAGGTAAGTAACATCAGATAGCAGTTTTGGGATGGTGAATTCCACAAGTATGTCTGTGGTGTGTGGGAGTGTGGAGAGAAAATGTTTTTGTTATCACTTTTACCTTTACTTTCAGCCTAGGTCGTCTGTTGCCATGTCCCACACTGCTGCTGGAGTCATGTAGGCCTCTTGTCTTGCCACTCATCTCAGAATGCTTCCTGCTTTAGCTAGATTTTCTCTTTACTGAACAAATACAAGTGCTCTACTTAATACCTCTCTTTTCATACAGGTTGTTTCTAACATCTTCCAACACCATTTTCCTAGTCAAGAGTAAAGATAACATTGTACCATAACTTTTGCAGTCCCAATTTACCCACCTGTTCATGGAAGTTCTGCATCAGGAGAGGCTGAGATAATCGTGTGTGTTACTATGTTTGCAATTAATTCCCCATGACTGATGTTCTTTCTGGTTTGTAGTGCCATGTATTTGTCAGTGTTAGATTTTATCTGCCACTGTGCTTCCCATTTGTCTGCTGGTGGGATTCTTTACAGGCACTTCCAACCTCTATTATCCTCATAGCTTTCTGTCTAATGCAAATATGGTTGTTAATTGCTATTTGCATTACAACAGCGATTACATCTTGCTGTTCTTTAATTCCTGATTTATTTATGAATATTTTCAACACTGACTTAGCATAGAGGCTTTGCCAAGGTGAACATGGACTATTTATTTTGTTACTTTGGCAGTGTCTAGTCTTTAACAGTTCTTTGCCACCTGCCCAAAGACAACCTGATTTTCTTATTAGACTATGAAGGATTTGTCAAAGGCTTTAAATTCCCAGTACAAGGTGAGAGACTGCACTACTTCATTTAGTCTCCTGTTCACACATACAAGAATTAGATCTATGTAGACATGATTTATCTTACTTTAGCTAGCCTAGCTCATTTCATCATATATCATTAGTGGAGGTGGTTGTTAAGTTACATTTGCTCAGCATCTGCTCATTGGTACTGTAGTCCATAGAACCTTGCTGCCTTCATTAGCTATGAAAAGGGTAACAAGTGTCCATACAAATCTGCACTTGCATATTATCTGGGATTACTATTCTGAGCTAAAACCTCATGTGGACTTGCTTAGCATTTAAGAATAATTATACTGAAGTAAGTATTATGGAACAGGCTTTAAAGCACTTTCCTCCCAGGAGCTTTTCTACATGAGAAAGTCATATAGGTAGGACAAAAATTTTAAATTGGTTTATTCTATGGGTGCTGGGCTGCCTCCAATCACGTCAGTTTACCACTTGGGAAATGATTTTCAAGTGATCTGAAGAGGCTTAAAATACTCATATTCCAGGTAGCTGTGCCCATAAGGGAGAGCTGGACCAGAAGAGCTAGCAGTTACCTGGATGCATACATTTAACTACACTGGCACTGAAAAAAAAATCATGTTAAGGTCAAATCTTATATTTCAAGATACAAAACCAACCAATTGACCAACCAACAAAATAAATACTTAACACATTTTGTGTCTAGGCTTGTATTTCTAACTGGTATTTAAACCAATCTGATAAAGTAAGTTTGAGAACAGAATCTCCAAATGGATTAAAAGGAGCATTATGCCAGTAAAAAACAGACTTCATGTTTAAGTGAATATCTGACAATTCTTATGACAATTATAGTTTGCTTATGGTCTGCAGAGTATATTTTATGGTTTTTCTATATTACTACTGCCAGTTTCTTACAACTAAGTGAATACAGTGTAAGAACACAAAAAGTATGTATTCTATATTTGACTGAGCTGATTTAGATTTCAGGTCTCTGGAAAGAGACAGAAATTCTAGATGTTGCATGTCTGGGCTGAGACCATGTGTTTCATTTGAAATTCACTGATGTGTCTTGAATATTTTAGGGGGTATTTCAGCATATTTCTGTGATATTTTCAGAAGCAGTGTGCCGTGGTGAGACCATTTATACCATCCTGCCCCATAAAGATGCAGTGCTGCCATAACTGTGAGCTTTCTGTACTTTGCAAAGGAAAAGCCAACAGCAAAAGTTGGGGATCTGCCTTGCAATAGCTTTCATGCTCATGAAGGAAATTGAATTTAAACTTCTGTGAATGACTTCCCCAAAGGTACAATATTCCAGTAAAATCCACCACCCTACTTTTTTTGTGAGATGTGTAATCAACAGCTCTATGCCCATTTAGAAGTTCTGATTTGCCTAAAAGAACAAAAAGTAAATTAAAGTAAATAAAGTGAAATAAAACAAAATAAAAGCACTTTGGAATTTCTGAGCATGTCAGCTAGTGACCTTACAGGGGAATAGCTGCTATTTGATGATGTCTATGTGCAGAGAAGTCAAATAACTTTTGTCCTTTCTACACCACGCTGCTGTTACGCTACTTTACACACCTTCTGTCTCACTCTTAAGTCTCCAGTGACATACTCAACCTACAATAGTCAGGATAAAATCATCCACAAGTCCACACACAGATCTGTAGGAACAAATTAGTAGCCTGGTTTGAGTTTGCTTTTCCTTTTTTTTTTTTTTTTTTTTTCCTCTGCTTAAAAAGGTATTGGGGCATTATATGCATTGGAGTAATTTAACTACTCTTTGTTACAGGTAGAGTGAAGAAAAAACATGAACCTGTGTATGACTGCCCGCTTCCTTGTCCACATGCCTGGCATACACCTGTCACAGCAGAGAATAATTCTGGCATTCTACTTTCTCACCCATTAAAGAGTGGGTGAAATCTGGGGTTGCAGTTAATTAAAAAAAATTTTGCAGAACAGCTTTTCTGACACAGTGCTGATTGAACAAAGTTGGAAGGTTTCACAAGGAGTGTGTGTATATATATGTATATCTAATACAGTCTCACAATAAGTTATTAAAATGTTTGGTTTTCAAGGGTCAATATATTCTGTGTTTGATATAATATACAAACTGAAATAATGAAGCAGAAGTAAATATTTTTATCTTTTAAGAAAAAAATGAGAAGACATTTTAAAAATATTGGCTTTTTCTCCTTATTTTCTATTCTCTGACTACCCAGGCTTTCTTCAAGCCTTGTCAGTGCAGCTTCAACAAGCTCTGTTGGTGGCACCATCCAATTCTCTAACTTCTAGAGAAGTTTCTGTGTCTTTCTGAGAGTAAGAGGAAGATAACAACTTGTAGGAATTTATCAGTAAATGTATATATATTCATACATATGTACACTTTCACATGCTATGTCATGATGTTTATTGCTACCTCTACTCCTGCAATGATTATTCTAATTCAATTTGTAAAGCTTATTTTGTTAACATATTATTTCCACCCATGAGTATGTACCTTCTCAGGAAATTGTGTCTTTCTTATCCATGAGCTCTTTCCATGTTTAAATTTTAAAGTCTCTTCAAGTTGTTAAATGTGTGATACTAATACTATTTTGCACACAACGTTGCAAATCAACCTTTCCAGAACATTAAAATGCACTAAAACTTGACAAGTCTTCAATCACAACTTGGCCCCAGCTTGCAAGACTTGAGTGACTATATAGAAAATTCTCAATTTATAAAACTTTATTCCAACCAAATTATATTTTACTATACAAAAAGACTTGAAAACACAGTTAAGAGAAAAATGAAATAGATTATATTAATTGGTTTTGACAAAAGCACCCAAGTAAATTGAATTTATTGCAATTGTTGATGCTAAGAAAAGTACTTTTACTGTGACAATTTCTTTAATGTTTCCTTGGAATCCACTTGCAGAATATAGTGACTGCAGACATGCTTTTATGGATGGTTTAATCCAAGTCATTGCTATGAGGGTTGCTCCGAAAGTAATGCCTCCTATGTTATTATGTTTGCTCAGGACATCAAAGGCAGGTGTTAGTGGTATAGCAGTAGAGGGTGAATCTTCCCACCAATATTCTGTTACTTTTTGTTGCTATGTGACAGATGGCAGCAGAGGGGCAGTCTGACACAATGGCGTCTGATATGGAAGTGCATATGAAGCAAAGGTGTGGAATTTGATTCCTCTGTGTGGAAGAATGGCACTGTAGGGGAACTGATAGGTCACAGCTTGAACTGGTGAAGGGTTGTGGCTGGCCTAGGGAGCTCAGGCAAATTTTTTGCACCTGTGCTCCTTACGTGACCAGAAGGGGTGGACCCAGGGTGGAACTTCCCTGGAATCACAGAAGGGCCAGCCACTAAAGGGAGGGCATCTGTTGTGTTGGGGCTGTTTCCTATGAAATAGGGCCATGTAGCCAGAGAGCCCTTTCACCAGTTGGGTGAGTTCCATTCTTCTTTTTTTTTGTATGACTAGTGGTTTATGTGTGAGTAATTTGTCTGGTATTGCCAACAACCTGTCAGAGGTAATTTTGCTTCTTCATAAGGAGGACAGGCATCCATTAACATTCACTGATATTTGCTGAATGTTTATGGAGGCCAAACAGTGGATGTGAGCATGATGAGGTGATTGGTGCATTTTGGCAGTGGTGACAGTGGGTCACTTCTGCTTGTGCAGATTTTTATAAGCACAGCATATAGGCTCTTGTTCATTGCTGGTGAAAATGCATAGCTAGTGGTGGTGACTGTTGAAAAATGGTTTATTGTAGCTGAGAGTTCACTCTATCAAATAGTGTTATTGTGCTCTTTATAGCTGTCGTAATTTCCATGGAAATAAATAGGAGGCGTTACTTTCAGAGCAACTGAATGCTATGCGTCACTGAAGTGGGAGCTATTTTCTAAATGAAGTCTGTGCTGTCTATGTATCACAAATCTGTGAGAAGAAACCCATAAGATCTACATTATATAAGCCCTAAAATCTTGCAGGTTAACTTCTTCAGCTGTGTCAGACGCTGGAAACCAATCATCAGCTGTCATGAGCTGCTGTCTTACTCTAAAGGGACTTCAGGTGTGGACTAGGAAGAAAGCCAGATCATGTTATTCATTTCGTAGGCTTGTTTCCAGCCTTATCCCAAGAGTGTACTGCATACTAGTAGTGGGTACAGGCTGGCATGTAATGACTGCATGTGTGTGCACTGGAGTGTATGGTCAGGGCTTGTATCTATGCCTCCTTTTAATGACAGAACTGATTTGACAAACAGGAAGAGATTTGTGAGCTTTGGTGTCAGTAAGTCATCTGAATTTACCCATTCATCTCTTAACAGATGATATGTGTATTATTTTCCGGTAGGAAAACTCTGTCAGGCAACTGAAAGACTTTCACCAAATAAAAGGAACCTGTTGTAGCTCAATGGGTATTAACTGACAAAACGTTAATATCTCCCTGCTTCTGTTTCTTTCTTTCCTGTTCTGGAAAGCGTCCTTATATAGCAAACTACTTAAAGAGGCCTCTTTATAGTCCTTTATTAAGACAAAGATGCTGATGTGTTTGCATGGTTGCAGTGAGATTCAGATTCTCACACCTCATAGAATTAGTGAAGTTGCAGTCTAGAAAAAAAAAAAAAGTTCTACCAATAGAAAGGAGGGGTAATTACGTCAGTAGCAGAAGCAACTGCCAGTACAATTGTTCTAGTCAAATAGCCCCACTCCCACTCTGACCAGCATGGTTGATGGAGGTCTGCAACAGATGCTTCTCACTACTGTCAGTCACAGAAGACATGTAGAGAATGGCTTTCCCTCTTTCCCAGGAGAAGTGATCTTAAACATGTTTACAGTGCTTCTCTGAGCCATGGCCTAGGCTTTTTAAACATATATAAATGAGCAGTTTAACAAAGGAATTTGCATTCTGCTGGAGCCCTGTCTTTAAATTCAAGGTGCTACCCTTAATACAGCAACATTTTTCTTCCTTGATTGCACGTACCTGATGTTCCTGCAGGCACGTTTCTGAATGCTAGTCGTTGCAATTTGCATATTTATTTTAACTCTTTTAAATTGTGTCTTTGCAACATACGATGATAGAATTTATCATCCCAAATGACATTCTATTTCTGGGGGGTCAGTGCTTTGTGGCTTTTGTTTGAAGTTGCACAAGACCTACAGATAAGGGCAAGAGATGAAAAACGACTGTATATCTTACGATCAGCATCAGAAACCTTCACAAGGAACAACAGCAATAACAACAAATTTATCCCTCCATGAACTCCATAGGATATCATCAAGCACTGCTTGCATATGTCTTTAAGTACTTAATATTCTGGTTTTGGTTGAGCAAAAACGTTTAGGAATCACTGTTACACTGGACTGGTGTAAGTTTTTCTAATAGATTATTATGTCCCTGACAGCAACAAGATGAAGGTACAAGGAACACATTAATGATCAATTACGGGAGTATCTGCCTTTTGGGCAGTGATTCACCATTTTTATATGCTAGTCATTTTTAGCAAAAAATGGCACATAACAATACATGGAGATATGAAAAAGAGGATTACTGTGTTCCCTTACGAATATTCTTTGAGCAGTCTAGTGGTTTAAATGTTGAGCTTGGCCATGATTGGAATAATCATTAAATTTATTACAACTACGTGTAATTTTTTTGATTTTTTTTTTTCATGTATATTTGAGGTGAATGAGTAAAGGGGAGTCATTGCAGCAATGTAAATGATATTTCAAAATTCTTGCCCTGTATGTAAAGGGAGGCTGAAACAATCTTACTGTATTTCCTAGGACACTGAAGAACATCACAGAGATATGTCTTGCTCCCCTGTCCATCAGCTGCACTTATTTTGGCCTTTGAAGAAGACTGGGCTCCTTGCTTTTAGAAGTTTTTCAAGTTGAGTAGTTTCTTCTAGCCCTTCTTCTGAGGGCTTGCATCCTTGCATTGTACGAGGTTAAACAGCAATCCTGTGATTCCAAAAATGTGAGTTGACTATTCCTTGATAATATCTATTTGGAATAATGGCCATTTATTCAAACCAAAAAAACTATCCCCTAATTCTGTGCAATTATTTCTATGCCTTCACTTGCCATTAAGTCTTTAAAATGTATTTCCAGTGCCAGTATCGTCACGTAACCCTTTTCTTGTCTAGGGATTGTGTGCAGTGAGGGTCCCTGGGCAAGTTACATAAGGTCCAGTGTGTGTTTTTTGGCTAAGTATTTTACAGCAAACATTTGTTCTAAGTGTTTAGCTTTGCTTAAGTGAAAGGAAGAGCCTTACTTAAGCTACCAGTCATTGAGAACAAGCAGATGCAACTCCATAACGCTCCCTTATGGTATACTTCTACTCAGTATAAACACATGGTAATTTGACTTAAGAAAAACTACTGTGTATTCTGTCCTCTACTCCAACATGTTAGCATTTTTGTATGTATATTTCACTTACATTTTGTCACTGTTCTCACATTAATGTCCTTGTTTCTTAAAGGAGCAAGCCAAAATATTAACTGGGCTGATCTCTTTGAATGTCCCCACAAGAGCAGAGGGCCATCTCGCGTGTCCATGGAAAGACAGCACAATGGGTGTTCATGTATCTATTGAATGGACAGTCAAAAACTTAAGTACATGGGCCATGTTTTGTTTTGGGAGACTGTCTATTGGTTGTCTTACGATCATGCCAAGATGACAGTAGTTTTTTGCCTACTGAATAAAGGTCTTTCTCTAGTTTTATTCTACTTTTTTGTTTTGTTTTTTGGTTGATTCAGATGCCGTTTGCAGGAATGGTAAACAGATCATGTAGTAAACTTTTCAGATTTGTACATCTGAAGCTTTAAGATGGGATGAATACAGAAGAAAATGTATTTTTAAATGGCTTTCTCGTATTACTTGGTGGAGTTTCTTGCTGAGAAATAACTAGGAGCTCTTTTGTACTGAAAGGTTTTGCACATCTGAAATCTTGAGATCTGACAGGAAAGGGAGAGGAGTACATAGTGATATTACATCCTACTGATTCTCCGTCCTCTAGGGTTAGTGTCTGACACAAATTAGACCTACTTAAATTTTAGATCAAATAACCTTTACTTGTTTGCTTTTGGTCTGGGGGTTTAAGCTGTTCTGAGTCATTGCATTCTCTACTGGAAATGAAACTGGCAAAAAAGTCCCATTGAGGTGCTAAATTCAGAGTGCTTTGCTGTGGACACCAAGTAACACACTGCAGCTGGAGACTTGGCTGTGCCAGGGTTCTGCAGGACTTAACCTCGGGAGGGATGGAGATGTTCCACCTACTGCTCAGGGAGGCACCTGTGAGATGGATGATGAGAAGAGAGGTCTGATGTGGAGCTGACCCAGCAACAGTGACAGCACTGAAAAAGCAAATCCTGATTAATCTGTGTCTCTATCCAAGTTACTATGTATAAAAAGTGAAATGCCATGAAAGCCCCCTGGGTATTGTTCTTTTCCCTATTGTGTTTAATGACTGATCGGTTTTATAAAATAGGTACAACTCTTTGATAATGCTCATATAAGTACCTGTTTGTAATCCTTCTCATAACATCACATTTTAACTGATGGAATTTATTAACATTTATATTACTGTAGAGCTGAGAGACATCAGCTGGGTTGGTTATAGCTCTGTTATGCTAGGTACTGTAAAAAGAGACTATAAGCCTGCCAAATGAATCCTAGCTCTATATATTTATTTTATGAAATACATCTTCTATATTTGCATTAATGGGAAGTGACAAAATGTTGCAAAATTGACCAGCAGTTTACAGCCTCTTTATTTTTTAATTAAAATCATAAATATGCTTCTATGTAGCAAAAGGGAAGTTTACTAAAATGAACTCAGAATTACTTAACAAACTTCCTTCCTTCCACCCACAGCTACATGAGAATTTTCCATGAAGATCTAGAAACAATTTAGCTTTTGAAATGTATTGGGGAATGAATGAAGAAATAATCAGATGCTTTTACCATTTTAAACTAATATACTAGTAGGTGAAAGATTAGCTTTTCAGTGACACATAAATAATGACTCAAAACATACAAATAATGCCTTTGTCAGTTGTCTAGGAATAAAATATCACTTTAACAGTGATGTGTGGACTGAGTCCTTCAGACTACTACATCCTAGGTAAATAGGAATAAAATTTTATTTTATTTTTGTCCCACTCTAGCAGCACTAATGTAAGAGCATCTAGTACGTTGTACCTGCAGATGCTGTACTTAATTCAAGTTCTTTCAGTTTAGCTTATCCTCAGCCCAAGGATGGGCACATAAATAACACAAGTAGGTGGCAAGGCTGTGGAAGGAATCAGGTAAACACTTCCAATAATTGTGCTCGTTTTTTACATTAGACCAGTATTCTAGGAGTTTTTGGAGACACATACTTTAAAGATGGATTAAAACCTATGAAGGGTTATTTATTAGACAGACTATGATAAAGATTTGATATAAATAAGAGAATTGTTCTCACCAGCTATCCTGTTTACAAAGTTCAGAATTTCCCTTATTCACTCCATGAAATGATGATCCTAATATTTGATCAGAAATTGGTGCAGGATGTGAATCTTGAATCCTGTGTGTAACTATAACCTTTTAAAGAATAACCCTTCTGAATGTCCCAAGTTATAATTCTAGGGTATAGAAATTTTAGATTTTGCAATAAGGCTAGCATTTCGTTGCTAACATTAATGGAATATAAATAGTTTGTCTCAAACCTGGAAAAGAATGTAATGGTAGAAGGAATTCCCAGTGACAGCAGTCAAAACTTGATGTTACCTTTGCAAAAAAAAAAAAAAAAAAAAAGTATAAATCTTGCAATTTCTATGTCCTGTGCCTAGCTCCAGCTGCCTGTAAGGCTGTTCTTTCAAATCCACCAGCAGACTTCTTGCACATATAGAAGCAGAACAGAGCTATCAAAGATAACAGATTATTTGGCAACCAGGCACGGACTCAGATGTGAACAATCCAAATCATTTATTACAGGTTCTCACATCACTTATACACATTCACAAGTTTCCTTTTTTTAGCTCTCACCCACCTTTACAACCTTCCCATCCACCTTTACATGTCAACAAGGTATTCCACAAACACTTCTTAACCATGCGTGCAGGTACTTATCGAATCAGAGCCATGAGACATTCCTTTTATTTTTCTTTTCTTCTGGAGTTGTCCTTGGTTCTCAGCCTTGCTTTTTCATGCTGTCTATCTTGCTCCGCAGCTTCTGCTCTGAATAGTCTTTCTTGTATTCCCACAAGATTACTGGATAAAAGTGAAAATATTATTGCTCTCAATCTGCAACTTGAGTTCAGCACCTATTAGACATCAGATGCTCATGGGATCTTAACATTGGGTTTGACAAAGTCTTAGGAGACTAAGATTCAGTAGTTCCACCTCTCCTAGAACTAGTTATCAATGAGGATGAAATTGAAGTTGATGTGTCTGTCATGGAAGTAAAATTCTGAGATCTGAATACTCTCAGCCATCTGAAAGAGCTGATGCACAGTCAAAAGTGGGATTATTTGTGATTGAGCCTGTAAATGATTATTGAGCCTTGTAGGATTGTATGAGGGGTTTGAAGAATAGCAAATGTAAAATTTACATTTAGGCAGACAGAAAAAGTGATCTAACAGAGTCAGAACATTGTCTGAGTTCAAGGAAGGAAAAATCGAAGGCGTGGAGGTAAATGGAAGGCAAAGAGGTTTACTAAAGATAAATTTGGCCAGACCAGCCTGCTATATATCCCTGGCAAAGGAACTAATTTTTAAATACAAAATATACAATTCATCAAATCACACTTCACCTGAAGGACTCCTTTGCACGGGAATTCATTGATGTTTCAAGTTTACATATGTTATAATCAGTCAGAAAAAGTCATGGAAGACAAATCAGTCCAAGGATAATAAATTAAGAGATGTTTATTCTGATTAGGAAGTTTCTGAGCTTTGCATTTATAGAGGTAATAAGTCTTGGTGCCAAGTGGTGGTCAGACATGGAGCTTGTCTCAGAAGTGAAGGCATGAGGGCATTCAAAAGGGAGGTACAGAGATCTGCTTTCTTCCCCTTGGGTCCTTTCATGCTTTTTTTTTTTCCTTTTTATAATTGTTATTGGTTTTAGTACTAGAATTGTGGTACTCTTAGTCCTCCTTGGGAGCTTTGAGAAGGGTGCAGATCTGGTCCCCATCAGTGAATGTCACCACTAGGCCAACAGCAGTGATGCTGGGATTGCTTCCCAATGGGATAAGGTAAGCACAAGCAGAAGGGATCATCAAGGACCCCTATCTCAGTATTCAAGCAATGTTTCCAACAACCCTTTTGGGTGAATTTGAACTTTGGTAATGCACAAATGAAGTAGCTACTTTGATTGACTGGCTGGTCATAAGTCCTGAGGCTGGCTGCCTCTGAAATTGATGGTACAACCAAATAATTCCCTGGAGAGCAGTGTATTTATTACCTTTCCTCAGTGTGAAAATAATTAAACATTAAATTGTATTTAAAGTAAAAAGGCTGGAAAGAATTCAACTATTTAGAGTCTTAACTTCTTGAGAATGTTCTTCCCAAAACTAATAGAAGCAGTGAATGTATTGCAGCTAAGTTTGGCTCTTGACTGACTACAGCTAAACATTATTTTGCATGAGTGGATTATATGACTGAGCCCTTCTGTAGAAAGCATTTACTGGAAAGATTTTTCTGATTCATTTCTGAACCAATTCACAAGACTACGCACCAGTATTTTCATAGGAATTAAGATCTGTTTACCTCTATTCCACAGAGGTGGAAAAACAATTTTTAGTTGATAGGAAATATGTTATTTAGCATGTTCAGATAAGCTGTCCTCTGGTTGTTTAAACTTTAAGAAGTTATCACCTAAATCGTCATTCTTGTCAAAAGAGATAGATGAGCGGTTGAAGTCTATATTCACAGAGACCGATGCTGAATCCTAAGTCTTTTATCTAAGAAAAGGCGATACCTGTAAGTCGTACCAAGGGATAAAATTTGCCACTGGAGCAGATGCAAATGGATTTTAAAAGAAGACTGTCAACCCAGAGACTGACTAGTGGTTTGAGTATTATTTATGGAACACTGCTCTACATAAAGCCCATGGACATCTCTAGGAAAAGAAGAAAGATATGGGAAAACTCTAGTTAGGCTGCAGATTGCAAGGAGCAATGTGGAGCAGCACCAGCAGCTGAAGTAGTCTTAGGAGAAGGAGGAAAAGCGACTGGTTGATCTACAGACTCATAATTTGTCCCTATCTCTGACTTCAAATTAGCTTTGCATATCAGTGCTACATGTTCATGCAGATGACCTGAAGAGATATTGTCTAGATCCCAATTGTCTGTTTGAATATGATGATGACACTAGTATATCCCATTTCTGTACTATAAAAACTATGTTGGGGAAAGAAAGGACAGCAGATGGGAGCTGAAGCTTATCAGGTGTGGGGGTTTACATAGGGACTACTTGTCTGTAGTTTTTACTCCATACCTTTTCATATGGTACTTCCTTGAAAAAAGACACTGTATTCCTGCTTTATCATTTACATGTTTGTGTGCTTGTACACACAGCAAACATTATACACATAGCACATGTTGTGTGCTTGTAGATAGATTACTTATATCTTTCCCCCTGGATTTGCCGGCATAATTTCTTAAATCAGACCAGTTACTAGTGACTCTGTTTCTGCCTGTTTGCTATCTCAACAAAGATGCAATTTCACAGAAAGCATCTAATCATTCCTATTTCCCAGAATGTCCCAAAGTTTGATCTTTTTAAAAGGAAAGATAGGAAAGGCACCTTGAGCATTATTGCAACTGCTGCTTCTCTTCAGTGGTTAGATGGTGACTCTACTTCGCACAGGATTACTGTCACTGATGTGGAGGGGTTAGTAGATTGGTTGCCTTGAGGAATGAGATGAGACGATAAAGAAAAGAGGATGTTACCTCTGCGGCATCTGGTTCTGTCTCTCAGTTTTCATTCCACGCAGCCTTTTTTGAGCCAAGGTGGTATTTGAGGCAGTTTCTTGCCTTTGCACACCTGCCATTGTTTGGCATCTGCAAAACAGTCAGTAGGGAGCAAGAATTGTGACAAATCTATTTTACTTAAAATAACTGAACTGTGTAATTGTTTGAGAGGGCTTAGCAGCCAAATGTGATAAAGCTGAAAGTTATGTAGATCACCAAAAGAACAGGATACAATGTCAGAGTTATGCAGAAAATTGACTTGTGCTATATTATTCTTCGGTAAGCATTGGCATAATTGTATTATTTAACTGCTTGAATTGCAGTGAACATGGTTTTCAGAGTACTGTGCTTTTGCTTAATGATAAAGGAAACCCTAAATTTCTTAACTACCTTTTGTTATTTGTGCAATGAGGGCTGAAGCTTTCTCTGCAGAAATCAAGTCCCACTATACTAACCCATTTGGGGTACAGCAGTTAAATCTGCGTCACTTCTTCATGCGCATCAAAAATGTCACAGTTAAGACTGTCATGGGAGGAGAAAAAATCACAGAAGGAGTTAGAGGACCAATAGTGGGTTGAAAATAATTTTTTAGCTGACCTTCACTTGCTAGAGCAAATTTTGCTTTGAAGAGAGGGGTGTGTGGTTGGCTCTTGGGCTTGCATCCATCATCAGAGTGCCAGTGGTTTTACATTTGCTCTTTCCAAAGTTGTGTATATCCCAGACAACTTAAATAAAAATGTTGCCCCTTAAAGGCCCCGCTAGTGGGAGATTTCAGCTTTCTATTGGAAAATTTCCTGTATTAGTCTTCCTATTATTTGGTGTCCATCTGTTTTGGGGTGGAGTAACTAAAAGTCAAAAGAGAAAAGAAGAAATGTATTTTTTCTGGCATATTTTCAAAGGATTCAATTAAGGAACCCAAAAAAAATTATTTTAAAAACATGATTGATGTGAGAGCATTAACTAAATGCTGTCATTTGATAAGTGCTTTTTATTAATGCATATTCTGTGATAGAAATATGTGGGACAGGATGCCAGGCTGTTGGCAGTGTTTGTGTGTGGTATGTGTGTTACACGAATAGATGGCCTGTCTAGAAGTGCGTTTTGTTTCTTCTTTCACTCATTTATTTCTTTAATTTGAACTGAAACTGAAAGGACTTATCGTGATGCAAGAGGTTTTGAGTGTAAAGTGCTGTTACGAAAATCTACCTTGCAAGGTAGTATAATACACTGAATGCTACTTTCTGTAGAATGGATAGACTTAAAACTTGGTGGCTGTACACTGTATTATGCATAGTGCGGAAGGCTGGAGAATCATTAATAACTGCCATGTGCCTGATTTTCTTGTAGATGCATACATAGAATACATGTATATATGTATAAACATATGCACACAGAATTGTAGAATATCATGAATTGGAAGGGCTCCACAGAGACCAACTCCTGGCCCCACACAGGACCACCCAGTATTCAAACTCTGAGAGCACTGTCCAAATGCTCCTTGAACTCCAGCAGTGTGGGGCCATGCATACTACCCTGGGCAGCCTGTTCCATTCCCATCGCCCTCTGGTGCAGAACCTGTCCCTAACCCTTCAGCCGGCTCTGCTCTGGGCTGAGCAAAACAAGGGACCTCAACTGTTCTCACACACCTTGCCCTCCAGACCATTCCCCATCTTTGTAGCCCTCCCCTGGATGCTCTCTATTTTTGTCCTTATATTTCTTATATAAACTAGTTTACTGAATAATTAATGATAATTAATTTTAAGCTGAAGGAAAGTTTGATTGTTTTTTGCATAATTTTTGCTAAGACCTCTCAATTTTTTTACCTGGGACTGTGGATAAGCATGGTAAATACATTCAAAAATGGGACTTGAAACAGCACGCACATACTTACATGAGCAACTTTACTCTGATTTGTGCTTGATCAAGTAGTTGTATAGGATTTGCTCTGCACCTCTTCTTGATCTTTTATTAGAGAGCTGGCTCTGTCTATATTGCAGCATTATTTAAAATGGTTTCCTGTAGTCTCAAAGTTGGATACACTTCTTTGTGATGCTTTTATGAATGATGTACATAATCTGAGCAGCAAGTCCATTCACAAAAAATTGCACCCAGACAATAAAGCTTTTAAAACTACATGTGAAATTGCTTTGTTACAGCATTAGCTACTTAAAGCACCAAATAATTGTCCAGTAAATGAAATATACCGTTAGAGACTGCTAATAAAATTTAGAGAACCACCCAGTGACAAATTTCAAAAGAGTAGTCTTTCAATAGAAATGACACTAATTTAGCAGGAAAATTGTCCAAGAGGTGGAAGATGAAAAGTTCAGAAAATCTAACTTCTTATGTAGTGGTACACTCAGATCCATTTCCTGTAGGTTTAAAATGAAAAATGCTATTTATGAATAGAGGTTTGAACAAATGGCAGAGTTTGCAGAAAGAACTGCAGGACCTTGGATTCTGGAGAAAATGCGTTAACATGAACAGACTGTGTACGTTTTGCCAGGAGTAAGGAGAAAAGGGCAATAAGGTAAAACATTTGTCTAAATATATATGTCTGAAGACTTCACTCAAACAATGGAGTTTCTCCATCCATTCTATCAGAGCCATTAGATGAGCTCAGTAAATTTACCTTTGAAGACACTAAGGTATACTATAATGATTCTTTTTCACTGGAGATTAGTGCCATTGTAGGGTATTTTAAAAAAAAAAAAAGTGTTCAGGACACAATATCTAAAAAGGAAGAGACTGGGCAACATTGTTAGGAAACAACAAATTTTCTATTGAAGAATTTCCTTAGATTGGCCAAATGCCTTTACAGCAGATAATGAGCTATATTTCCTGAATACTGAGTCTGAGAAACTCTTAATTGCTCATAAATCCATGTACTGGAAAGTTTGGAGCATTTAATGAGTTGGCAACAGACTTCAAAGAAAAGGATTTCATACAAGCTGGATTACTGTGGAACTAATGGACAGTGGATAAATATGAAGGACTGCAGCTGAAGTACTGGAGACTTCGACAAATAAACCTATATATTTTGGAGATTAAATCTTTCCTTTGTGGTCAAGGATATTTGTCTTCTATAGTGATGATGACTTCTACATATAGTTTGAGGCATGAAATTCAAACAATAGGTATCTTGTCTTACTGTGATATGATCTTGACTGTTCATTTTCCTCACAGGTGTCTTTAGTTGCTTGAAATGGATTGAGTCTCATAAAGGACAACCATGCTGTGTACCTTACTGCTGTAAACTCTCTTTGTTTCTCTGTTCTCTGAGTTCAATCAGGACTGGTTTGTTCACGTAGACACACGCAGAAAAGTCAGTCTTCTGCAGAATTGTTTTGTATCTGTGTTCTTGGAATGACTGTTTTGATTGGGGTCTTTGCTGTATATCTCGGCATCTTGTACAGATACTCCTCACTAAACTCAAACTTTGCTTAATTTCTACAGTTTGTCACCCTCTTCTGTGGTTTTAACGACAGGGCAAATTCGGCAAGCTCTGAAAACGCCTTGTTAACAACTATTCTCTGGCATGGCAGGCAACCTCATTTGAGGTAACAGATTTTGTAGGGATTTGAATGTCTTTATCTGGTATCTTTTAAATTATCTGATCTATTAGAATTCTTCCAAAAGAATACTGAGATTTCAGATCACTTCTAATAATACCACCACTTTCACGTTCATTTTTTGTTTTTGCCAACTTCCAGAGGGCATATATACTGTATATATTATCTATGTGCTGACCTCAGAGTCTGGGCTCTTTGAATTGGAACATCTGTTGATGTTCCAAGTCAATCTCAGTGGTGTTCATGAGCTCTTTGTGAGCCTTCTTCACTGCTCTACGAAGTATTTGTGAAGCTTATGTTTCAAACCTACTATAAATGCTAGAGCATTGCAGGAAGACCTGCAAGAATCAGATAAGTAAGAGAAGCAGAAGCAGATGTATAAGTGAAAGTACACATTGTAGCATCCCATATTCACTTTCATAGAATCACAGAATCACTGACGTTGGAAAAGACCTACAAGATCATCCAGTCCAACTATCCACCTACCACCAATATAACCCCACTAAACCATGTCTCTCAACACGACTCAACGTTCCTTGAACACCTCCAGGGTCAGTGACTCCACCACCTCCCTGGGCAGGCCATTCCAGTGCCTGACCACTCTTTTAGAAAAGTAGTATTTCCTAGTGTAGGAAAGGAAGTAGCTACGCGGAAACTTTTCTTGTTTTTAACATGTGGACTGCACATAAAAAAGAAACAGAAAAAACCCCAAACCGCAGTAATTTCCAAACCATTTGTTCACAACCCTATTCAGTACTTTCCACCAGTCCAGAAGTTTTGACTCCTTTTCTGTGGGACTCTTGATGCAAAACATTTACAAGGTAAAACGTGACATCTCCTGTGAAAGCAGTGAGGATTATTAGTGTGTCCAGCCTCAAACACTTCTCAGTCTTTCAGTGATTATGGATGCTTCCTATCAAAATTGTCTGAGATGCTGTAGCTTTTACATGGGTTTCTGCAAAAAGATAAGCCTTGGAAACTGCTGGACTGTAAAATAGCAGTGCACTATGACACTGGCAAACCTTTAAAAGATAAATCTTGGCAGCCACTGGACTGTAAAATATTAGCACACTGACACCACTGGATCTCTGAAACCTCGGAGAAGGATCCTTAAAATTATTTTTCTCATGTAACAGAATGAAGAAGACTGTCTAACCTTAGGAATTCATCTGGCTTAATTTGATTTACAACAATCTCGTGTCGATGAGTATATATTTAGTAAGCTCCTAAAAAGGCAACGATGGCAGTTACTTAGTTGGTTTGTATTGGCCTCTATACAATGATGATAGCTCTTAAACAAAACCTGGCAATTTCTGCTCTCAGAGCAATGGCTTATCTGTAAAACTAAGCATCCAAAAGGATCAATAACTTTAATGATGATGTAGTTTTTGCCATAACCAGGCTTTTAAAAGCACTGAGCTTGAGACACCAGATTTGTGCCTGCTTAAAATCACTAAGGACTTATTTTATTCCTAAATCAAAATTACTTTTTCCCCCTTTTTCTCCTTTTGAACATTAGTGAAAATTCCTTTCTTTTTCCAATTTTCCTTTCCTTTTCTGTAGCATTTTTGCAGGTTTTACGTTTACCCTTGAAAACCTCTGCAGAAATGCAGCCTCTCCGCTCACTGATCCAAGAAGCTTCATCTACCAGGACCCCTTGAGACTATGACTTTTCTCTGCTGTGAGAGAAGCACCTGCTCGAATTTTCTGTTTTCACATAGCTCCCATGCCACAGCATTTGCTTGACCTCCATCTTTCCTCCTCGTCTCACGATTTCGCACTTGGCATTTCCCTCCATCCTGTTACAGCCCATTCCCTGCACTCTGACTCCATGTCCTCATCTTCACGCTTGTCTGCCCCTCTTCTGCATCCCTCCTGGTCTCTACATTAGTCTCACTCAATTTGCTGTCCCGTTTCCGAATGCATTTTCCTTCCCTGCTGCTCCCACAGTCTCTGGCATGTCCATATTCTCCTGTCCCCTGCCTGGCCCTCACATAGAAGCTAACGGACCATTAGCTTCCCTGATGGCATCCTGTCTTCTGTCCGATTGCAAATAACCAGGACTGGCATCCATCTTCACTGGTTTACCCTCACTTTCATCCAGAAACTTTAAATGGATTTGGCAACAAACCTTTTGAGATCAAGCTTGTCCTGGTCCCAGTGTTATTAACAGGAAATTGAGAGCACCTAAAGGATCTAAATTCGCAATATTGTAAACAAAAATTTTATTAATATTTTATTGCTTATCTTTAGGATATGGCAACTATTTTTAAAAGCTCAACATGCTCTATTATTTGAACCAAAACAAGAAAGGTGGTGAGGCTCTTAACAGAGATCCTCCAGAGGAGCTGCAAAGGTGGAAGAGTGTTGAATAGGGCTTTGGATCTGGCTTTAGTGGGACTATACTCTCCTCAGTGGAAAGTATTCCCATGCTTTGGAACACTTTGTGCCATTTCTGTGTCAGACATACTTAAGAAAACAGACATGGTGGCGACATCATTATGATATTTCTTGCTGCACACTGTGGAAAACTAATCATGACCTAAAACTAATCACTGGACCTAATAGAACACCTTGCCTTCTATGAATTCTGAAGGTATATTTTGTTTTTAAAGTTAATTTACCCTTAATATGGAGGGAGGCAGCACAACAGACCATCTCCTCCCAGATCAGGCTGGGAATCTCAGGCTCAGTGTGGTTTTGGCAGTTTTGAATAGGAATCCATCACTTAACACAAAAATAGAGGCTCTGGTCTCTTTGCAGCAGCTCTTTTACAACACCAGGATGACATTTGTGCCCTCTGCATAGGATTGCACTGTGTCAGCTTCAGAGGCTTCAGACAGAGCTGGGCTCGAACAGGCTGTTTGCAAGGTGTTTTGAGCATTATTCTTCAACAGACAGTTCTCCAACAGCAATATAGTATTTGTGACCCAAGCTTTAGAACAAGTGCATGCTAAAACAGGATAGTATATACTGTGTAACAGTAAATGCCAAATCACAACCACATAGCTATATGTTATAGGCAAAATAAGAGGTTATACTGGCATACACAAAACTGAACCTGAAAACGGAATTGATGTAATGCATAAACCGCAGGATTCCATAATGATATCCTGTGCTGTTGCTCTCTTTCATGAACGATTTCAAAATGGGGGTAAAGATTTGTCTGAGGAACTACGTTAGTCTATATACATATGTGAAGAGATTTTTCAATTGAATTTGTCCAAAGGCTGGGAGACAACACAGGAAAAAAAATTGTTTGTTGCTTTTTCAGTTCAACACTTTAACCCAGTATAGCCAATATAGAAATAGATGAGATGTGTTCTTTGTTAATTCTTATGGTAAAATATAGTGTACGTTTAATAATCAGTCAGCACCAGGTTTTCATTAAGAAATACCTAAAGTGCAATTTATAACCTGTATATTCTTAAGTACTTCATTCCTTTAGTATACAGTGCTTTTATTTTTCATGGTGATCTTGATAGAGGACTGTTATTGTCAGGTCATCTGGCTATCCTGGGCGCTAGATACCATGCTTTCCCTCAAAATTTTACCCCAAGAAATTCTGCAGAGATTTCTTTTCACTTACTAAACTGCTAAACAAAACAGTGGGATAATACACCTGGGTATTTACTTAACATTTCTAATGTTGGATTTATGTACTTTGAGCAATGTTGAAATGGTTTTAATCCATCAAGTAGTGGATTTGACTAAATTTCAGTATTAATAATTGAACGATACCCTTGCTCGTTAAGAAAAATTCCCCCGGAAATAGTATATCATAATCAAAAGTAGCATGACAGTTCAATAATTCTTTCCTAATAAATTATTTCCTGCTCTGTTTTTGGTATTTACACTGATAGAGGAGAACGCAGTAATTGTATAGCTGTTTCCTCTTGATATGAACAATTCAGTGGTTCTGTCATTCACCCTCTGGCCTTGGAGAAGTCATTTGGCAGTTTCATAGATTTTTAAGCCATTAGGGACCATTAGATCATCATGTCTGAACTTTCTGCATAAAACAGGTCATGGAATTTCATCTAGGTACTCCAGTACTGAGAGGAATAACTGATATTTAACAAATACTTGTCTTTCAGTCTCAAAGCTTGTCTATTTTAAAAAATTAATGTTACTGCTACCTTTTTAGTACCTAAGCCTTGAAGATTGTTTAAGGTTTCTGAGTACTATGTGATACTGGGATTTAACATGCTATAAAATTGAACAGTGGAAATATTTCCGGTGTTGATCTAAACAGAGTTTTTCAATCAATGTGATGAATTGGATACTGGGACAAATGAATCAGTGGTGTCTCAAGCAGGAGAGAGTTTTGCCATTTTAGTCCAAGATTTTTTATTACAATTCTTGCTTAAAATTTGAAGATGCACAGCACAAAAATTGTTTTGAATAAAAGCTAAAAATAAAATGTTAAATACAAATTAAATTTAAGTATGTTGTCATTAAATATAATTAATTAAAATTTCTTTAAGTTTCAGATTAAGAACTCATAGAGGTTCTAATTCCTTTTATCTTTATTAGCCATGTATGTGTTATTAGTAATTTGTTAGCTATTTCCATAAACATTTGTTGATATTTATGGTGTGAATCTGAAAACAAAATTATTTTCCTTTCACTATAATGTCATTAGGACAACATAGAGGGATATTTGCACTGCTGTTTCTGTTTTCCAGTGATTCTCTATTTTAGGGCATTTGGTTATATATGAGCTATTACCCAGCCTGTGTTAGGCTGCAAAACACTTGCAGCCTGCGTTATCTTTATCTTTGCATTAGAAAAAAATAATTTCCATAGGGGGGTGAGAATCACATCTGATCACCTTTACAAGAGAACAGGAGTAGGTAACTAAATATGTTTTCCATATTAAGTGAATGTGAATTTAGTAGGACTTGGCCAAGCTTTATAGCTTTTGGAATATGTAAAGTGGTAGCAAATTTTCAGAAAGCTACTGTTTCTTGCTGATTTTTATTACTCTTGAGTTTTTACTAGCAAATATTAATTTGCTGCACTAAACAGTTTTTACTTTGCTGCTACGAATCTTCTCTGGATGCTCTTTGTTGTTTAAATTTTTCTTTGAGAAGATTTTTTGAAGTTCGGTCTGAATTTCAATTTACAGCAAATCATCAGAGGCTTAATAGACTAGCCATTCTAGCCTATTAAGTGTAGACCATTTATAATTACCTATAATCTATGTATATTTAGCCTATTTGAAAAACACACAAAGATGTATTGCTGAATAAACATAACCTGCTATCGTTATGTTGTATTTAGAGTGAAAAAAGTAAAACCTTGAACACAGAATCATAGTATCACAGAACGGCTTAGGTTGTAAAGGACCTTTCGGATCATCGAGCTCCAACTCCCTGCCGAGGGCAGGGTTGCCTTTTGCCAGCTTGGGCTGCCCGAGGCACCATCCAACCTGGCCTTGAGCACCTATAGGGATGGGGCATCCACAGCTTCTCTGGGCAAACTGTTCCAGTAGTATGCACAGTAATATGAACACAGAGTGAACTATTACATAGGGGTCAGTAAAGCTGGTGATAAAGATTTTAATCTCTCTGCTCTGATCAAACCTTCTTTTTTTTTAAAAAAAAAAAAGAAAGAAATTAAATCGTTTCGTTTAGACACATTAAAACTTCAGATTAGCTGTTTAACCCCTGAATGGTTAATATGGCAGTAGAAATATTGATTAAATGTTAAGAATGAAAAGGTAGTTGATTCAATCCATCCAAAATTTCCAGATGACGTAAGTTTTTGGGAGCCAGAAAATAGTTGCTATTTTTAAGTATATCCTCTGCATTATCCTTCAGGTCCTGCTGCTCTGACCATTTTGAGTCTGATTTCCACTGGAAGCAGCAATTAATAACTTACTATCACAGGTTATTGCGTCATTTATCCCTTTGTACTTGAAAAACTGCAGCTTTTTTCCACTGTTTGCAGTAAGTGGGGAGGGAGCAGGAGGAGAGCAGCAGGCCTATTGGAGTCCAGAGAGACCACTTTGTTAGCGAAAGAGTCTCAGGGAGGAGACAGCCAGGACAGGAAAGAGGTCTCAACAAGTGAGGCAGAAAGCTGCATAGTACCAAGCTAATGATATAGAAAAGGTCTTTTTTCACCCACATGAAAAAAAAAATCTAGCTGAAGGAATAAATACACTTTTTAAAATTACTAACTTGAAAGGAAATGTGGATAGCACAATAACCACCAGGCCTAAAAAGATGAGACTCTATTTGGCTTAACTGGCAGGTAATCTAAGAGGTGCTGCTATCCTTGGTTCAGGACTTCTAACTGCTTCTATGTGCATAAAAAGAAAAAAACAACAAAACAACACTTGATGCTTTTTTGAAAAACTATGTGGAAGACTTCAGTGATAAACAGTATAGATACTTATTGTATCACTTAGAACCAACAGACTCAAAATCAAGGAAATGAATAGTTTAGGGTCCTTGTAAATCTTAAGTTCCTGGCACACAAAACCCCTAGGTTCTTCTTAGCAAGGACAAGGAAATGTGTATTTCATCACAATTGCCTTAACTCTGACTTGTGCATTGTGGCTTTTATGTATTATTTGTTTTATATTGATTTAGAGTAGAATTCATCTTCACTATGTTTTAGCCCTCTAAAGTTAGGGGTTTCATTCAAGCTATTTGTCCAGGTTCCCCATATAGCAAATGGAGAAAGATAGGTTCCTCCAAAAGGCAATTCATTCCTTTTTTAAGATAGGTGTCTGATATAGGCTGGATGAATTGCTTTCTATCACAGTCTGTCTCCGTAGCTTGTACAGGAACTTAAGTGGCTAGCTTAGGTTAAGCACCCAACTCTCAGATGGCTTAAAAATTAGATGAGAGGAATCTCTCCCAAATCTTTTCTTTTAAGGGATACATTTAACTCAAAAATATCTGGTAGTCAACTCTCCATGTGTTATTTCATTCAAATTTGATGAATGTTATTTCTTTGGAATCATATGCCTGGAATTCAATGAATAATCACAATATAAGATTATAATAAAATTATGTATGACTAGGTGATTGATCAATATCTGACATTAATGCCCATATAAATCTTTTATAAATCTTTCTCACATTCTCTTTCCAAGAAGTGCGTTCATTTAGATTGCCTGTAGAAAACAAAACTTGTTTTTTTTTTCTGAGGAACCAATCATGAAGAATTTATTCTGAAAAATTGCAGAGATTCGGGAACTAAGTACACCTGAAAAGTCAAGCTGATAGTATTGATTTAGGGTCAGAGTTAAAGAGGAGTTGTAGTGCATTTGTTTCCAAAGGAATTGTGTGTTCAGATTTTATTATATGGGAGTAAGATTTTGAACCATTAATTTTTTTGAGCTTAAGTGTCTGGCTTTGGAAATAATGCAATAACTATTGTCTCTTAGCAACATCAATTAGTATTTTAAACAAAAGGTGTTTGCATGCTCGAACATTTTCCTAGGGTTTTACATAATCTTCTTCATACCTGTGTGTGAACAATTTGAATTAATCTGCTAAGAACATTTTTTTAAATGGGGGAGACAGTCCATTGGCTTATTAAATTATGGGAAAGAGTAGTGCAGGACAAGCAAAGAATGCCTCTTTTGGAGTCCTGACTCTTTCACTGAGCACCTGACAAGATATGCACATCTCCTACATAGCTAGGTTAGCCATGCATCTGTGCACATCACAGAATGCCTTCCTTCCAAATGCTGGTAGAAAGGGCTAAAAAGTCACTGCAAATTAACCATCAGATCTGGTAGTAGTGTGGGCAGCAAATTGCTACCATATATCGTATTCCTTTTGTGCAAACAAATTGCCCTCTGACCTGGAAGAATATGTCTAGGGTGAGAAATTACTTGCCCAGATCCCAACTAGTTCTATGACCTGTTCTAGAAAACTCATGGCTAATGCTATGGTATAGGGATAGGGTCATAGGGATGCCAATAGCAGCAGGTCACCAGCACTGCATTTATAGCATTGCCTTTTGCTGTTGAAATGTGGAAATAGCAGTTTCCATCTCCTAACAACAAGCAAGATTTTTCCCTATAAAACTGAGGGAAAATTTCCTCAAGAGCAAAAACCTAAAGCTGATCATTACATGTTCTGAAGCCCCAATAAAGAAGCTTGCTATTCTGATAAATGAGGACTCACAAATCCTTAGATTGATTACATGTTCAAATTCTGTCTGTATATTGTTCTGGAAGTAATGCCTCATATTTAATTCCGTGGATGCTTCAACAGCTGTAGAGAGCACAATAACACTACTTGATAGAGCAAATTCTCAAAGTACTATTTTTCAACATAGTTACTACCATTAGCTGATTTGTGCAGATGAGCTGATTGAGGCAGTCTTCATTTTGTGTGTGACAGTTATGCATGACTGTCTGGAACATGACTTGTCTTTCAGTCACTGTCACCACTGCTGAAATGCACCACCCACTACCTCACTATGCTCACATCCACTGTTTAATCTCCATAAACATTCAGTAAGTGTCAATGGGTGCCATTTTTGTTCTGCATGAAGGAATTCAATTCCGTACCTTTGCTTCGTACACACTTCCATTTTGTCAGACTGCCCCTCTGCTGCCATCTGTCACACAGCAACAAAATGTAACAGAATATTGCCAGGAAATTTCAGCCTCTACTGTCATACCACCAACATCCACCTCTGACATCATTGGCCAGTGTTATAAATTAGGAGGCATTACTTTTAGAGCAAGCCTCGTATATTCGTAGTTAAATTCCTACAGGGAGCCTTTCAGAAATAAGTACTTAAAAAAATCCCTAAAAGTAAATTATTCAATCCTCCAACTGTCACATGCTTATAGGTAGTCCGTTGAAAAGTCTAAAATAATGATAAATTGTCAGAGGAATGTGCACTTGTATGTTATTATTTATAGTTTTTTTCCTTTGATGTGAATACAGCTACTGCACCCACATGGAAATACATGATAGCTATGGACAAACAGGTATCACAGAATCACAGAACGTTGGGGATTGGAAGGGACCTCAAAAGATCATCCAGTCCAATCTCCCTGCTGGAGTAGGAACACCTAGGTTAGGTCACACAGCAGCACATCCAGGAGGGTTTTGAATGTCTCTAGAGAAGGAGACCACACAACCTCTTTGGGCAACCTGTTCCAGTGTATATATATTTATAAACTAAATGTTAGAAAGATCAAGTGCAAGAGCAACAATAATTTCCACGGAGAAGAACCAGAAGTCTTGTCATGAATGCTACAGTCATGACAAAAAGAAACCTTTAATATTATAAATGTAGCAGAGATAAGTTACTTTCTCAGTCTGACACACAGGAGGGTATGTGCTGCAAATGCCTCTTCATGTGTTGATTTCTCAAAGAATGACTTCTGTTGCTAGGCTGGTTGGAGGCATACATAGGGGTAGAAAGGGTGAGGGTCTTCTTCATGGCAATGGGACTGACTTGCTTCTGGCAACACTGACAGTCTGGTCCATGGTAATGACAATCCATGTTATAACTCAGTGTAGTTTAATTCCCCTTAGATCTTGTAGCCTCCAGGCTATGGGTTGCCAAAGACAAGTGCACTGACAGATAAACCTGGAAGGACTGCGTGGCTGCCCACACCTGGGTTTGGACCCTACATATACACTTCAACAGGAATAAGAGGCCTCTAGTCATCTGTGAGGGAGAATGAAGCCATCAGACAGTTTTTCTCAAACTTCATGTGAGCCCCAGCTGCTAGTAGCATTCTTGCCACTGTGATGGAAGACTGGGAGCAGTGGAAGGGTTTGTCAGCACTGTTCTCTCCCTGTCCAAAAGCAGATATCTGATGTGAGTAGCTGTTCATGCCAAGACTGTTTGTGCAGTATTTCTAGAAGCTCAGTACATGGAAATCTGATTCAAAATCTATCGAAGCAAGAACCTGGTAAAGCTGGCAGTTCAAATATTAATCAAAAAATGATAGTTAAACAAATTTATGAGGAGGCAGACGTTAGTGCCTTATGATGTGGCTCTTGATTTTGTGTGTGGTCATCAACCCAGAAACCTCTGCATGTGCACTACCACATCCAGCCCTCAAGGGTGATGAGAAAAAGGGCTATGGGGCATCAAAAGGGAAAGAATTTTACCCAGCAGGCCTGGGTGTGCTATGTTTAGTCCTTTTCAAATCTAGTAACTCTCTAAAATCAGCCACAGCTGGGTAAAAACTTCCACATTTGGGTCTAAAGATGTAACTACTACCAAGTTTTCAGTTGTGTGTGGTTACTTTGTTGATTTCCTTTATTGTTTGTTTCCTTTGGCAAATATGAATGTCATTACACTGCTTAAAAGTTTCCCTCTGGATCTAATGCAGGCTTTACTTATTGGAGCCATTTAAATCCTGAGGAAAAAACCTTCCAAATAAACTGAAGGAAATAATTCTGCATTTAAAGGCAAATGTCTATGATGACCTAACAGACTCTTTTTTCCTGCTTTTTGTTTTCGTCACTAACTTCTGTGATTTTGTCTGTGTCTCAAATGAGATTTCCAAGAGCCAGTGAAATAGCTTCATGTTAGGGGGGGTTATTTTTATAATTCAGTGCATCCAAACTTCATGAAAAATATGCAAATCGCTTTCATTATAACCATATCTTGTCACAGCATGCAGCATGCATAGTGCCAAAAATGAATGCATTCATGGCATCTTTTGGGTCCTAAGATCCAATTATGTCTTTTGTTGTTCCTTTTTGGCTTTCTGTGTCAGCTGCATGCTCTGTAAAGTTACTGATTACTGACCTGTTGGCAACTTTACAAATCAGCTTTGAAATGCAAGCTGTCAGTAGCTCTTGAGTATCCCAGTCCCAGGTTACCAGGGCCGTGAAATGCTGCATTGAATTTTTAATCTGTTTTCTCTTTGCTTCTGCCTAGCTTTTTCCAGGTTAAGGTCAATTTTGAGACCAGCTGAATTCTTTAATAATCACCATTTTTGCAGTCCCCACTGGATTCAAAAGAAAGAACAATTTTTTCATTGCATTAATATTAATTTTTTTTTTTTTTTTTTTTTTTTTTTTTTTTTTTTTACTGTGGGGGCTTATTACTGTGGCATATTTTCTATTTAAGCATTCATTGTTAGATCACAAAGTGCACTACAGTCTTGCCAAAATATTGCCTTATGAAGATATGAGTGAACTGCCACTAACATGAAATTTCACTGCCCCTCTTCTAAAATCCACTAGCTTTGCTCTTGTACTTTTTTTTCTCTTCCACCTTGCTAAAGGAGAAGTCTTGCTACCTCAGATACATGTCATAGAATTACAGAATCATAGAATCACCAAGGTTGGAAAAGACCTCCAAAATCATCCTGTCTAACCATCTGCCTACCACCAATACTTACCCAAATGTTTCTTGAACACCTCCAGGAATGGTGACTCAACCACCACCCTGGGCAGCTCATTCCAGTGCCTGACCATTCTTTCAGAGAATAAATTTCTCCTAATATCCAACCTGATGTCCTTTGAATGTCCTTTGGCTCACCTTTCTAAATGTTACAACTGCAGTTTATTTAGTAATTCTACCATCAATCTTTGATCTTCATTTTAAAAAGCTGATTTTTTTTTGTTTGTTTGTTTGTTTGTGTGTGTGTGTGTGAGTTTAAGTAGGCCAGTACTGGAAATTTGGACCTAAAATGTGAAACAAAGCAGTCATCTTCATTTCCTCTTCAAGTTTCTGCCGGTAGCATTTATCATTTAGGAATTTGCTTTGAGTTAGTGAGTAGTAGCTTGTTTGATTGCAGCAGTGAATAATCCTAGAATGCTTTATTCTCAAAGATCATAGTGATGCTTTGTTTTACTGGATATCCTAGAAGTCTTTTTTGTTTGCAGGTTCCTATTCCATGATGACACACCTAATCAGATAATTATCACCTTTTATTTATTATATCTCATTCCATGATTCTATTATTCTCTGTGTTTGATCTAGTGGTTGGCAATCCTGCCTGCAGCAATGGGGCCGGAAGTAGATCTTTGACATCCCTTCTAATCCAAGCCATTATGTGATCTTGTTATTCTGTGATTCACCATAGCACTTTGCATACCTTACAGAATCTCATAATAATGTGGTATTTTTCACCCCCGAGTGAAAAGACAGTTAAAGATATTCTTTACGACCAAGAGACATAGGTCAGTAAGAGTTACTGTGGTAGTATTTCCATTTCCACTTTCCAATGAAATCTATCATTGCAATCAACTGAAACTGGATTTACTTACAGCTGGAAGCAATGTTTTATACTGAATAGGTAGAGGCACTTTACAGCAAGACTTAATGAAGGTGCTATTCAGCACATACCTCAAAACTACTAGGAAACTGGAGGTATCTGGGGCAGAAACTTACTAACAATGTACACTGAGTATCAAAATATAACTAGTGATTGAAAGATAACTTGCAGCTGTAGGAAATAAACAATTAGCCATTGAGAGAACACACAGTAATGTGACTTATAAAGCTCAGTTGCTGGTGCTTTGTAAGGTAAATTCTCTCTGTGCAAATTATCTCCAGTCAAACTTTTCCAGTGACTGGGATTTCCCAGAGAATTCATATGAATCCATATGAATTTATCATTTTGCCGCTCTTCTTTTTGGTTAAAGGGGTAGAAGGAGTATTTTGGTTAGTCTCCTCTGTCTGGTAACAAGTTTATTTTCTTATTCATGGAGATGCTTAAAGACAACTGAGAGCTTTCCTCTTCTATTCATTTCAGTGGAGACTGAACATCAGTCAACGTGTTTTGAAGTAACAGGATGATTAGTACACAGGAAGTCTCCCATACAGAACTGTTACTGAAAGCATATTTTCTTATGAAGTCAGAATTAAAAATTACACTCCCAGTGGTATTCATTTACAACATTTTTTAAGGAATGTGCTAATTATATCTAAAAAATGATGGATCATTAACAAAAACATAGTAAAACAACTGAAATACTTCTATTAAAAACCCTGTAAAAAAAAAGCAACAACCAACCTCTGAAGAAAATACAGTTTTTCCATCATGCTCTTCTTGTTGTGTTCAAATACTGATAGACATTTTGCAGTGCTATGGGAATAAGGTGATCCAGCCTTATGGAAGATGGCTGTGGAGCTGCTCATGTTCCAGTTTTAGCAGAGATCTAACTATCTCCACAGAGGTTCATCCACAAAGGTTCCATGCCATTTCGATTTTTATGGATACAGGAGTACAGGGTCCTCAAAATGGAGGTCCAGGGCCTCTCAAAATTCAGAACTTCAGAGTTAATGGATATTTCATAGACTTCCTATGAGCAGGCTGCTATGAGTATGTGTTCTCATGGGTTGTTTGGGGCTTAATTTGTTGCACAGGAGAAAAGGTTTGATGAGAACTAAATATTTTTGTATTATTTATAATTTTTTAATTCTATCTTTTTTAATAAGTAAGTTCCAGGAAATCTTATTGAGACAGTTGAGGAGTTACGCTTTTTGCACATATGGCTAGAAAAACAAGATAGCATTAGAGAAAGCAGCTGTTCAAGTATCTATGGAAGGAAATAGGAGGTGATGGAAATGAGAAGAGTGCCAAAAAAGGACAGAGAAGAATGGATAAAACTGAAACTGAACAAGAGCAGAAAATAAGCAACTTGAAGCAACTTAATTTTGCCAAATAACTCTTGAACCAGAGGTAACTGCTGATGACTAGTAATAATAGTTATTTGGTTTTTGTAGCACTCGTAACATGATAATTGATGGGCAAGCACTTTTCTGCAGATATGACAACCTATCATACAAAACAATTAAAAATAAATCACATCTGTGTTGGAAAAGCTAAGCACATAGTGAGAGCTACAAATAATATTTGTAGACAACATACTCTCTTTGTTAGTTGCCTTACTTTAGGCACCAAAATTTAAAATTTTCAATCTTTTTTGGCCATTACTTTGGATTTGCCATAGGAGAAATTAATCAGACTATAAAGGCTTCTGTAGACTAGATTGAAAAGTGACCTGTAAAGATGAATGACTGTATATAATTTCATATATAAGCATTCAACTTTTCCAAACACATATTAAAGCTCTGTATTTTGGTAATGTAAAATCAAAAAGCAGTGCATGAAGGAATCTTTGAAACCTATTTTGGTTGTTACTCTGACAAGCTTTTGCTGAAAACCATAGACGAGTTATAAGAAGGTCACACAAGATAATGTGTGATATTAGGGTACTTCAAGGACTTGTATCACTCATCAGTAATGACATTCATCATTACACACCCATACAAGCATTGTGAGGTAATGCTAGACTGTTGTACCATTTAGTGGGATGTCTTCAGGAGCCAAACAGACATTTTACAGCGCAGTGAGCTTTAGACACAACATTTCCAGCCGCCCCACAAAGAGGCTGTCCCCACGGGACGGCTGAGTTGGCTGCTCTACAGCTGGGAGTGAGGATACTAACACATCGTCTTGCTACCAGTACAGTAAAGGCAGGGGACGAATTTATAGAAGAGAATGTGTCAAGGTTCTTTGTCTTGGGGATACACTAAACTTCTCATTGTTCTTTCTGATACTGTAAATCTGTATTGGGAGCACTTGTTCCTAACAAAGCAGTGAGCAAAGGATAAAAAGCAGACTTGGAAGCCCACCATTGCATACCGTGCCCTGAGCTCTTGAGTTTGGGTATATCCTAAAATCTCAGCCTGCATTTTGTTTTCTATCCTTTTCTTTAGTCATGCATGAAGGAAAGGGAAGAGATCACAGGAAAACCCATCTCTTTGCTCATTATGTTTCCTGCTGCTCAGTGTGCATCTTCTCGCATGAGGTATGTATTTGCACACAGCTTTTTTCTTGTTTTGCTATGACTAACCAGAGAGAGAAGAACTCCAAAGAGACTCATTAAACCTATGAAAGCTGCCATAGTTTGTCACATGTGGCTCTGCACACGCAAACAGAGCATTACTTTTATAGTACACTGCAAGTCTCTCCTTCTGCAACAATAGTAACTCATGTCACTGCTTTCGTCTCAGGAGAGGCTACTATTAAATGGTAGATGTTAGTTTAATATTAATAATTGTCTTAACTTCATACATCTACAGGTTTTCATCTAGGAAAAGGGAGCAATTCATTTTTGCTCATAAAAACAACATTTCTCTGAGGGGAATTTAACAGATGTAACAGGGTTGATGTCAGGTGCAGCATAATGAAACCAAGACACTTTGAACTGTCAGTGGCTCTCTAACTGCTCTTTGTATTACCCTGGCAGAGGTGTGCTTGCTCCAGTTCAAAACAGCTGCTCTCTCACAAGTGTACTCCTGGCTCCCATTCACCACCCTGCAAAGAAAAGAAGGGCTGCAGGAGTTAAAAAGGTAGAAAAAAATATCTGGAGCACGTGAGAAACATCTGCCTGCACATCAGCATAGGTTAGAGTGGTCAAGAAAGCAAATAATGTTTTATAGAACTTGTGTATTGTCATTTTAAAGGGGGAATACTCAGAAAATGAAGATTCATTAAAGCTATAGGACTGGATGTCAGGTGAACACCGCTTTCATCATCTGGCACATCACCATGGGGAGTGATGCTCTTTGGCAGTGCGTCCTCCATTCTTTCCCAGTTAGTTTTAAATAAGTGCTAGGGCTTCTGCCACCTCTCTAGGAAAAAAATATTAATAGGTCTTAGCAGCATGAAATTGCTAGCTATAGTTTGCCTTTCTCCTTTTTTATCTCATTATACTTATGTTGCTAGCTTGTAACATTAAGGATTTCTCTTTGTTCTTTTTTTTTTTAATACATCCTTCACTTTCTTGTTATCTGAATGACACAAATTTGACTATTTTCATCTTTGTTCACATATTCATCGTTTTACCATTAAATCATTTTTGTGTCTTTTTTTTCCCCCTCATAATTCCCTCAGCTGTGTCCATATCTTTCTGGCTGAAACTCTCAGCACTGTCTGCAGTATTAATAAAGAATGCATGATGCTAAAAAGGTTTGTTGGCATGGATTTGAGGTGGCCTCTAAACTCTTGTGGTAAAGTCACAAGGTAAGCTGTGCAGTTCACCTCAAGTTATTAAGCGTTCGTACCTAACCATGGCAAATTTGTCCCAGGTTGCACAGGTATATAATTTTAAGATTAGTGTATAGTTGTTTTTTTCAATCCTACTTCTTCAAGATTATTTTCCTTTCATTTTTGATATCTGTTTGCCACCTAGCAGAGCTTTTTCCAGGATGAATTGGTGTCTTTTGACAGTGTTTATGGAAACCTTTTTGTTCTGTCATGTACTTTTTTATACAAGCAACAATACAGCGGTTTCCTGAGGATTGGGTTTGAGCTTCTGGACCATGGTCAGAAGAAACAGAAAATGCTGAACTGGACCAAACTCTGAGCAGCCTGACCTAGTTGTAGATGTTGTTGTTCATTGCAGGGGAATTGGACTAGATGGCCTTTTAGGGTCCCTTCCAACATTCTAACATCTGTATTCTATGTTTTTGGGAATACATATTTGACTACCTTTTATATAAAGCACCAGATCATATTAAATATGATTATTGGTATGATCCATTCAAGAAAAAGAGATCCCAACTCAGTAAAGCATTTAAGAGTTTTCCTAATATTAAATATATGTTTGAATGTGTTACTTCGAATCCACTGACGGAAGGGCTTCCCTGGATACAGGTGGCTTTAAGCAAATATCTAAATACTCTAGTGAATTGCATCTTCTGTGTCACATTATACTGAGAGTTGAATGGAGTCACTCAAAGTGTGTAAAGTTAAGCGCATTTGTGGCATGTTTATGGTTTTGCAGAATCAGAACTTAATTCATATGTTGGAGCACCTATTCACGTATGAAGCTCTTTATTAATGAAGAGAATTGGAGCTGGACTTCATAAAGTGGCAATTTTAATTAAAAAAAACCTTAATAAAAAGTGTAAACTGCAGAGTAATGATGTTAGTTCAGTTCCCTCAGGCAAGTCTTACATCATTTTGTTTGTATACAGTAAATAAGCCTAGAGAGAATAAAATCCAAGCTAATAAAAGGATTATAGAAACAAGTTTCGCTATGAAACTTTACATATCAACACATTTGCCACTGAAGGCAAAATGTGTGTGGCTGAACCACTGTTGAAGATAAAAGCTCTCCTGGATGGAGATCTATGAGTTGCATGCTGAAGATGCATGTAGGCACTCCTTTTACAAAATATTTTCCACAACACAGGAGGCAGGGAAAATTCAGGAAATCAAGTCCCTAACAAAGCACTACAGCGTGTCTGAGTGGGCTGAATATTCAGGCTTTGGCTGAAGGCATGAAAAGACTGAGAGCCCTGAGATTTTTATGTTTCTGTGTCTCTTGAGGTCCCAGTCATACAATGATTTCCACTCATATGAAGCACACTACAGGACTGTGGCCTGAAATAATACAGTATTGTAAGAGCTGCACTGTTAGATCAATCATCTGCTTTTATCAGCCTCCTCCTCCTTTTCTGACTGCAAAGAGTGGATTTAAGCTGCTCTTGCTTGATATGAAATTCAGTGCATCTGGCAGAGTAGTGGAATTGTAGATACAACTTCTTTTTTATGGACATCCTACATACTGAATGAAGCTGCTCCCATCACCAGCCACATGCTTTGACTCGAATACCTGCATTGCCTTGGCTTGTTTTCCAGGCAGTCAGTGCTTTTTCTGCAAAGAACAGCAAGTACCACAAAGTGGCAAAGGTGAAAACTCAAGCAGCGGCTGTACCAGCCAACAAACTACTCAGCCAGGCTTTTAGGAAACATCCACACAGATGAGGAAACTACACTGCAGGCTTTGGTCTTGAGGTCAAAGATGTATCATTAGAGACATCATTTCCTGATATTAGAGGCTCCAAGTCATTAGTCTTTTAATACATAATATCAATAGCTGTAATGAAAAATGCGAGTAGGATGTAGAGAATCCCCTGAATCTTAATGTACTGTCTGCAAACGGAAGCATAATGTGGTATATATGTCAGCTGAACTGGAGAAGAATGAAGGGTCAGGTGGAGAAAATGAAGAAGGCAGCAGCAAAGCCTCTGATTCTCACATGTGAACGCAACTTGCTTCTGCTCGTGGGGTCAGCACAAGCTGCACCTCTGCAGACGTCCTGAAAGGGAGCACAAGTGGGATTTATGCAGAGTGCATGGCTGCTCTGGCTCCTGCACAGGGAGACATTTCATGCTGCACACAGCAGATGGGAGCTAGGAAGTTCAGCCCAAGCACAGAAGTTTGCATACATGTGTGTGTGTAAATATATATATATATATATACACATAGTGTATGCATGCCACTTAACCCCAGCAGAGCTGCTGTTGGTAGCCTCTCACCAGGCTGTGTCTGGCTCCTGCCACACCAGGTCCATGTGCTTGTAAGCATCCTTTCCTGCCCCTGGCACACCGCCCAGGCATGGCTGCTGTGCCTGTAAATGGATATTTGTGGCCAGGCAGCATTAAACCTTCAGGGCCCATACTAATGCCTTTCCTTACAGACTCTCTGGCAGCCCACAGCCACCTTTTCCCAGCGCATGGATATTGTGGGCACACTGAATTGAAATTTCATTTGCTAAAGATCCCCAGTCATTGAAAGCAGGAGGGAATATGGATTTTATTTGGGTTAAAAAAAATCAGATGCCTTTTAGGGCTGTTATCTGTGAACAACATCAATAAAATAAAGCCTCATAGACCTTTTCTTGGATCAGTTTATTTTCTGCTTTGGGAAGTTCTCATGGGGTGCAAGGCTGATACCTCAGATGAGGTGGGGATCTTTATTCTGTCAGGAGGAGTCTGACAGGAGATTTCTGAATCACGAGTCTGTCATGTTCAAAGACAAAGCATTATCACCATATTAGTTCCTTCACCCTTTTGAGCTTTTGCAGGCTATGAAAGAGAGGCTTGGGAAAGCAGGTTGTGCACAGAATAAACCCAACAACACCTAACAGCTCTCCTTTACCATGGCCAAGAACTGTGATTTCTTAACAGTTTTTGACTTCAAGGACCACTTTACATTTTTTGAAAAAAAAAAATTCCACTGATTATCACAGCGCTGCTGCTGTGATTTCCATTTAGAAGAAAATAAAAGGCTGAATTAAATTTCATTCACTACTTTTATTTCCTCCTTTCCTCTCCCTATTTTTGTTTGTTTGCTCATGTGTTGAAGAATATGTATCCGTTTTTTAGTGTAAATGTCTTTTTGCAAGTTTTCACAGGAAATATTTAATCCGGTAGGCATTGGCGTGGGAGATAAATGACTTGGTATGTTACCGTATATGGCTGCTTTTGTATACATTAAGACATTTCTTCATGCAGTCATTTCATTAGGTTAGCATCTCTCTGTTGTAAAACAGTAAAACCCCCAATTATGTATATTCAGACAAAAAAAAAAGACTGTTAATTTTCACTGAGAGGTTGGTTTCTGGAAAGTTAGCCACATATGCTCAGATAGAAAGTGCTTTCTGAAGCACAAAAATCTGAAATGTACTGACATATTCATGTTTTCTTCAGCTCTTTCTTCTCCACTGGGCTGGTGTGAGAAATGTAGTTCCAAGGAAAGGCTTTAAATCTTGCTATTTTTCTCTGTAAGAAAAATAGATCCACTCCATGAGCTGAGATTTCCCAAAGCACTTCTAGCTCAATTTAGCAGGCATACAATTTTTGGGTAATGGTAGGAAGTTGTTGGCTCTGTCCTGCAAGAAGCCCTAACTGCCTGAGGTGTGAGAGGTGTGTCTCACCAGTACCTCAGCCACAGTCCCAGGCAGCACATTGCCTTCCAGTATGTGTCATTCTCAACTTTTCAAAGCATTATGGAGCTTTGAGGGGAGGATAGGGCTTGGATGAGAAGATCAGGAATTCTTAAATTAAGGCTTTTCTTTTTTCTTTTTTTTTTTTTTTTGAGAAATTAAGAGCAAGAGGCACCACTAGACAGCAATTGAGGCCTCAAGAGGGTAGAAGCATCCCCTGGAGATGCTTCTGTCACTTTTCATTTGCTGTCAACAGAGCCCAAGGTGATGAGACTCCTGTTCAAGTGCCTCAAGTAAGAGCTCAGAAGTAGGCAGGCTTATTTCTCTCCTTTACGCCATGGCAAATTCCCCATTTTGTCTTTGGTACAGCTTGCACAGGACCATAGATTAATGCAATATTGATGTTCTGTGGCAAGTTAAAAGGCCAGTAAGATTACTGCTCAGTGTGAATTATTTCACATCTTTGATACCTGCTTTGTCCTTAACTCTCTTAATGGCACAGTGTGCTTTCCTACCCCAGTGACATCCAGTTGCATGTATTGTTAATTTTTTGCTTTGTAGCTTGCATCTAGATTACAGCTTGTGCATCCCCGGAGTGGTATCAGTTGCCTGAAATCCTGATTCCTCAGTGTTGTGTGGCTTGCATAAATGTCAGCTGGTCCAAGGGAGCGGTTTTAAAAGAAACAGAGCTGATCTGACATTCTTCAAAGGGAAGCCTAGGAGACTCATCTCTGCACCTGGGTTTGTTATATGCACTGAGCAACGGGAAGAGTGCTATGAATGCTGTCACTCGAGCAGTGAAGAGGGACAGGCAGCCATGTCAAAAATGACAACGTTTCTTTTACTAGTCTTGCAAAAGATGTCTGCAGTGATGTGACTGCAGATGACATCAAACAACATAAATGGCTGGTTTCTGCAGTAGATTGAAATTCATCCAGTTCCCTGTGTTCACTGTGATGACTTTCAATGCTAATTCTCAGTGAGTGAGGCATGAAATGTATGCACAGGCTATACACAGTTAGGATACTTCCAAGTTTTTTGAGGTACCTGTGATGTAAACATCTGTGCCTTTTGCTATCATGCATTTTTTTCCCTAGGTTTCAATGATGCAGTTAAAGAAACTGGAAAAGGGGAGAACACGAATGCTGATCTAGTTCTTTTTATGAAAAGAATGAGTGCTTCATTGTCTGAGCAGAGGGAAACATAAGCTAGAAGCACACTTTCATCTTCTCAAACACAGAAGGGATCAGCTGAATTGATGCAAATGAGGTGTTTTTGAAAGTGATCCCCAAAGCTCACTGTATACAGTGAGCAGAGCTGGGGATTGTTTGAAATTTCACATGAAATCTAAATAATGTGAGACTGTGTAAAAGATGAAAAAAGTTTTAGCTCGAATTTCACTGCACGAATTTAATGCTCTTTGAAGCTGAATCTAAATCCAGCCTTCAGCACACACTGTGTCCTGCAGCTGCAGCAGTGCGTGTGCTTCACTGTATTTTGAGAGGATGTTTCTCAGTCCTGACTCCAGATGACTCTCACTGCTCTTCTCAGGATTACTTGGAAGAAAGAGTCTGCTAAATGCAAAGGAAAAGGAGAGAAATGCCTCCTGGGCGTATGTGGAAGGTCATGGACATCTGGTGACAGGAAATACTCTCTGGGATCTACAGAATAGCAGAACTGGGAGAAGAACCTAGTTGGCAGTGCATCAGTTCTAACCCATGCAAGGTAAGTGGGATTATGGTGATATAAGTAAGAAAGGGATTTCTTGTTCAGTATAAATTGATAGTAAGCTTTTGTTTTTTACATCTTTTTCCTTTTTCATACATTGATGCCTCCTATCAGCATTTTGTGTTCACTCCTTTGCTAGATATTCTCTGCTTTTACAGTCAGCTATGAAGAAAAGGAGACACATTTCTGTTATGACTGTTGGACTCTGTTCTAATGGCTTTTCACGTAAAAGACATAAGTATCTGCGGGAGAAGGGGCTGGCACTGCCCCCTTCCCAAGGAGGCCACAGCAGTGCATGGCCTCCCCTCCTGACCTGTTCACCTTGAGCTCTCTCTTTGCACAGCAGAATAGCTTTTATAGGACAGGGCGAGGATGTCTTCACCCTGGAATAGATTACTGAGTGGCTGTTAAGAATGGGCAAAAATTAATCTAAATAAAGAGAGAAGCATACTCAGGACTCTCACACACTAGCTTCTACCTACCGAGCCGACTGGCTCATGAGCTTTAGTGGTTCCTGCTGTAATGATTTAAGAGCTTAGCACAGCAAGAAGCTTGCCCTATCCTTCCGGCAGAGACTGCAGAAATGATGATGTGTTGGCTCCTCACCTCCTTCATTACACTATTAGACCAGTGGCCATTAACTCTGATCCTGGTGTGTGACAAGCAGGCCCTGAACAGCAAACACCCACTAGGTGCCCCCAGAGTGGGAACAGGGAGTATTGGTGGGGAGTACCTGGTGGAGCTGCCCAGGTCTGCAAAGCAGAGCAGGCTGCTGAGCAACCTGGTGACTCAGGCTCGTCTGCTATCATAGCCTAACTGGGACACGGTGGAGCTTGTACAGTCTGCTAGGAGGGCTCTGACAAAATCTGCAGGATAGAGCTTTATAGGGAAGAGCAAGGAGCTGCTAGTTTCTGGATCCTGCCTGGGCGCAAACATACAAGAGGTGCTGAAAGCCAAGACACCTCCAGATATAGAAGGAAGCAGGATTACAGTCACCTAGATTAATCTCATCTAACTTTAGATACTTGTCCTGTGAATGCTGTTTATGTATGAGCTGGTCACGCCAGGCTCCCATTGATGAGAATGAGCCTTGCTGGGATGTGGTTCATCAGACTGATGATTCCAAAATCTTAAAAGCTCTTTAAAATTTTACTATTTGTCTTCTCTTTGTTGGTATGTTTATTGGTGATGCCTAATTATTGCTGTCTTCTGATAAAGATGCTGTAATAACAGTGTCCTCCCATTTAAAAAATTAATTTCTCCAGATGTCTGTTTCATAAAAGAACCATTACGAGCAAAAAGATTTAGAGATTCTCTTCTGTGAAATGCAAGGAAGTAAGAAAGGGTGGTAGAGCTGAATTTAGATGGATCTATAGGCTCTGTATATTTGTGACCTGACACACTTGCCATTTGCTCATTATACTTTTTCAGCATTTAATAAAGCAGAATAAAAGCTTTTATTTTATTAAATATTAATTCACCTTTTAATATTTTTAGGGACAGCTATAGGAATAAAACACTGATGGAGGAAGATAACTAAAGGGGTAACACTAAATGAGACACAATTTCCCTGTTTTCTAGAAAAAACTCTCTTGGCTCTATTCTACCACTTTATCTAATTATATCTGATTTTTTTTTCAACAACAAAACATAAAAAGAAAGAAAAGGAGAAGAAAGCACAAACAGCTTGGCTCTTTGGGAAAAAAAATGTCGCTGAAAGCAATTTTTCCCCCTCTTTGTTTACTGGTGAAGGTGAAGCAGTAACTCAACATGCAGGTACAGACGTGATAATTTACTTGTCAGTTATGTGGTGGAAAAATCACTCTTAATGATAATTGTTGTATTAAGGTTGGATTTTTTTTTCCTAAATTGTGAAGACAGCTGACTATTCTTTTTCAACAGTGCACTCTACTGTTTTTAATTCCTGGCCCCTATCATCCTACATGCATGTTTTTTTCACCAGAGTCAGAGAGGGTTCTATTGTATTTTATTGTTTGGCACAAAGGCTGTCTGTGGCCCTATGTCTGGTCTTCTCTACCCATTTGGAAAATTTAGCCACTGTTATTAAGGATGTGCATATAGAAAATGTATCTATGATTTGATACAACTCATTTGCCGACGAAATCAACCCCTGGATTTAGATGCCCGATTCTCAAGTACAGTAGATCATAATCTTAAGCACATCTATTGAACTTGTATGCACTAGAATGCATTTAGGTGATTTAAGAATGTGTTTTAATCATTCAAAATGAAAGCAAAAAGGAGTTTGTTTTTCAGATATGTTGATGCTATTTGGTTTAAATGATTAAAAGAAAAGTGTATTTTCTTCTTTGTTTTTCTTTTCTTTCTTTCCAGTTGATATGGAGATGGCATGCAGCTGATATAAATGGGAAACATTTAGATTAATCTGTTTTGAAGACCTTTACCTTGGAAAGGCAGATGATGCAGAAGCAGTGGGATGATGTACAAAGTAGCCACCCCCGGTGAAAACAAAAAGAAGTCTTCTGTGAAATGATCAGGCATGCAGGCAAGAGCCATCATTGCCATAACTAATATTAGCTGCAGGTATTAAAATTATGCTTTCATCAGGAGAAGTACATCCAGTTACAACGAGGATGAATTTCCCTTCACTTCTAATTAAGCAAATAAACTAAAATAGAAAGGAACATCCTGTCACATCTCAGTGCACATAGGAAGCAAGGTGAATAAGACCCTGGCCTCATGGCTTGGCTACTTCCCATAACGTTGACCAATAAAGCATGTGTCCATGAAAAGTTCAAGTCCCAAACAAGCCCTCTCATTAGAAGATCTGAAAAGGACAAGACTTCATGCTAAGGGGCATTAACAAGGGAGCTGCCATCACGGATAATTTGCCATGCATACACAGGTGCCCATCATTTCTATAACCTGCTTGATAGTTCTCAATGGTTTTAACTGCTGATGTTCTGTCTAGCTTTCTGGATGCTCATTTGTTTTCCAGCCCCCACCACCTAAGTGCATTTTGAGTTACAGTCCAACTGCCTATCTCCATCTACCACCCACAGCATGCACAGCAACTGTTGTAGTGTAGATGCAAGCAGAATGATTTCTGTCAGGAAATAATAAACAGAAGGAAAAGACATACTGCAGAGAACAGAAAAATGAGAGGTGAAGCAGGAGATCAGAGTGCCCTGCTTGTCCAGTGAATTAGACAGTGCAGAGACCTTGCCACTCTCCAAGGGGGTTTATCCCATTCCCAACTCCTACAGCAGTGGCTGCCACCTCAGAAATGCTTGCAGTTCCCTAAAACTAGGCAAGAAGCCTGATTCTTCATAACTGTGGTGTAGTTTACTGGGTATGGGAGACTCATAGCTATTTCTAAGAATCATAGAATTACCACAGTTACCAACCATCCACATACCACCAATATATACCCACTAAACCACGTCCCTTAGTACATGTTAATGTTTCTTAAGCACGTCCAGGGACGGCGACTCAACCAACTCTCTGGGCAGCCTGTTCCAGTGCCTGACCACTCTTTCACAGAAGAAATTTTTCCTAATATCCAACCTGAACCTCCTCCAGTGCAACTTCAGCTATTTACTGTCATGTTTAAACAGACCTCTTGGTCCAAAATGACTAGCTTGTTTGATCTTGTCCAGAGATACCACTGGTAAGCATTCTCCCTCTTTTTTACAGGCCTCTTTTGTGGTCTCTATAGGTCCTAAAATCTACTTTATAAACAGTTTTATTACCAAAAGAATTACAGACAAAGTAAGCTATGTTGATTAGTATACTTCATACAGTTTTTGCTTTTCCACCAACAGAGGGAGTAAAATCTTCTTTCCCCACTGGAGCTTCTGGCCATAAGGCTGAGCTATTTGAGACCAGCAGCTTTGCTGAGGGCTTTGAACATGTAAGGGCAGGAGGTCACCTAGGTCCAGGTTCACAGTCTTTAGAAAATTATGGTACAGTAGCAACTAGCACAGACTGTGTGATATTAAATCAGAACAACCGATGTATTTGGGGCTGAATGAGTTTTGCAACAATTATGACATGCAGATCAAAATTTTGCAATGTGCTGCACTCCATTAAGGACTAGTGATGAGATCTGTTAATTGCATTATATTATCTAATGGTAACTGTACCATTAATGCATGTCAGCACCATTCCTGACAGGGCTGGCTTGCGGGGTTTTCACTGCTGTAGGCAAACTGGAAAGGGAGTGCTACTCTTAGCTGCATTTACTTGCATCGTAAACAGTCAAAACAGACAGCTGTATGTAGGTCCCAATTTTAAATTATACACCAGTGATTTATTTAAGTAATTAAAGCTGTATTAACCACCCCAACAGCCAAAAAATGTTTTGTGAAGAGGAGTCTTCGTGAGAGTAATTACTTCTTTTTCCTGATCCCTCCTAGACTATGAAGTGCTTCTGCATTTGCACTGCTTAGTGAGTGCTTGGCAAATATAAAAAGAGTGAGGCTGGAAACAACACATATTTGTTGCCCAAGGCCATACACTCTCTATGGCATCAAACCCTGTCTGACCTGCAGGGAAATTCCTAGATAAGTTAATACTGGATGTGTTAGTGCTCTCTCTCCCAAATTCTTCTCTTTTTCATTTTGTATCTTACATTACTCTCAAGTTACTATTTGGCCTTACCAAATTCATAGAATCATAGACTCATAGAATTGTTTGAGTTGGAAGGGACATTTAAAGATCATCTAGTCCAACTCTACAGGAATGAACAGGGTCTAGATCAGGTTGCTCAGAGCCCTGTCCAGCATGACCTTGAATATCTCCAGGGACAAGACATCCATTACCTCTCTGAGCAACCTGTTCCAGTGCCTCACTGCCCTTATTGTAAAAAACTTTTTCTTTATATCAATCTAAATCTTCTCTTTTAATTTGAATCCATTTCCCCTTGTTCTGTCGTAACTTACCCTGCTAAAGATCTGTCCCCTTCATAGGAAGAGGCCCCCTTTAGATACTGAAAGGCTACATGAGGTTCACCTGGGCCCACTGCTCAATCCTGTCAATGTCTCTCTGGATGGCAACCCATCCCTCAGGCACGCTGACTGCACCCCATAGCTTGGTGTCATCTGCAAACTTGCTGAGGGTGCACTTGATCTCACTGTCGATGTCATTGATGAAGATATTAAACAGCAGTGGTCCCAGCACTGACTCTTGAGGGACATCACTCATCAGTGATCTCCATGCAGACATAGAGCTGTTGACCACCATTCTTTGGTATGATATCACAACCAGTTCCTTGTCCATCAGATGGTCCACCTATCAATGTCTTTCCAATTTGGAGAGTAGGATTTTGTGGAGGACCATGTCAAAGGCCTTACTGTCATCCAGGTAGATGACATCAGTGGCTCCTCTCTTGTCCATTGATGCAGTTACACCACCACAGAAGGTCACTAGCTTTGTCAGGCAGGACTTTTCCTTGGTGAAGCCATGGTGGTTGTCCTGTGTCACCTCCTTCTCTTCCATGTGCCTTAGCATAGCTTCCAGGAGGAATAAACAGTGTTCTGTGCTATATCTTAGTAGGAATTAGGTTATTTAATACAGAAAAACCTCCCTCTCCCCAGTAATTTCTAGCTTGTTTTTCCCCTCTGCAGACTTAAAAGTCAAAATATCTAAATTTATTGTGAATTGGAAAGTTGTAACAGACAATTTGTAAATAATGCAATACCTTCTGTAGCATTTTAATTGAAATTAATTATTTCTGCAGTCTTGGGTAGATATATTTCATCTCAGTGCACTGAATCAATTTGAAATGTTTAGTACTCTGTTGATGCACAGTAACTCTTCAGTTTCCGAAGAAAAACTTTTAGGGCATTGTACTTTGCTTGTCTTATTTTACCCTGCCTTATGGGAAGGGCTAAATGACAGTAGTATGTTTATCATCAGTCTTGTAAACAACATGACTCAGGGTATCCTACATGACTTGATCATAGGGAAGGATGCAGAGCATTACTTGAATATATTGCCAGTCAAGGAAGTCTGTGTGAAATCATGGAGCTATGTAGCATCTGCATCACAGTTCCAATGGGACTCCCACGAGGTGCTGAGCAGATGCAACTTGACATCAGAATGATTCAAATCAAACATTTCTGCTCAGTAAACCAAAGCATTTTGATTTGGTGAGACCACCCTGGAACAAACAACTTTGTATTTATTTTCTGGGTTTTGGCAGAATCATTTGTTCCTACACAGCTAGCATAAATAATTTAAGAAAAAATTCTGTGAAAGTTCTAATACTTACAGTGCAGACATGTGTGTGTGTATGCATGTGTGCATATACGAATACATGTAAATATGCAAATTTATACATGTGAATGTTTGTCTCTCTCTCTGTCTCTCCACATAAACTCACCAAAGATCACATGTGTTGCTCCTCATTGGCATTTACCTGGGAGGCTTTGCTGTGTTTTAGTCAGGAGATGAGTGGCCCTAGTTGTTTAAAATTAAACTTACCGTGCAAGACAAAAAGGAAAAAAGCTACTGTAGCTATGAGATGAGCGGTGAGCATTGTCTTGTCTTTTTTTAGTGGGGAGGTGGCTTTTTTAAGACTATGACAGTGTCACCTTGAAAAGTGAGTTGATTATTCAGTGCAAAATATGCATTAGAAAGTGCTTGAACTGAAGGACTGGCTGGCTCCTGGGATCAGTAATCTAATGTGGGACCTTTCACCTCTTAGTCACCAGTCTGACTCCAGCACAGGTGAGTAATAAAATCACAGATCTCTGCATCTGGCAGCCATTTGGATGCATAAATAAATTGAGCTGATAATATCAATACAGTTTGGTGAGAAAAAAATATCCTGTATCTGTGCATGTTTTTTTTTGATATATCAGCAAACAGCAAAGCCTGAAAGGGCACAGGGAGTTGAAAATAACAGTGGATTCTACTTCTGTTATATTTCCCACCCTGAACAATCCCAAAGCATCTTATAATTTATTAACTTAAGCTGTATTCCAGTGTAGATCATCCTGCAAATGCCAGAAGCCAAGGTCTGCTTAAATCCAGTGAATTGCTCTACATGATAAGGACACCATAAAGACTGAATTTGTTTTTATTTAAAACTTCCTAAAGAGGGAGTTCTGCTTGAAAAAGCAGGTATGCAGGGAGCGACGCACTGAGATGGCTCCAGGACTTTGCGCAGTTACTTGGCAACATGGCCCTGGATCTCCCTGTTTGCCACAGTCCCCAGGACCTGCTTTTGGTTGGGGTTAATTAGATGTTGCTTAGTGTATTCCCTGACAAACACTGAAATCTTCTGGGAGCTTTCTTGTGGCCTAAGGCTGAACTCACAATAACTATGCTAATGATTTAATGGGAACAAGCAGGAAAAGGGTGAGTTACAGAAAACTATCTGTCTTTTTAACCCCTGTGTGAGCCAGTGTTAATGCAGGGCTGGCAAACTCCAAAGCCTGGCTGGACATGAGCTGGCTTCCCGCAGAGCCACTTGGATGTATCCGCATTGCATCCCAATGTGCTGGTTCCAGCAACATGATGTGAAGGCACCCGAGTGCTGGGTCTGGAAGCAGTACAGAAGTATTTATGCAGAGCTTAAGCTAATAAGCTCTGCCAGACCTGGCCTAGCCTGCAGTTGTGGCACCATTTATCAGCAAACTGGATAATCTGCCAGGGGGATAATGGAGAGCTGACTGTATATCGAACGTGCAATTGCAATGAAAATTACGTGTTAGGGTTTTGACTCTAAAGCATCCATGGATTACAGTCAGACAGCTGACAAGATTTCTGCCCTTCTCTGTCTGCTAGCCTCCTTCTCAGAGGTGCTGCCCTTGTGACAGGGATGGCTTAAAAGCTCATGAAGCAGCTTCTGAGTAGTTTATAACATGTTGTGGGATTTTTTTTTTTCTGGAATGATGGGAGTGATGAATAGTACTTATGTTAAAAGTTTCAATAAACCAGGAGAGTGATTCAGACACCTTGGCCCCTTCCTGTTCTGTTTTCTGCAGGTATGTCAAGTTTTATGATTCAGTTGTTAGAGAAGCAAACCTTATCTTGCTTTTGGATGCACTTGCTCATATAATGCCTAATTTTGGTTGCAGAAAGGATGATGAACATCCTCCTATGTCCAACTCAAACCTTGGCTTCTTCTCTTTAGATAAATGCACTGCAGGCATGATGGTCGTGATCCAATGTGTTGAGAGGAGGAACCATCAAAATATGATATATGAGCAGAGCTTTGGGAGTCATTATCCAGATGCAACAAAGATATAACAATTGCAGGGATAAGACAGAAAACCAGAAAGACCAGCTTCATATGTTCTGTATTGGGTGTTTTAAAACAATAGACACGACTGAAAGCAAGTGCATGTTGATGGTCTTTGAGGGCCCTTCCAACTGAAGCCATTCTATGATTCTATAATTCTGTGTTTATTTATATACACACTGGACTGCGGTTGTGTAGGCAGCTATGGAAGGGCTGGAAAAAGGTAACATTTAAATTCAATAATAAGTAGGCAGGAATTACTGTATTTCTTAAAATTCCCTATTATGGCAATGAGAGGAGATCAGATACTTGAAAGCAGGGGAACAAATCAGTGGACAGTTTGCACAAAACTGAATAAATCATCAGTGTACTCTATTTACATTTATGCATATAGATCTGTTTAGTTGCGCCAAAAAGAGCTTAACCTAAATAAATGCGATGAAAGTTTGTCACATCAGTTCTCAGGTTCTTCATACTTTTTAGAAGAAAGTGGGATAACTTTTGCAGAGTCTTTGCTGAGTGATACCTCTGTGGCTACATGCAAAAAGATTAGGTGCAATTTTTTTGTAGCTGATTATACTACTGTTTGTCTCCCCACCATCTTTGCTCAAGGTTTTCATCAGATTTTGCACCCATGCTTTTCTCAGTGGAGGTGCATATTAAGCAGTTACAATTTCTTTCTTTTCTGTTTTTGTATTGTAGAGAAATCAAAATTTTTCCCTAACTTTATTGAAGTAGTGAAGCTTATAGCACTGTCCCAGATGACAATCAGTCCTACCCAGGTGTTGTGAACTAAGCAGGAATCCTTGTACCTCTAGCATGAGGATGTTCCTTGCTTTTGAAGTCACAGTGTATTTCTTTCTACTTCTGCTTATGTTGCACTGCACAATGAACTTTGTATTTTCATCTGTGAAAGATATAATTTTAAGTATGTATTTTCCATTTCCCTTTTTAATAACACGGTCTCTGAGAGAGGACACCAGAATTGAAATTGCTTTTACAAAATGTTGTAGTATGTATGTCATGTATACCATGTGACTGAAGATATTGTCTGTTTGCACTTTGAAATTTAAAATAAATTTCAGCTTTAAGGACCCAACCCCGATGTCCTCTTGTCCCTGATACCCACCCATTTTACAGTCTCTTCACAATGAGAAAGGTTTAAGTCATCTAACTATAAATGAAAATATGGCTCATATATTGCTATCAAGTCACTGAAGAAGAGATGTTGAACTGGTTCCATAGACACTTTTTCTTCAAGGGAGCAGCAAAGAACTTACAACAAACTGTTGACAACTGAAGGGCAACAGAGTTCATATTATTTGCCTTTGACTGATTCTCCAGACCTGGTAGGTGTTTGATGTGCTATCACAGACTAGGTTTTATTACCATTTGTTTTATTTCCAGACTTCACTGAAGCAAGGATACTTTTACAACACTGAACTACTCATCAGGCTCAAACCCTACGGTGTCACACTGTGCACAAATATGGAACAGTCCAGTGTGTTATTCCTGAAAGTACTTTGGGTTCTCCACTGGGTCGTGCTTCTGGAATTAAGCTTTGGGATACTGAAACTCAAACATTTCCCTTTGGCAGATACTGCTTTTCAGTTATGAGCTTGTTAAGGTCTTTACAACGAGAACGCCTATGAAGATGTTCTCCATGTGCAAAAAAATATTAATTATCATAGTAGTCCCTGTGTACGTTTCCAGTGCAGAAGAATCATTTTAAACAAATCAATAAAGTGGTGAAAGCAATTTCTTCTTTTTTAAGTCATTGTTTTTTTCAGAAGTGACATTAGGTATTTTTAGTGCATAGAGAAAAAGCTCTGGAATTGTTGGTGCTGGAATTTCTATATTTTTTCTCTATTATGGCAGCCACAGCAAAAAGTCTGGTACCTAAATCTTTTCTCTATAGGAATCTAGGCCCATCCACACTATAGAAGTATCCTATCCCATCCACTATAGAAGTGCCATAAGGAATCTCCTGAGGTTTCTTACATAGAAAGAAGCATTGTCTTGGTCTTAGGCCAACCCCAAGGACAATCTTGTTGATATTAAAGCAGATAGAAGGCTCCTCTGGAGCCCAGGACTGCCTGCATAGTAATATAGACAAAGTCAATATGCTTTACAGGATCTGAGCACTTATTAAGTACTGCTGTGGCCCAAATATGGTTCTAATGCAACAGTTAAACAAAACAAATCAATTGAAGAAGTACCATTGACTTTAGTGAAGATTGTTTTAGTCTCTTGATGTTTTATTTTAAATGCAGATGTGTTCAACCTGATTTCTCTGAGGTGAAACAGTCCGTGCACTACTTGGCTGAAGCAACCTGTAAGTGTTCCTACATTGTTTCTCTGCAGAATTCTGTCTCCAAAGGCAAGTGCAAGGAGACTTGTGCAAGTCTTCTGCATCTCAGCACCACTGAATTCAATATTCAGTAAATTGAATAGTTTAATTCATCCACATAGGAATTTTTTTTGCCTGCAGAAATTACAAAATGAAGTCCATCTTTTTTGGCATGATATAATAATCAACTCACTGCTATTCAGTGTTCTTTTAGATTTTCAAAAGGCATGGGTTTTTCTCAAAGAAGAACTGTGTGTTCAGCACAGGAAAGAAGTGTGTGAAGGAGATTCTGCATGTCATCTATGGAGTGCACGCCCTCCAGTTAGAGTTATTTTCCACGTCTGAAAAACAAACACTTAGATTCAGGTTCAGAGTTGTTAAAGACATGAAGCTGCTTTGAAATACTTCTTTTTGTAAACTTGGTAATTCAACATTCTGTAGTAAGAAAGGCACAGCACAGAAATATTTGAGCTTCTCAGATTCATTTTCTTGGAAAGTCTAGACTCATTAATTACTATTTGATTTTAAGCGAGTGCTTTGACTCATGTTTTGATCAGTTCTTTAGTACCTGTTTCTGAGGTCTGAATGTTCAAAGATGTCAAATACCAAACTGTCCCCTAAAGCAGAATTCTGGGTGTTCTAAAGTTACAGAGCAGAAGGTAAGATATTTAAAATCTATCAGAAATTTTTTGTCCAGTCCCATCCATGCTTTAATTTTACTGTACTATGAACAGGAATACTGGGGGAAAAAATCACTTATTTGCATTCAGCTGGCAGTTGGAAATGTTACAGTGAACTCACAACCATGTAGTCATTCACAAATGCAAAATTCATACTTACACAAGAAAATATTTGGCACTCACCATGAGATGTGAGTAAACAAGAAGGAAAAACATTTTTTTTATTTCCTCTTCTAAGAATTATTTGTTAATATTTAAAAAATATTCTAGGGTACGTTTAATGAGAGATACTCAGTATAATAAAGGAATAATTCTAAACCATTGTTCTGCTGCAATGCAATTTTAACTATAATCCATGTGGATAACACTTTGTCCTTATATTTATTCAAATATAAGAAAATGTATGCAAACTTGCATCCCACTGCTTTGGGGTTAGATATACTACAAGCAGTGTTTCAATCTATGCAGATTCCCTAGCAACTCTCACTGAATCCTGCTGCAAAAGGATTCAGCCACCATGGTTTGCAACTCATCTTGAAATATGAAACTAGGGAAAGCAAGAAAAGATGAAGTAGTATCATCCTGAAAGTTAAAAGAAAATGGAGGAATTATTCTTTCTTACAGGTACTTTATGTAACAACAACAACAAAAAAAATCCGTTTACTCTTTTTATAGTTTTTTGTGACCACACAGGCATGTAATTGCCTGTTTACAAGGTAATAGCGTGGACCCCCATACACTTGATTATCAATAAATTAGTGATTGCATTTACATGAAATTCAAGAGAATTATTACTACCCAACATAATAATTACATTTATTGCAAATTTTAAATGACCCTGTTTAAAAATTATAAATCTCTAAAGTACATCCTGTCTTCTAAAGGACACAATAAATCATTTAAGCACCCCTCCAGATCTACTGAAGAGGCAACTGATTAACAGCCTTTTCTAATACAGCAGCAAAGGTAAGAACTTGGGAGGGTCAGAAATGAAATCTAAATGTCTCTTTTCACAGTTATCTGGGAAAAAAAAATCTGTGTGGTAATTTGATCTGTATCTGCACTTGGATTAAGCAATTGTATTCAGGTGGAGAATTGCCTAGCATTATCTTATGACTCACTTGACAGAGCTTACCCCTACTTTTCATTACCTGAGAAGAGATCATTACAAAACATACAACTAGTATAATTTTATAGCAATCTATTTTGAACTAGCAAATTAAATGGGAAGAAGAGAGGAAATGGAATGCAGCAAGCATAATGCTTTTAAAATGTTTTTAAAGAAATAGGAACCTAGCAGAAGTGTGGGAGGGTGTCCAAGTTAGGGAGCAGGAGCCCTTTCTCTGTTGTGTGATGTGGTGGGACTAAGTGCACAAAGCTGATTCATGATGCAGAACCCTCTCACTGAAAAAGGGAACAGATATGTAGGTATCATAGGTGAAAAATATCTGAAATTTTGAAGGGTAATAGTTGACAGATAATCAAGTGTATGGGGGTGCAGAGGCAAATGTCAAAAACTGGAGTTTTGAAGCTTCAAGCAGAAGCCTGCTTCTTGCTATCTACAACCAATGTGGGCTGGTTGCAAATTTTGATAATATGTGGACTAAATAACAGCGAAATGTCCTGAGCCCTCTGATTACTGACTACTAAAGAGACACATGATAGAATCATCAATAAGGAGGCTGATCATGTTTCTATATGTAAACTAGATTGGGAAAAGCAGGAGCTTGGGAGCCTGTGAAGAAGAGTGGATGAAAAATTAAATGTTTCCCAAAAAAAATGTAGTCTTAGAGAGAAGAGGACCAGGAAAGAAGAAGGTGAGCATCCTGAATGGGAGGGGTGGACACAAATGTTTGCGTCACAAATGGGTATAGAGAAATGCCAAAAGATGCTCAGAGACCTTGGCCAGTTATTGGCCAGATGGGGAATGGGGAATAGGAGCCAACACAACTTTCTGTCCAACTTTCCCATGCCAGCAGCAGTCTTCTTGCTTGCTGGGGAGAGATGAGTGTTGGTGAGCATAGAGGTGGGATGGGTGAAGGAGTGAGTGTGAAATAATGAAGTAAGCTAAAGCTCTAATCCTATTGGTTCTTAAGTAAAGTCCAGTATCCAGATTCACTTCCACTTATCATTTACTTTGTCTCTCCCATGGCAGCAGGAGAACAGGGTGACCAACAGAAAAACTTGGAAGTCAGAGTTGAGGAGTTTTGGGGAATGCATTTTTATTAAAGTGCCTTAGAGAGTGCAAAACTGAGCAGTATCACTCTCCTCTAAATTCACATCTGAAGTAACTCCCTAGTAACATATATTGGGAGAGGAATTAATAAGAGGGAGATGAATTTTGCAGGCACCTTCAATTCAATTGGTTTGGAGAATTGATGATAATGAAGGGTAATGTTGTACCTGAAAGCAAGATCTCTGCTCTCCTTTCCTGACTTTTCTCTAACATCATCTCACCTTTTGGCCTCCTTCCTTGCCACAAATAATTGCCAACATAACTCCAAGTTCTGAATGTGAAATATAACAAATTTTATGTGATCTTCCTCAAATGTGTTTAAGAATCAAATGCAATCTGGTTGAAGCATCTCCAAGACACAAACTTTAATTAATAGAGGAATAATAACTTAAAAGGCTATAGAGACAGGCCCTGAACCAGTGGGATGGAGGGAGAAAGTCAGAAAAAAAAGTAGTACTCATAGGTTGAGATAAAAACTATTTACTAAGACAGAAAAGGAAGAGAGAAATGACAGTAATTACAATTATAATTATGTATATATTTACAAAACAAGGGATGCACAAGTAATTGCTCACCACCTGCTGATCAGTGCCCAGCCAGTCCCCGAGTAGCTGCAGCCCCCCCAACCAGCTCCTCTCAGTTTTACAGTTTGTTCCTTGGCTCTGTGTAGCACTGCTCAGCAACTACTAAAACATCAGTGGGTTATCAGCATTGTTTTTCTCCTAAAGCCAAAACATAGCATCATATCGAACACTGTGAAGAAAATCAGCTCTGTCCCTGCTGAAACCAGAACAACTCTTTCTCATCTGCTCCACAGTAAATTGTTCCAAAGCACAGAAAGAGAGTATTGAACCAATGGAAGTAAACCCATATAGCCATGTTTTGAAAACATTTCATTTTAATTTCCAAAAAATCTGTTCCTGATCTGGGAAGGATGAACATGTAGATGCAGAGAACTGACAATTGATCCTACCAGTAAGCTTGGTTATAAGCTTAGACAATCACTTAACCTCTCTGATCTCCGGATTTCACCTCTAAAAATGGGCATTATTACAGTTAGCTGTGAATAACAAGGTCTGAAACATGGGGAACTTTTAAATGATCTGGGATCTTCGGATTGGAGATGCTAAATATAACTGCGCATACATCTCAGTTAGATGACTCTTCTTCATTTTGGCTAGCAATACCAATAGCCTTCTTTCCAGTTGTTTTATCATGCTCTGTCTATTCTTTTTTATTAAAGCCAGTTAGAACATTTTCTAAGTGCCAGTATTATCTCTGATATAATTACTAGTAATTCATGAATACAAGTTATATGAGTGCTAATGAAAAGCTGTTCTCTTTCTTAAATTAGCTATCTTAATATTTTGGGTGGTAAATTTTCTTTTTTGTTTTCCAAATCAGGTTTATACAAATGCAACAGAACAGTAATGGGACAGGGGTGCTATAAAAAAAAATCATAGTGAACAGAGTAATTGTAGCACTTAAAATAGATGAGATGTTTGCAATTAATTTTACAGTTACCCCTCAAGACTGTATTTTGGAAAATATTTTACTAATTTAAATTAACACTGCTTGAAGACGCTTCATGTTGAAAAATACTGGGTCAAAATTTTCTCATCTGTTTTCCTTAGATGACTACAAGGTGCGTGTTACTGCCATTTTATTCTACTGGTTTCAGCTCTGTGGTCTTTTACCTGTGATGCTTTTCAAAATTCAATGTTTTAGTTTATACTTTTAATAAAGTTTGTGACAAAGGTAAGGAAACCAAATGATAACCAAAAGGAAAGCTTTATTGCCACAGATATGCCTAAATATCACAAATGGTCATGTTTCTAAGGTAAGAATATTTGCCAAGTTTAATGCCTATAGTAAAGAAGAGTATGATGCAACCACAGGGACCAGAAGTTATTTTCTGGAGTAGCAGACTTCTTTCATTTATTTTAGAACTTCATCATTTTACAGGCAGACTAAAGACTCTGTGCACATGGGTATGGCTACACCATAGGAACTGCAAGTGTGAGGCTGTTGTGGCATTATGTAAGAACTGGAGAGTGAAGGACAGGAGGTGTCTTCTCCATATCATTTGTCATTAAGTCAAATACATGTACTTTTTAGAGTTTCTCTTAGTCTATGTCATTGATTTTTTAAAATCAGATGCCTAAAGTCCCTCTGTCTTGAAACTGAAGTATTTCAAGAATTTGAATATTTCCCACAGCTTATGGACCCAGTGTTCCAGGCTCTTGCTGTTGGTGAATGTAGCAGGCACTGAGTGTAGGGTGCAGACTTCCATGCGTGATACCTGCTGAGCATATATATGCCAAACATTTAATTAAGTGGAAATGTGGCCCTTAATGAAGTTCAAATGAAGAACTTGGGCACAAAGTGCTATTTGACACAGGTGTAAGACAGAGGTGCTCTCTCTTTTGCAACGTATTTCTTGAAAGAAATTAACTGAACCTCTAAACTCAACCTGCAGACAGCGCTACTGTATTTTTTCCCAGTTCCACTCCAGTATGCTTAATAGGATCTTTGTTCATTTTGGTGACTTTCATGCCAAGGCTGCTGCCAAGAAAATCCCAGACAAAACTCCATAACTCCATCAAATGATGGAAGCGGGGAGGCAAACCTTGTGGAGGTGTTGGTGATGGCCAAGGGCTATATACCTGAGCTGAGCAAGGCCGGCATGACCTGCAAGAACCCAGGCAGCAAGGAAGCACTGGGCAGTACTTCACAGCAGTAGGGTTTCTGTGTATCTAGATACTGCTTTGAAATATTTTAGCTTGCTGAAATGTTAGCAGGAACAACTATTTACCTTCTCCATTGTAGAACTGAATGATACCAGAAGACTCTCAATTTTGTGAAAATCACATGACTGTAACAGTCCAGTTAACATTATTTCAGACAAAGGTAATCTGGTAGATTTTCTAGGTACTTGCATTTCTCCTAAAAAGATGATTTCTGAAGAAAACAAAGTATACTTTGATTTTCCAAGTATGATTTTAAATCTTGTTCCTTTCTCCCAAAAGTTAGCAGCACTGGACTCTCAGTTCCTCTTCCTAAGTGTTACAGATTAGGACAGCACCTCTTTTAAGATAAAAGTTCCAAGGAGCTAAGCTGGTGGAGGCTATTGCCTAAAGCAATCCCATCAGGCCTTCTGCTAGAAGTATATCTTCTACTTAAGAAAAACCACTATATGCACTTTCTGTTTTGTAGCAATGCTTTTCATTTTAATCTAGCTCTATTTGCTCCTGTGCTTTTATTCCAAGCAAACACAAATGAATTCTTAGCAGTCTGGGAATATATTTCCTAATGCCCTGTAGCAGATACAGTTTTTTTGAACAATATAGGCTACTGTGGAGGGAATATGAACTCTTTATGTACTAAGGAAAGACAAGGGAAAATGGAAAAGTGCAAGAGAGATTTTCTGACCAGCAATGATTACAGCGAATAGGAGTATTTTCTATTCACAGAGCAGGTAAGACTACCTCTCCTCTTCTTCAAGTCTGATCTAAAGCAGGAACTGCAGCATGTGGTCTCCATGGAACTGAAGTGCAAGAAGGTCACTCGCTGACCTGGCCTTAAGAAGAAGAAATAGGCTTTTGAAACTTGTTTACTGACCCACTCTCTGTGTGGGACATATATATATATATTTAATGGCTCCATATGGAAGCATGCGTTAGCAGAATATATAGTACAATTGTAGAAGAAGGAAGTAAGTCTTCATCAAAATATTATAGGTTGTAGCACTAGCATAAATCCTGCATGTCAGATCATTAATGTGCAAGCCTACCATTAATAATGGAGTTTCATTTGTCAAAGAGGCTGGGGAGGAAGGTGGGGTACACCACTGGCATAAGGTGATTTTTGTTGTTCTTTTTCTTACTTCATGGTCTAATGCACTGAATATAAAACTCAAAACTCCACAGGGCTGTGGGGGACAGGGAATCTCTGTGCTGCCCTGATTAGCCATTTGTGCTGCTTGCCTGCTGCCAAGTTAATGTTCCCCCCCAGGCCACATCGTTCTGAACAGCCATATCAAGCGAGACTGCAGGCAGACCCCAATACCTGGCAAAGGATTTACATGCTTCAAGTTAGGTACTGCAGCACCTTTTGGACACTGCTGCAGTGTTCAAATTAGATTGCCTATAGATAGGTGGACAGCCTAATTGTGTACATCAAATCCATTATACCACACTATTTACAGGAACTTTGCCTTTGAGGAACAATTCAGAGTGCCTTATTTTTAGATAAGGGAAGGATGCCATCCCTGTTTCTCCTATTACAGTTCAGTGGCTTTCCACCCAGGAGGTAGAAAACTCCTTTGGAGCTCAGTGCCATCAAGCTGAAATGACTGACACCTGCTTCCCTGCCCAAACCTCAGCAGTCTGCAGCACAGATGCAAGAGATGAGGGCTCTCTTCCCTGTCTCTCACTGCAGAAAAATAGAAGTCACAGGAGCTCAGAAACTTCTAACAGAGAAAGAAATAGGGCTTGAGGCTAGACAGCAAGTCCCTCAGCAAGGGTAGGAAATCTTGGCTCTTCCTTGCTATTTCATTCACTGAAAGGCAAAGTACATGGAGCAGCCCAGGAAATTAAGCAATTTGTTTAAAGCCTGGTCACGAGCCACTATGTTGGGTGATAGGAACTGCTGAGATCATTTGCACTGGGTACTCCACAGTTTGCAGTACAGGGTTGAACACAGCTTTGGGGATGGCTCCTCCCATGCTTTGCTGGTGAGTAGACGCTTTGACTCTGTGTGGGTTTTATAGCAAGGCCATCCCCACTGACCGTATTCCTTATAACAGATGTTTTCCTTCAGTCACAGTGCCTTGTCTGACTGCTTCAGGGGCACTAAGGGAAATGGTAAATGGCTGTAAATTAGAATAATTCCTTCTATATTTGTTTTAAAGATCCCCATATAAATAGAAGGAAAAAAATTCCTTGTTCTCATCAGCTTAAAGGTAGTATAAAAGACTGTATATTTGTTTTATAAACAAAGAAATTCTGAAAATTATTTAGATAACCTCTATAGCTACTTTATCTTCTGTAAGGTTCTTGAATATGATGACATAATTACACAACCATAGAGAACTATTGCAGTTCCTTGCTATGAGAAACTGTGGAATCTCTGATGATAAACAGTTATTTAACAAAAGGCAATGCTTATCTTCCTGAGTGTCAGATGTATACATACAACTGTGTAATACTGGAGCCTGGTATAATTTGTAGTGTATGATTGAAATGAATAGATTTTCTACTGCATGATAAATATATACTACTCTTGTATTACCAGAAAGATACTGGTTGTTTTCACAGAGCTTGGGCAAGAAAGGTATTCATCTAGAGAAAGTTTGCGTCACAGTTAATATGGCTTTTCTTCCATTACGCTGAACTTTTTCATTTTTATGTTTATTTTTATTGAAGGTTTACGCTGCTATTTTCATTTCTGTAATGTCAGTCTCCCAAAATAAAGAGGAAATAAGATGTTATAAAACACTACTCAGTCATTTACTACTAATTTCTTAGTACCTGACCTACATTATTTAGGTGCAAGGTAAAATGCAGTAAAATGTAACTTCTCTCCAGGATGCTGGAGACAACTGTGACAGTTGTGCTGCTGAGCATCTCTGTGTAATTCTTTATGTGCTCAGACATATGGTTCATTTCTCCATTTCTCACTTGAACTGGGCCTAAGCAAATGTGGACTATTTTTGCCTATCTCTGTAAATTGAGCAAAGATTTCCTGGCAAGTGAGTTTAAATAATTTAAATTGAAGATCTGTGTCTTCTGAAATCTGGGTGAGGGTTAGTGTCATGTCTAGCTTGGTGCTGTACTTTCTTACGTGTCTCTCCACTGCTCCATCAACCCAAGAGATGACTTTTATATTATTTGCATTGTTATTTGCATGTTTTTAAGATGTATAAAAATGCGCCTCAGAATGAACAATTTTTGTTCTGCTTTGTAGACTGCTATCTGCTCCAAATTCTGGCTGAAGCAGAACCATCTCTTCTTCCTCGTGGATGGCACAGTTATTCAAATGTCTTTTATCTGTAAGTTGTTCATTCTCGCTGAAATTACAGTTATATCTACAGCATAACAAATAAGGAATATGCAGTTAAAACGTGCTTAATTACCTCTCTATGTTCTTTTCTCTAACTTGACAAATGTTAAGCATTTAAACCAAGAAACTACACTTACTTTACACTTCAAATTCACGGTTGAATTGAATTCGTACAGGGAACTTTCAGTACCACACTTAGCAGCGTGCCATGGTTTTTTTTGGTGCTTGAGTGTGTGTTTGAAGGACTTCTTGTTTCTGGAATTCCCTGTGTACTATATATACTGTTCTTTGTCACTGCATTCGTGTAGTCTTTTCCATTGGCCATGAACTCTGGAGATACGCTCTGACAATTGTACAACTGATTATACTGTATGCATCAGGCTTTTACTAAGATGAGGAATACTTTAATCAAAGTGTTCTACTGAAAATGAGAACAATTATTGAGAGAGCTGACAATTAGCTATAAACCAGAGGCTCTGCAAATTGGTTGAAAATATCAGCTTTGAATGGTGGCTTTGTTTGGATGCAAATAAATGCTTATGAGGTCATTATTCTTACAGTCTGGCTGGGAGAACATTCAAGAATTTTCATTTTCACTAATATAGATCTGTACTAGTAAACCTGGTGTAAGAACTGAGCCCCATGCATTATTCTCCATTCCTTAAGAAATCCTATTGTTCTGAGGCAAGAGTACAGGACTGTCTCTGAGTCCTAGCAGCTCTTTACAGGACAGAGAAATGTGTAAACATGCCATTATTATGAGGTGGTGGTAATAAATTAGTGCTCCACTGGGGGGAAGAGCTGAACTTGGTTCCCATTGCACCCAAATTTGTTAGTCTCAGTGGGATTTCGCAGAGGTTTAAGGGTGGTATCACATTTTGCCTGCAGTAGCCTGAACAAGAACAGCATTTTCTTTCAGTTTTGATTCTTTGTCTATCTTATGGCAGTCCATGGCAGTACCCTGCTCTTCACACTGCTGAGCCTTCCAGAAGAGTTTAAAAGATCACCCCTGACGTGATTTATCTGGGAAATGCTAAGGAGAGGTTTTCAGTAACCAAAGGGAGGTTGGTGAAGCACTGAGGGTCCTCAGGAAAGATAGAATGGGACAGCAGCATTGGTGAGGTAGGCAGCTGAGTTCCAGGAATGTGGCTGAAAGGGGGATGATGGAGAGTGGCATCTGGCCTCTCAATTTTCTGGTGAGAAGAATATGAGTATCTCAGTGAGCTCTGTCTACAAAAACCACGGGGTAGTCCCTCTGTGTGGCAGTATTTTCAAATCATAGCATGTATCAGTGTGAGATTGAAAAGCAGCCCATCCCTTCTAACCTCATCGCTTGTGTAATGCTACAACTGAGATTTTCCAGTGAAGAAAATACATTAAGTTCAAAATTATATTAACTCATTTGAAGCATACATGTAGCATTTGCAAGTCCAGATTAGCTCTGCAATGCTGTAGTTGCTGATATAAGCAGAATTAGTCAGATCTACACATTTGGTAATTAATGAGTACTGAATGTACTGGGAGGGGGAGAGAGGAGCATGAGTTAGGACCCTGGGCTGGAGCTGCTGATGGAAGGGGAAGATCCCTGCACCAAGTACAGGCAGGGGCTCTCCCAGCAGAGAGCTGGCAAAGGTTTGACCGCTGGACGCTGCACCTCTGAAAAAACAGTTTGGGAATCCCCTGTGATTTTAGCAGGTAGCTTTTCTGAATTTGCCTTTACTAGTGTTCCTGCATAAAACTCCAACGATGGTGTTAAAACTGGACAATTTTTACATTTCTATTCCTAAATTATATTTAATAAATTCCACATGTATATGAGTTCATATGATTGCATGTCCTGGTTTCTGCTGAAATAGTTAATTTTCTTCATAATGGCTGGTATGAAGCCATGTCTTGGATTTAGAAGGAAAAAAGAACTGACATCATACCAATGTTTCAGTTGTTTTTGAGTAGCGCTGTACAGAGCTAAGGATGTTTCAGTTTCTCATGCTGCCCTGCCAGTGAGGAGCTGGGGGTGCACAAGGAGCTGGGAGGGGACAGAACCAGGAGAGCTGACTCAAACTGGCCAAAGGGGTATTCCATACCACGTGGCATCATGCAGAAAGGTAAAACTCATAAAACAATTGTGTTGTGCATCACTTGCTTTGAATTTTTCATTTCTTCTCTTTTTTCTCTCCCTTTTCTTTCCTATTAAACTGTCTTTATCTTAATCCACAATTATTATCTTTTTTTTTTTTTCCCTCAATTCTCTCCCCTGTCCTAATGGTAGAGGGAGTTAGGAAATTGCTGTGTGGTGCTGAGCTGCCTGCTGGATCAAACCATGGCACTGTGCTTTCGGTAATGCCCTGCAATTGTCAGAAGTGCTATTTCTGTAGCATAGTCTGTGCAGCTTGCATTATTTCAATACATAGAGCATTAAATATGACTCTTCGCATTATGAAAGCATATCCTGACATCTTGCTGTCATAATGATGGTTTTGCTGGATTCCCACCTGCAGTAGAAATGAAATGCATTCCTATTTTAAATATGTCCTCATGCTCACATTCGAACTGGATCCATGACAAAGAGCAACAACTTGCCTGAAATCTCTAGCAGGTACACAAGTCATCTAGCTGGAGACTTTAGGCTGTGAGCAATTGTAATAGAATCATAGTATAACATCCCAAGTTGGAAGGGACCTGTAAGGATCATCAAATCCAACTCCTGCCTCCACGTATGACCATTCAAAAAGTTGTCTTCCACACAGGCAATGGCCAGAGTGATATCCCCTGGATGCTGTGAAGGTGCTGGCACTTCTCAGTGCCAATCAAGGTCTTACAGATTTTGAACTACACAGCAGGTCCTGAAGCCTCCTTGTAGCACAGAAAGTGAGAAGTGAAAATGTTCTCTATCATTTCCAGTTTTGAATGAGTGCTTGTTGCCAAATATCCGTTAGATTTTCAGGGTCTTGGTGTGTCAGAGATGTCTTCCTGAAAGTGAAATAGACAACCATTGCACTGTTGATTACATATGTTTTCTCAATTTGTATAGTCTTTTTCTAGGCAACAGTTAAAGCTTTCTGAGATGTTCTGTTTCTGCTGTTAACTCTATATTGTCTTTAAGGCAGACACTGAGCCTATTTCCGTTTTGGTTGAGTCAGACTCCTCCAGAATTACACACCCTTGCCAGGGCATGCGTGACATGTATGGTTTACTGACACCAATCTCCCAAGGCTTCAAGACTGGCTGTAGAGTGGGGAAAAGAGAGCATGAGGCACAATGTTTGGCTCAAATTTAGCTTTGCTTTCACCTCTGGAGAAAGACCATGGCAGAATGTGCAGTAAACCAGCTGAAACCTACTCCGTGCCTATTCCTTTAAACTGAAGGTGTAAGCACTGCACTGAGGAGCTCCCACAGGATGCTCTCCCCCATAGCAAGCACTGTCTGCAGCCTCCTATTGATCTCTTCCCAGAGGAGCTGCTTACATATACAGTCTCCAGCACAAAGGGAAAGGTTGGCTGCAAGATCCCTGGGGAGCAGTAAGCTGACATCGAAACGAGGAACCAGCCTGAAGATACAGGATGGTTCCTGAGATTACAATAATTTCAAACAATATGTATCTTTCATTTCTGTGCAATGCCCTTGATACTGTGTTGAGGTTACTTGCTGGTTTCAACCAGGAATAATGGGTTAGGTAATTTGTGCATCTATTCCTGTGTCAGCAGCAAAGTTTGCTCTTGTACGTTCTTAAACTTCTCTAGACAGCCAGAGAATCTCGGGTAAAGTTAAAATGGCTTCAGGTAGAGCCTAGGAAGTACTGAAAAGATCTGATAAGCATATAAAATAGCTTTATTTCATATTTTATATGATTTTTTTCTGATGCACCAGCTAACATACACACATGTATATCTATCTGTGTAAGAAGGATGTATTTATGAGGTAGGCCCTGACAATTGATGAAATCAGTTCAGTGGAATCAAATAGACTCTCTGAGAATTTAAAAAATCTTCCAGATAGAAAGGCAGAGTCCTTATGGTGTGACTTACAGAGTATGCTGAGGTCTACTGATGTACCAAAGTGCTGTCTCTTGTCACCCTTGTGCTTCCAGAGCAATACTGTACACAGTATGGGATACTACACAACGCATAACATCAGGAGCCTTTATGCTTTGTACTCACTGGATACCCAAGGAATATTTTCTTGATTACAGTGCAGACTGACTCAGTACATTATAGACCTGATCTCGGGTCCTAATCATATTGAGTCCTGGTACAAATACTGTGCTCCTGCATCCCAAGGGAAACACAGGCGTATGGGCAGAGAACATGTATCAGTCTATCTCCAAATCTGGATGTGACCAGGACTGCACAATGTACTGTAGGATGCAGCTCTTGTCACAACAGGGAGAGATGCCTTTATGGGGTGATTCAGGGAATCACAACAGGAGTTAATGACCAGATTAAGTGCACTTAATATTCATTAAAATGTTTTATTTTTTAATTATAAAAGAACCTACATTCCCAACCTAGACATTCTCATTTTAATAGTCATCCTATCCTTCTCTATGCAGTGAGGAAGTAAAGCAGAATCTGGTTAAAAATCACTACGTTATGTGGGATGAGGTCAGTGTTAGCAATATTAGAACTGAAAAAATCTCAAGCATTTGTCTTGTTGGCATTTATATCGAAGTTTGTTTGCCATTTGCATTTCTTTGTATTTCACTGTGACTCTAGGATTAAAATGCACACTGAAACTCAGCTGAATCCATAAAGCATCAACTATAAAAATTCATGTTCAGTCAGAAACTTTGCAAAATTTTAATGAAGCCATAACTAAATTCAAAGTAGAGTTAGCTATGCTTTGTTATTTTGTAATGAAAGTTCTACACAGCACTTCTCAAATGGAGAGTACTGCTCCTATGATTAGTAAACATAGAAGACACACTGAGCCAAATTCAACCCTGAAGCATTTTCACTGCAGTCAAGTGTTACCCTGGGGATGAATTTGACCTGTTGAACTCAGTGTTTTTAGGACTAATACCGTAATTTCTTCAAAATACTGCTAGAAGAGAAAGGACTTCTTAAAAGCTGTGTTGTATGAATTCAGTTTAGCACTGGGGAGAAAAGGGGTTAAAGACAATCCTAGCCCAAGCTTGATTCAATTTTGTTTTTCTGAAACATCAGCTGAAAAAATCTTACTTGGTACCTCTATAATCTGAGCTAGATTCAGAAGACAAGGTATACTTATTTGATTTTTTGTTACACGGTCCCTAAATCATATGGCTTTCAGCATGTGGAACACTTATCTTACATAAAATTACTACTTCTTTGTTTTGACAAAAAAATATTCTATATCTAAGGAGGATAAGCAAAACCAGTTGTTCTTCTCTCAGCTTCAGTGCTTAGTTTAACAACTAAACCAATAGAATTAATAGAGGCGGTAGGCTATAAGGCCTATTTTTCTTTCAGTATAAGTGAATTTTGAACTCCATCTCCCTTTGAACCGGTATCGTTATTTTTTTTTTTATTTGATACATCTTCAGTAGTTTTCTTGTGGGTTTTCAGTAGAACTTCATAACTTGTCCTAACACCTGCAAGTCTTTAAATACAGAGTGGCAAAGGAACTTGGAGGCTTTTCTTTCAAAGTAAATTTTCACTAAATGCAAACGGTCTGTGCATTTGGGATATCCAGCAGCAATGAAGGTGGATGTTGAAATAGAAATGTTGACTTTAAAAATATATATATATAGCTGTTCAAAGAATTTAATTAAAACAACAACAACAAAACTAAGAAAGCATCAAACAAATCCCAGAAAGGTTACGTTTCTATTTTTTTCAGATATTCACCTCTCTCATCAAGGTAACCTAAGGTCATGTACCAGTACCTTCTAAATTTGATCTCTTGAGTGATAGAACTAAGTACAAATGGCCTGAATTTTCAGAGGGCTTACCACCACAATAGTCACAGAAAACAGGTAGCTTCTCCCAAAGTGTCAGTCATGAGAGAGAAAAGTCTGAGAAGACTGGGAATAGTATCCTCAGGTGTCTCCTTTAGGCTTGTATGGTAGAACATGGATTCTTCAAAATTATTCCTCAGCAAAATTCCCAGAAATGCAGGAATGACCAAACTTACAAGAGTTAGCATTGAGTAAGGAAGCCTGACCAGCACAAGGGAAAAACTTCAGCGTAATGTAGATAGTTATTCAGTAAATACACATATCTGGAGACAAAATCAAGAGTAATTAAAATAGGTATGACTGAGCAAGCATTTGCATGAAAGTTTGACCTTGAATTTCCTTTCCATTTTCACTGGAAAGTAGTAGCCAGCCAGAGTGAAACAAACAAAGAAACAAAAACCAGTGTGTGTGCTATTTCACTGGATTACTGTGTATCTTGGAAAAAAAGGAGATGTGAACCACCATAAAAATCCTTCAAGAATAGATGAAGCAGCCATTGTTAACGTGTAGGATAGTCAAATGGGATAAAGAACCCCTGCCAATTTAAATAAGTTACCCCTTTACTGTATACAGGGTAATTCTATCAAGGTCTTTCTTCTCAATTCCACTAATTGTACTACATCTGCTCTGGAGATGAACTTTATGGATCCGCATGCATCCATCAGGCCACACAAGTGCTGTTTTGCAGTTCTTTTGGGCTGACCACCGTGCCTGGGTATTGAAGAGCATACAGAATGCAGCCCAGATCTGAAGGTTAGTTTGGACAGTTGAGAATGTGTGTGACTTACTAATATCTATGTCTGGTAAAATGGAAAGGAAATATAACATGTGTGTGGTTTCTATGTCCATAGTCAAAATAGTTAGGAAAATGTAATACATTCACTTTCAGAAGCAAATTAATGAGGACGGCAGATTGACTGTTTTTTAAACCCTTTCTGGAATATTTGCATTGCTTTAAAATGCTTCAAAATGATGAACTTCAGCAGAATAGAAGAAGAGCAATGTGATTTTACAAAAGGACATGCAGTCATAGCGTTATTTTATGAAACTATATTACATTGTAATCAACTGGAAGAGCTTGCAGGTTTTAAAGCTGTGTGTGTTTTCTTATGATAAACACTTGTCAATAAAACACTATCTTGTGCCTGCTATATCTTGTTTCCACCATGACCTTTCAAACCACATGCATGTTCTTTTCTCTCCCTCTGAGAAAACCTTAACAACATTCTAATCATCATGAAGAGCAATTAACTGTCTTCAACCAGCTGTGCTACTCAGCTCATCTGGGAATGGGATAAAACTTGCAGATCCGCCTACCCAGGCATGGCAAACAAGGCTAGAGCAGAACAGTTTTTAAATATGAAAAATTGGCACTTTCACAAAGTTTGGAAGCTTTGGGTGAAACACAATGGTGTCTCTTCTGTTAAAGGGAAGTCTCATTCCTGCTTGCTCTACAGTCTCTGTAAGATAATGTATTAGTTTTAATAATGCTCTTTTTAAAGGTCAGCATTTGAAGAACAGCAGTTGTTTGTTGACATCATTGTAGAATGCATTCTTGTCCTCACTGAGCCAAACTTTGTGGCAGTGGAATTCTTTGATTACTCAAGGAAGAGAAATAGCTTCTTGAATGTGCAGTTGCAGAAAGGGCACTACAGAGATTCACAAAGAGTACTTGGGAATTAGATGCATAAAGTAGTATTTGGCTTCATTGTTTTTAGAAATCTGTGGCTAAACTGTGCTATGCTTCAATTCACTTAAAGTTCTTGTAGCTTTTTATCTCTTAGCAAGTGAGACAGTAATAAACACCAAACAAGTACAATTATTCTGTCCCCAGAATATTTTAATAAGTAAAAAGATGGAGGTAAAAATTAATATAGAATGATAATTCTTGAGAACAGTTCTCTGAGCTGCAAAAATAAATAGACCTGATGACATACTGTTATCTTCCTGAAATCAGGAGTGTTGCTTTTTTGTATAATTGGAAGTATGTTTACAAAAGAGGTACCTCCATTTTTAAAGTGTACATTTAATGTGTACAATAGAAGGTTTTTTTTTGTTCTATGTGGATATTTTATTAGTTGCTGTGAACATCTTTGCAAATTATTCAGAAATGTAATCAAAATGTATATAATATATACACTGAAGATGAAATATAATCAATATATACAATTGATCCTACAGCAACTTTTTGCAGTTCTCTGAAAAAGAACTTTTTTTTGTCTTTATTTGGATGTTTGTATGTAAGCTACATCGAATAAAATTTCTGTGAATGATATAATTTACACAGCTATGTGAATTATTATTTTGTGAATTGAAGTTAATAAGCTGATGAGAAATTGAGATTATTATTTTTTGTCCAGTTTAAATGCAGTAAAATTGCAAAAGACCAAATTACTTTCTCTAGATTTGTGGGTAGCTTCACGCTACAGGTTTTCTAATCATTATTTATATTAACATTTTCTAAAAAAATAAACTGCACATTATGATCCATGTGAATGTGCAAGCTTACATGCCTATAATTTAGTCCTTAGAAGCTTCAAGTAACTTTGCCTTATCAGCCTAACCATGGGTTTAAACACAGAGGTACCAAGTAGTTCTGTGTTCACGCAGTCCTCATGTGTGTGTGAATTACAGTAGGAAGCCAGGTGCAAGGTGGTCCAGTGCCAGATGTATACCTCTTTACATAATCTACCTTCCATTAAGTACTGAATTTCAAATTGCACGTAAACTAAGTTAAGGGTGAGATTAGCACTAGGTATGATAAAAGATGGGTTGGTATACCATCCAGTGAATTTGGAATTTAGGAGATTTCTGAAGAAACAGTTTAAAATTTATGGGGAAAGAAAAGATATTTTTTTTTATTGAATGAGGTATATTTTAATAATAATTAAAAACAACAACAACAAGATCCATAGGTTATCATATGTAGTTCAGAGGGAAAATGTTGTTTTGTTACATGGAGTACTAACTGCAACTGTTATTACTGAAGCCCTTCAGCTTCAGACAGAAAGAGAATGGGGGGAGTTACTTACAATTTTGCCAAATTCAGATGATTATTGCTGATTTTTTTTAGAAAACTTGATTGTTTATTATTGGGGGCATTTTTAGTGAAAACAGTAGAGCTTTTTCTAAGACAAATCCATCTGCTATGGACGCTTGAATTGTATAGAGTCAACAGGATGAAAGATCCGCTCATAGCCACATCTTAGCAAGATTTAGCAGGCTTGAGCAGAGAACGACATCTCCCCTGCGTACTGAGAAGCACGGCTCTACATCTCAGCAAATACATGGCAGCAGCCATCTGCTTGGCCAACTGAGCTGATGGCCTGTAGAGTAAAGGGCTCAAGCTGGAGAGTCCTAGTTACTTGCCTGTAAGCTATAACAGCAGTAATCCTGTGTAGGGTGAGGACATGCTTACTGCTGAGTTGTGTAAGGATAGTTGAGATGAAGCCCATGGATAGTCAGCTGCAAAAAATCCAGACTGTTGCTTTTCATTTCTGAAAAATGTGGTTACAAATAAGTGCTTCTTAGGTGTACGTATTCAACATACCCTCTCCAAGAGATTGGCAGATAAAAACCTGAGTTTCTTTTACTTTCAAGAGCCTTAAATATAAGAGATTATATCTTTTTTTTCCCTCTTGAATAGGAAAATCTAAGTCTACTTTTCAGGTTGCTGAGGAAAGGAAGCGATACATCACCTTCTACCTGAATAGAAGTATGTCTTGTTGATGCTTCTGGAATTCCTTACTGCACTTCAGTAAGTCAGTCTGAATATCAGCCCATTATATAAACACAAAGCCAAACAGTGACTGGTTTCTTTGTGGTTCTCTGGAAGAGAAAATGTCACTGAGTTGTTTCGTGTTTGCTTGTTTGCTTTTAACACAGAAATGCTCTTTTGTAACCTGAAATTGTAACAGGCCTGCAAAATCCAAAACTGAAACAGACAAAACATTCTGTACCCATGTAAGCGCTTGCCAAATGATTGTGTGTCTCTGCTCCTATGGAGCCTAGATAGCTATAGACTTCGGATATTAACTCATGGTTCAGAATAATAGAGGAATCTGAAAAACAAAGGTAGAATAATCTCTTTCATTCTTGATTCAGAGAGTTGAATGTCATGTCTTGGGAACAGTTGGGAAAAGACTAATTCCATAATCGGAAATCCCCTCACAAAGCAATATTGGAAAGTTTCTGGATGAAGACCTGTTCCACTTCTGAAGGACACTTTTTTTGACCTGAATGAACACCTTTCTGAAACTTACAGATTTCATTCTGGTTCACAATTACTACTCCATGAACAGCTGCCTCCTTAGACAAGGATGCAATCTATACCTAAAATGACAGTAAGCATAGAATAGCTATCTACCAAGCACAGCTCTCACTGTCAACATGATTAATGTGCTGCCTTTGCTTGTGAGATAGCCTTTTTCTGACTCAGTTGCTGACTTATCTCATTGTGCAATCCTGAGAAAAAAGATGCAGGTAGTTTTCTTTCTGGACATTGTGAGACTAATTTAGACAGACTATTTCAAATGTTTCCATCCTAGATACCCCACCAATAGTGGGGAATCCCACAAGTGGAATGCCTTACCGAAAACCTTGAGGACTCCCAGAGAGGAAGCCTATGCCCACCACTGCCCAGTGAGGTGCTTAAATGGCCATACACAGAACTGGCAGAAATATGAAGTAGCGTTCATGTTGCTGGGAAGAGTACTTAACCCCCAACTGTCACAACAGGAGGAGAAAATATTCAGTAACTGAGAAAGCCTTCAGCAGATAGCCTATTTAGTTACTGAAATGTAACTAGCATCTACTGAATGATTACTAAGTTTGTTCATTCATTGTGGATCATGCATTTATTAAGTGAATTTATTCAGCAAAGAACACTAATTGCAGGCTTCTGAAATGCAACCTGTTGTTATTAAGACATACCTCAGCATGAGCTGTGAAGTGCTTTTTGTGATGGACTGACACAATACGCACAATCCCAGACTGATGGGTCCTATGGACTCAGACAAACTCAGGCATAGAATGCAGTTCACAGCATTTGGAATATATAACCTAAAGATGTCATGTCTGCAGCTCTGCAGAAAGGAATCTGAGGATTCTACGGGATGGTAAGTTGAATCTGAGCCAGCAGTGTGCCTTGGCAGCCAAAAGGGCCAATCATACATACACTGGGGTGCATCAGGTCCAGCGCTGCCGTTGGGTAAGGGAAGGGATTGTCTCACTCTGCTCTGTGCTGGTGCAGCCTCACTTCCAGCACTGGGTGCGAGTTTGAGTGCTGCAGTATAAGGACATAAAAATAATAGAGAGTGTCCAAAGGAGGACTATGGTGATGAAGAGGGCAAGGCGTATGAAGAGTGCCTGAGGTCACTTTCAGGTCACAGCCCTAGAGCTGATGGGAGGCCTCATGGCGACCTGCAGCTCCTCACAGGGAGTGGAGAGAGAGCGCTGAGCTCTGTTCTCTGGTGACAGCGGCAGAACCTGAGGGAATGGCATAGAGCTGTGTCAGGGAAGGGGCAAGTGGGAGCTAAGGAAAGGTTTTTCACCAGAGGGTGGTCAGGCACTGGAACAGGCTGCCCAGGGCCCCGAGCTGTCAGTGTTTGGACAATGCTCTCAGACATAGGGTAGTGTGTGGAGCCAGGAGCTGGACTCAGTGTTGCCTGTCGGTCCTTTCAGCTCATGATGATCTGTAATTCTAAGATTCCTTATGAAGTGAGAAGTTTCACTGAAGTTGTAGAAGACATTGAGCCTGGATGAAATCTTACTCCTGTGGCTTTTCATGCTGAAACATAACTGAAAGCAAACAAAATCACAGACCTCTGTTTTCTGGAGTGCACCATTCTATGATCTTTTTTTTTTTTTTGGCCCATGAAGGATGGACAAATAACTATAAGTAGGAAAGAGCAGAAAAATATACTTGAGACAAAGCTGAACATGAATTAGAGCAACTCCTAATAGCATACAAACAAAAGACTTGCTTTTCCCTTTGAAAGAAAAACAAATACAGGGCACTTTGTATTGATTAGCTTGTTTTTGAGAAGTCGAGGATGATGATGATGTTCTGGATTTTTTTTGTTTGTTTTTAGGAAGTATCTAGTTTGTATCTCAGTGAAGGTTTGTTCATTGATTGGTGGGATTTGCTCACACAGAACAAAAAGCTGGAATAAAAAGTGAGTGTTAACACAAACAATGTAGAGTGTTCACAATGTGCAAAGTGCTAAAGCAGGATGAACAGTATGACTAAGTGAAGACAAGAATAAAAGGACAGAAAATTAGAAAATGGCTGAGGATAGTATTATTTGGAGGTGCCCGAAGAGTGAAGGTTCCTTTGTTTTAGCAGGTAATGTAGGACCATGAGTCCATTGTATATAAGTGGTATGTAGAAATGATTCCTTGTGGAATTTGTGTATGCAAAAGCATGTTTGGGGTTTCACCGCAGTTGAAGTCTAACAAAAGCTTTCTGTGAGATAATTCAATCAACATTTCCTTCAAGCTAACAGTTGGTTTGCTTTCCCTTGAGGCTATGATAAAAAACTTTTATTCTCCTCTTGAGAATCTGTAACCTAAGTTGCTTGTATTATCACTGAAGTAACCCCTTTTCAGTCTTTTCTTTTTTCCAATGAGAAATAACAAGCAACAACACCCTTCTACAGAAGTAAAAACATGATTATAAGTCATTAAAATCTTTCATATAAATTAATTTCTTATTTCAACAGTGACTTACCTTTAGAAGCTCTGTTGATGACATAATTTGTAAAGTAATACTGAGATACAGCTGACCTGTTTCTGAAGCAGTTTCAATCCAGGGACATCTGTGCTAATGTACAGGAGGCAAAGCTGAAACTAGGCTTACTTTTTCAACAGCATTATCAACAATGAGGGCCAGGTGGGTAAAATCAGTGGGTTACTGAAAATGAGCACATTTCCTGAAATTTGGAAAACAATAAATAAGCCTAAAATGCAGCTCATTTCACAGTGCACAGTTTGTGTAGTAACTAGGGGCCACTTAAAAGCATCCTCAAAAATGTCTGGTGACAAAATTCATACAGCAATTATCAGACAGGAGTACTCATATTTCATTTTCACTTCTGGATTTAAAGAATGTTAAAACGTAGTCTAAACACCTTAAAAGAATAACAAAACCAAATCACAGTTCAAAATGTTTCTAAACATGTAAAATCAGAAAACTTAATCTTTAATGAGGTATTTGGCATGTGCATCTCTTTTTTTTTTTTTTCTTTAAATAATTTAAAACGTTTTATTTAGAGTTTCCTCTATTCAAGTTAGTATCTCTTTAGCAGTCTCTTAAATTCTACTGTCCTGGCTCACCAAAAGTAGTAATGCCATTAGGATTTCTGTTTTCTGCATCATTTATCCTAGTTCCAACACATTTGGTTTTCTTATCCAGTGCTCATCTTACCCAGTGCTATCTGCCTCTTCTTTTTCCTTCCAGTTAACTTCCAAAACCTAACCTGCTCCTACTAATTTGGAATATTTGTCTATGATGGTAATAAACCTCATGTTTTATTTCTGAAATATCTTTTCTGTTTTGTTATACTATTAATGGTTCTACTGCCCTATTATTAATATAAACAGAGCAAAATATTCATTTTAGCACCAGTTATCAACTGGTAATATATCTTGCAGCACAGTAAATCTGTATTAATCAGAGAATTTAAAAAAGACTTCATAAGCCAGCGTATTAAAAAACAGATAAGCTTTGCTGATATATGAACAAATACCTTTTCTTTCGTAATTATTATTTTAAAATCTTTTTAGAGATTTTGTAGTTAACTTTATGATTTAGGCACTCTTTATGAAGAATTTATGGGTTGAAGGGCATGCAATACATACAGCAGTTTTTGTGAAAGCTCAATACTGCACAATCCTTTGTAATGATGGTTATTCTACTTAGACATTTTTATTTAACAAAACTGGATGAGAATGAAGTTTTTATTAATTTCCATAAGTTGGTGAAATGACATGATTGCTTAAAAATTATTATTATTTTTTGCAAGGCAGTGTTTCTTTACCAAACTTGCATTATTTAAATGTATTTCACTGTTTTAGGGGATGCTGTGAAAAGCATTCATACTTTCTCAAAAAACAGTTATGTTTGATTTTCAGATTGGAAATTGATTGAGAAATGCTTGTATAATTGTCTCTGTTTTTTCAAATCCATTCTGGAAGTTTGCTTTGGCTGCAGTTCTAGAAATAACTTCATGCTGGTCAAACCGTAAGTGGCTGTAATGGCTGCCATACAAGTATGGCATGCAGTACATTATTTGAGGAACAGAATTATCAGTTGATCCTTTCCAAAATCTTGGTCCTGTTAAAGAACATAATCTGGCTCTTCCTTGAGATTTCCAGTTAATGTGTTACTTCTATGTATAAACCATGATAATATGCATTTTTTCCATTTCACTGTAAGATCAAGTATGTCTTGGACCTGAGATCGGCAGAGCACTGAGAGCTTAGAGACAGTTGCAGAGTATGGGGGGTTGGGACATTCACAAGAAGCGGAGACACGTTCAGAAGTGACAGCTAAATCTGATGAAGCTCTACAGTGAAGATGTAGAAAGGTTATTAAGGCAAATGCCATCACTAGTGGTAATTACTAACAATGGAAGCAATTAGCCACTGCTTAACAGAGGATGTCAGCAGACTGTGAAGCCTATCATTTAAGCAGGTGTAGATGTTTTGGACTTTATATAGAAATTACACTTTCACTAATTCAGCCTAAATTATTGTAGAAGACTCTCCTATTTTTGAAACTCATGGCTTAATGTAATCCCCATTGTCTTTTCTGGAGGCAGAATTTCATCCTAGAATTCTATAAATTGTAGTTTTTTTCTTTTGATATCTACTGCCAACTACTGTTTTACCAAGAATGTTATGCCAAACTCTTGTGAGTAAATGCTGATTCTTCACAGGTATTCACAGAATGTGATCCTGATTGAAATCATTAACTTTCACAGCAGTTTCAATAATCTATCAATGATAGCAATCAATAGGCAGGTTGTATTACCATCTTACTACACTAACACCTCTTGAGTCATTCCACTGAGATATCACCCTTTTATTTGACTACGAAAAAAGAAAAAATTATCTGACAGATGTCTCTAAATGTACATTCAATTTCTGTTGACGTTCCTTAAGATACTGTTTGACCAATTCTTTAATGAGCATGCAGACCTTTTTGGAGTATATAACATGTGAATTCTTAAGACATCATCATAAAATTGAGTTACATAGCCAATAAGGTTTCTGCAAAAACAAAACACATTACACTCCTGGTCTGGATTGAATGTGACACTAATTGCAGACACTATTGCTTCTGGCCCATTGCCTCAGGGTACCATTGTTTTAAAAGTGATCTCAAAAGACAATAGTGTCTTCAGACTAGGGAAATTGGATTTGAATTTCTAGCAGCAGAGTGACTATCCTTTGGCTTTTTTATTCTAAAGAGGAGCAGAAGATGTCTCTAAGTAATCCTAAAAGCAGACCACAGTTATTAGTGTCTCAACAATCTCAAAAGAAGTAGAAAAAAATTAGTCGCAAAAATGTCAGAAATTATCAGAGTTATCACAAAAAAAAAGTAAAACTGTCAGTGATAGATTTGTTATAGAAACCTCAAACTAGATTTTAGCATAAAACTGACAGTTTCATATTAAAAAAACCTCTGTCATCTTTTCAAACTTTCTAATAATCCTTTTGACTTAAACTGTTTTGCAGATGAGGCTTTCCAATTTCTTCACAGGCATCACTCATTGTTATTTATATGACTGTGTTTTATGATTGTGTACATATGTATATATAACCTATATATAGGCATAAACATGTACTATCATATACATACATGTGAAAATTCACACATGTAGATGGTGTTTCCATATACCCTGGACCTATAATGCAACCATTAACCATCAGAATTGTCAGGCACCATTGGCACCTACATTTTACATATTGAATCAAGCACACTATAAATATTACTGTTTAGCAGGAAACTGTGGACAAACTGTAAAGTGCTAGTCTCTGCTCTAATGAAACAAGAAAGTCCCAAAGACTGTTGTCTGAGTTTGACGGTATTGTAATGTTACTGAATAAGTGTGCAGAATTTATTTATAATTACAAGGTAATTTAGAAAGTTAGTGTCATTTAGTAGCTATCAGAGGTCTAAATTTAGGAGCTACATGCTCTATTCTGTGCAAAACCACAATTGAAAATTTGAATGAAATTTTTGAAAACTACTAAGTACTGAATAAGCACTATTTAGAGACAAATTGGGTCACAGATTTTTTTTTTAATTGTACAGAAGCTATATTGCATAATGGAGATGCTGGTTATCTATCGTTTCCTCTCCCTTCAAGTCTTCCATTTAATCATATTTGTGGTTTCCTCTCAAATGTTCAAGGGAGAAAAAAGAAAAAAAGAAAAGACCAGATCAAGTTTCCTGAGCTGCAAACACAACTTTTAGTGGGTTTAGCCTATTTGAAAATTATTTTCAACTCCAGTATTCAAAACGAAATGCTTTCAAACAATGAATTGTAATTTTAAGTTATGCACACAGCAACTATAACAACCTCGATCTAATAATAATGGTTAATCAATAAAAACTAAGTGAAAACTGTTCAGAGGCACAAAAGTCAATATGACTGACAATCACTGAGATCTGAACACTTATTTTCATCCTTCCCTTGAGAAATTCTCCTCTAAACAGAAGCACAAAGTGGAGAGGAAACAAGCACAAAATAACACAACAGGTCCATCTTGAACAGTATCCTGTTTCTGATAGTAATAATCAAAGCCCAGGAGTCCTCTGTATGAGGGCTAGTACAGTTCTGCTAGCATCTTCCCACTTTCTGGCACGACATTACTTAGGCACGCTAAGGACTGCATACACAGTTCACCATTTAACATTTTATAGAATGTTGTAATCTCTTCTGAGATCATCAAGTCCAGCCCTCAGCCTAACACTACCAAGTCCACTACTAAACCACATCCCCAAGCAAATGTTCATACATCTCTTCAGGGATGGGGACTCCACCACCTTCCTGGACAGCTCTTTCTAATGCCTAACCAACCTTTCCATGAAGAAATTCTTCTTAACGTCCAATCTGTGACTCCCTTGGCACATCTTGAGACCGCTTCCTTGCATCCTATCACTTATCACCTGAGAAAAGAGGTGTAGTTATAGAGAGAATGCAGCCTTCATCAAAATTTGTCTGACCTCTCTGCTTTTTTTGGCTCATGTAGCCAGTAAGTTAGAACAACAAAAGTTCCAGAGCATAGTCATACCCTCTGTGCACATGTAGTCTCCTCTGCCTTTTCTGCACACTTTGGCTGGTATTTTTATTGTCCATTCCTATTCATTACTTGTTGTGAGTACTAGCCAATAATCGCTTCATTAGTACCATGGAGAATGTGAACAGGAACTTACAGACCATCATATCCCTTCTTAGGAATCTCCTTTGAAGATGCAGAGTCCTAAGCTTTTTAAACTGAGTTTATCTTCCATTATTGGAGGTGTGTGTCATCACACTGTGAAATGTACGGGTGAAGCACTAATATGTTCTATAAAGGCAGTATTTCTTCCTTAGTTATGTGCTACTTGTCTTTTCCTGGTTGGAATCCTAACACAATGCTCCATGAGTAAGTACATCATCTTCGACTCTTGTTTAAGAAAGCCTTTGAGAGTCATTTTGATATAAAAGGAATTGCAGTTTTGTGACTCTTGTCTCTTGTGACCTCATTTTCTCTGTACCTTTGGCAATATATGAAAATTGTAATAATAATAAATCTGCTCTCTTCAAAAGGCTCCCACACTGCATTTTCATTCTGATCTCAGTATCTGACTGCTTCTGGTTGACACCTACTTTAGAGAATAACCTTTTTGTACTGATTTTGTTCCATGTTGCCATGTTCTTAGTACCTCCAGTGTTAAGCTTTCGATGTAATCTAATTTGAATTGTGAGCTCAGATACTTTTAACAGCTTTGGGCTCCACAGACATTGTAAGAAACAGTGCTTTCTGTAAACTGCTTGTGATACAAGAAAAATCAGGCTCTCTTGAGAAAGGCTGAAATGATTATCTTCCTCTCAAACACAAATTTACCGCTAGTTATTAAGCATTAAAGGAACTGCTAATACCTCTTTTTTGTGTGGAGTTATACATTTGAATCACAAATTCACCTGTTTGTGCAGAGGTTGCTGACTGGATTGATTTGAACTTGATTCTCCAGAGGAACAATATTAAAAGTTTAGGAGAAGACACATTAACCTTGATTTCCACTCAGTTTTGCTGAAATATACACTGGCAATTAACATCCATTCATCAACTCTGTTGCCCCATCAGAGGACCATAAAAGTTAAATTAGAACAACAAAAAATACTTTTTTGCTTCTATAATTTGAAGTCAACATCACCTTTTTTTGTGCATATACCTCTTTTTATTTAATATAAGGATATCATATGTAAGATTTTGGGGAAAACTTGGCAAATATCTCAAAGATGAGTGGGTAAAAGACATTAAATAAAAATTACAACACCTTGCATCTCACACGTAAATAATAGTGTCCGAGGTCAACAAAACAAAAAAAATGTACAAATCTTTAAAATAGTATTTATAATATTAGAGAAAAACACATAAATGTAAACCAATAATGTGTTCTTGCATATTACTGTATTATGTTTAGTCGTGATTGCTGTCTTACAGGTACTATTCGTCCTGTATTTCAGCAGGAAGCACGAGCTTTTTGTAACTTCCCAATAATTCAGTTCCTCCACATGTCATAGAAGACTCCATAAATGCTGGCTTACATCTTACCAGGGGAACTGGAAAAACGAACTACAGCATATTTTGCTCAGGTATGAGAAAAATGTCCAGTGTCTAAAGGACTCACATGTAAATTGAAGGGGGAAACTCTATTTCCAGGTTGGTTCTATCTAAATACACAGGGAAAGTCAGCATTTTTATATTTTCTATTTTTTTCTATTCCTATAGTAATAACAGATACATTCAATATAAACGTAGAAAATATACAAACTTCATGCAGTAGAGCTGATTTAAGTAGTGGGTGGTAAATGCTTTCTCATTCTTTCCTAAGTTCGCTCCTTGACAGAGAAAGGGAGAAAGGGACAGAAAAACTATTCTGTTTTCATGTCATAAATACATCTAAGAAACAAATAAATGAATAAAAAGCTTGGAGGAATTGAAGCATTTTCTTTCAATTTCAGTCTTGAAAGTTTAAACTCTAAAATAGCAATAGATTTATTTCAAGACAGAATATGTTGCTCTAAAATAGAAAGTGGATTTTACAAAACTGTTAAAAGTGAAAAATCTAGACAAATGTTTCAATGAAAAGCATTCAGGTGTTCTGATCAATTAAGAAATACTAAAGACAATGTTGCAGACAGAAATTGTGGTTTTAACATTTACTGGGTGAATGAATCATTAAGAGAAGTGTCTCCTTTGGTTGCTTTTTTTGACGTAAGGGATCAGGAAAAAGCTTGAAAGTCTCTTATATAAGCTGCTCAACAAGAGGAAGATATACAGGAAATGAGGATCAAAAAAAAGGTTCTAGAATAATGGTTTGTATGTTCTAAGATGGGTGTGAAAAACAAGTGATGGTAGTTGGAGTACTGCTACTATGAGATAGATATTTTAGAGGTGTCACGCCAGCAGGATACAATTATTAATTTTTTATTTGAATATAACTACCTAAAGTACTGAAAATTAGTTTCTTCCTATTGAGAAAGAATGTAACTTTGGTTTCCTGGCCAGGCTCAGGCTCATTCACAGGCTCGCTGCTGAGCCTTAACTTGATGGGCTTTAACAAGTGGCTTTGCACATATTTGTCTGTCTTTATACATACAAATATACATATGTTTACATTAATCCACTATTAGTTTATTGTGCATGGCATCAAAACACCAATTGCAACCACTATTTGTACACAAATGCAGTGCAAGTATCAATACTGTAACACATAAAGTAAAAGATTTTTAATGACTATCGAACTGAAATGAACTTGGGAGCATGGAAGAAATAGCAAACAAGGGTGGTCACAAAAGAGAAACTGCTCACTTGTGGGAAGACAGGAAGGCCAAAGACCAACTAGAGTTAAAAGTGTATAGTAGCATGAAGAGTAGCAAAAAGAGATTCTGATCAGAAAAAAAAAAAGTCTGCTGTTGAACAGGGGATGGCCTAGTGATGGATGACATGGATAAGTCTGAAGTATTTCCCAGTCTCCCAATATTTTTCGCTATAGGAAAAGCCTGGGAAAGCAAGAAGTCAAGGGTGGAATTGCTGCAAGTTAGGAAGCAGTTGGAGGATCCTGATATACTCTAAGGCCTGGGCCTGAGTGAGACTGGTCTGAAACTGCTGAAGCACATGGCTGAGGTTATTGTGAAGCCACAACTTACTTGTGGCCAGTATCTGACACAGTCTGGAGAAGTACCTTACAAATGAAAAAAATATATATATATATATTACGCTGAGCTTTACAAATGTTGGGAAGAGCCATCTGGCAATTACAGGCTAATGAGGTTCATCTAAGTCCCTGGAAACATTCTGAGAGTATTTTTTCTAAGGACTGGAGGGAAAGCAAGTAACAAAGCTTTATCAGGAACTGATCATTTTTATTAACCTGTTTGCATTCAGAGATGAAATGACTTGCTAGATGGATGAGGCAAGAGTGGTGGAAATCAAATAATTTAGCAAGGATTTTGCAGTCTCTCATAGCAGTATAGCTGGTAAATTGAAGAAGGATGGGCTCTGTGTGCTTTTAGGTGGGCTGAGCAATGACTGCACGTCTGTGCTCAGAGAGTAGTAATCAGTGATATGATGACCAGTGGAAACTGGTAATGAGCCAAATACCCCATGGGGTCATAATTGTTTTGTATCTTTGCCAGCAATCTCAATAATGAGACCAGAATTTCCATCAAATCAGTGGAAGATATTAAATTGAAAGTATTGGTTGACACAATAAACTGCAGAACTTCTGTTCAGAGAGTTGTTGAGATGCTGGAGGACTGAGCCAAAAGAAAGCCTATGCAGCTTATCCATGGGTAGTTCAAAACTGTTTCTGTGGTGGAATAGCTCAATACAGCAGTAAGCTGACTGGCTTACTGAAAAGGACATGGTGGTATGGCAAGCACCGTGAATATGAGCCCCTAGCATGCTCTCATCATATATGAGGCAAACTGCATACTGATCTACATTAGGAGAATTTTGAATGAAAGCTCAAAGGAAATTAATATTCCATTCTACTGGGTGAGGACACACTTGAATGCCTGTGTCCAGCTTTTGTTCTTCCTGTTCAAGAGTGCTGTGGAGAAACTGTCAGAGGGCAATCTTGATGATCAGAACCCTGCAACATATGGTTTGTGGTGAGAAGCTAAGGTACCTGGACTTGCTAAGAGGCAAGGCATTATCAATATTTTTTTCAGCACTGAAATGCTGAAAAATATTAGTCCTGCACTTAAATGGAATATATAAAGGGAGCATGGAGTCTCAACTCCCAGGTGTTTTTGGGGCATAATAAAACTGATCTGAGTCAGTAGTGGCAATAGTCTTGCTTCTATTAGGGTGCTGGATCAGATGATCTCCAAAGGTCCTTCCACTGAACATTTCTATAATTCTCTAGCTTCAATTCTATTTTCCTGCTTCTTAATGCACTGGGGTTTTATACTGTTTCTACGTTATAAAGCATGAATTAAATGAACTTTGATTTTTATCTGTGATGGCAAAGTTTTCAGCAAGGATGGTGTCAGTCTGTATTTTGAAAAAATAGTAAAGAATGATGCAGGAGTCAGAGTTGATTTGGTGTTTGTCTAAGTAGGATAGAGTATATTAGCGCTACTAAGAATCTGACTGAAGAATTTGGGTAAAAAACTAGATTTTTGTTTCTTCACCTTTCAGTTAAGGGATCAGGATCACCTTGGCAGAATTATCTAGTAACTTTAAGAGCTATAGATGTTCTTATCAGTAAGATTTCAGTAAGTAGAAGCTGTCAAATACTAGACTGCAGAGAAGCGTTCTATATTACCAGCTACTACAAGAACACTTTGAGTTATAAATATCCATAAGCTTTAATGGAGAGGAGAACTGTGCCCGTCAGCAGAAAAAAAAATACTATCAACCTGTGTCGCCCTACACAAATAATGTCAAACTTGGGGCACAATGCAGATTAAGGTGCACTTTAAGCCATCTACTAAATGGAGTATTAGCTGGAAACTGGATCTTGCCATCAATGAAACATAATTTAATACATCTGAGGGCCAGTTATTGGTTCACCTATCTCAGCTGCAGTTGCAGCAATGGAAAAAGAGTCCTTTCAACTGTAAAAAAAGTACCTTCTTTTCTATTACTGAACTCAACAGTGAGTTTTGTTCCTGTTTCTGTTCCACAGCAGCATCTTGGGAAGAACATACTTTTAGCTTTGGACATATAAACAGCCTTTGTTTATCCAAGTGTATCAACACATCTCAATGGAGCATGAGCAGCAGTTTCACAACTTGCTGTATTACAGCAGGTGAGAATGTATTTATTTGACATGAACAGTGCATATCAGCCTAGGATTGTCTAGCCAATTCTGAGTTTATGATATTATTCCTTGTACTATCTGCTATATTAACGTGTCATTTAACCTTTAGCAAGATGGGATCAGGAATGACCTTTACCTTTACCTTACCTGACCTTACATTTACCTTACCTAACCACTATAAAAACGAGGCTAACAATGCTTGCTCATCTTTTATTAGCTCTTGAGAAGTTTCAGAACCAAAAATGTTAAATAAGTAACTAGGAAGAAAGGTATTATGAAGATGATCTTTGAAAATTCACTGCAAGATCTCCTTGACTGTTTATGGCAGAGAAGTTTCTTTGACTGCAAGCATTTTCACTCTTGCATGTTCACCCTTGTTTCCGAAATCCAAAGACTCTTCAAAATTTGAGGGCTAGAAACAGGAATGAAAGAAGAAGCTGAAGGACAAATAACTTAAAGAGACAAGGACATATTTAAGAAACTACGGAGAAAACAGCCACTAATGAGAACGGAGTTTTGAAGTCAGGAATGAGGATAATGAAGATAATGAAAGGTTAATGAATAGACTGTAATACAAGCTGTCCATAATGTAGATGATTACTAGATCACCATTTAGGATAAAATTGAGAAATTTAAAGCAAGAAATGCCAGTGGTGAGGCAGCAGAAGACAAAGTAACTGAAGAATCAAGTTTAGAATATTTTTTTTTGTATTGATACTAAAGAAAAATAGATAATTTCATAAAGAGAAATAAAATAGACTAAAAAGAAGTAGAGAGAATTTTACAATGAAAAAGATGTGGAGAGAGAAAAAGAGAGAACATCTGCATTGTTTGAGCTTATGAAAATTGAAAAATAAAAATGGACAGTTTGAGAGAGGAGAACTGGCAAACCTGCTTATAGCTTGAGCAGCCAGGTAGAAGGTCTTATCTTCACCAGGCTTTTAGCATCTAGTCACTACTTGTTGATTGGACTGAACAAATTCCATGCTTACACAACTAAACCTGGAGAATACTTACAGAAATGTTGCAGCTGGCAGTCCAGCTCTATGCCTACAGATTAGCTTCCTGATTGCCCAACAAGCTCTTACCCTGATTATAGTGTAACCTATATATTAACGTGTCTAAAATAGATATGTATTAAACATTATAGAGAACACACATATAGTATTTTTATTACATATTTTAACATATAATCTGTTAATGAATTAAATGAAACATACACGTGAATATATTTTAGATAGATAGAAAGAAAATACCATTTCAGTCATTGTCAGACTTACCTGGTTATTCCTTCTGAAGTGAATGCTCTTCTATCTCATTGGACAAATCTGTACAACTAAGGGAAATGCATGAACTAGATAAATTTTAAACTTATTATAATTAATGCATATATATGTAATATATATATATGAAAAAAACAATTTATTGCTGATTTTCAAAGTGTATGAGCTCATCTCTGTCATACAGAATTTGGAATTCTTTGTCAATCAAGTTGGGCTATATTTAAATTTAATTCAGAATCTCTTATACCTGTGATTTTAAATGTTGTATCTTTGGCTTGAAGGCCCCAGGTGAGGCTCATCAGAGCATTAAGGCCTAGTATTGCCTTCACAGTCCTTACAGACTGCTAGCAAGAAAAATGGTACTTTGATACTTTCATGAGAATCCTTTTAAGGGACTTAAGCTCTCTAACTGCAATCACAGCTCTAGTGCATAAGAAAGCAATTGCCTTCAATTTCCAAGGACCAAAGAGATAACATAGAGTGCTTTTCAAACAATGGGTAAGTTGATTCAGACACAAGAGTCTATAGCTCTTCTAGAAATGGAAGAATTAAGGAAATAAGAATTGGCAATGTGACTTCCAGTAGAGTAAAAGAAATGTACAAAGAAACCAGAAACCAAATAGGCCACCAGAAGACCTGGTTTCAGGGAGAAATTAAGGGAAGCATCAAGGTGTGTTTCCTGATAATTTCTACGTTACACTGAATAGTATGACTGACATCTGTAACTTGAAGTTTCTTTTTTCTTTTTGTTTTGTCTAATGGGAAATTTTGGTGTGATCCTTCCAGTTTCAAGAAAGACCAACTGAGAGTTCATCTGCCAAGGTAGAATTTTATTTAACAAAATATGCATGAGATCTTGGCAACTAATACCACAATTATTCAAGTGATTATCAATCAGCAGTTCTGTTGCTCAGTTGGCCTCTCTGTCACTGGGGGATCAGGAGTTGTGGTGTTTTTTTCTTGTAGGTTCTTTCTTACTAATTGAAGGATTTTGTCTTGTGAATTTATAACCCTTTATGAAATGAGAGGCAAACATTGATTTCTTTAGCTATCTAATTACTATACTTATTTGCTAATTTCGATGGATAAATATATGATTAAACGTAGTCTATAGCAATCTAAATATGAAGCAATTTGAATATTAGTATCTTGCTACAGTAGTCCTTATCTTACACATACATGGGCAAATATAACACACCACTTTCTCAAGTTACGGATGTGTATTCTTTGTAAGCTTTTTAACAACAGATTTTATACAACTAAGAAAATAATTTATGTCTGTAAGGATAAAAGTTCAGGCATGCACTTCCAGCAGAAATATTAATAAAAAATACTTAAATGCATGGAGTTAAGTTATTCTTGAATTAAAACATTATAGATGGAGAAAACTATGTTAGAAAGTTGTTTCTAATATATCAAGAAAGTAATCACTAAGAACAACTGTCATGATGTAGGAAAGTGACTCAAATGAGGCCTTTGAAATCTCTACACAGCAGGCAAGGTATTGCAGTTGAGGTGTTATGTAGGCTATATGACAGTTGAGGAATATGGTTTTTATAAGAAAGGATGCGGACATGAAAAGATCTGTGTGTAGCTAAGATACAAGGCATTTTCTTACATACTATGAGTTCGAAAGCGGTGTGGCTATTAGATCCATTGTAAGGCATCCCTTGATTTTTTTTTCTCATTTGCATCACATCACATATACTATAAAAGAAGACCACTTCAGCACTAGGCTTTCAATGACTTCCTAAGTAAAAGCAAAAAGGAACTCTGTTTTCTTATTCCAGATTATCTATCATCTTCCTAGAGAAGACTGTAGTGTGCACAAGGGTAGATAATGGCTATCTAGGTCCATCATTCAACCTGATGACCTGCTACAAGCTTCTCACAGGAGGATGTGAGAAGCAAACCATGGGAAATGCTTAATTTAATGTTTAATGCTTCCCCTTATGTCTGAGATTTGTTTAAGGCTAAAAATGTGAATTTTATTCTCCCTTTCAAAAATTCTGTTGTTTAGAAGTAATCAGATACCAGATTGCATTCTGCCATATACACATCCAACTTCTCTCTAAAACTTGCTCAGCTGTAACTTTCAACAGTGTTCTGTGATGCTGATGAAAATTCAAGTCCTGTTATGAACAGAGAAGGGTTTTTTTGCCACTTTTTCAATATGTTAAGTATTTCTGATCTTGTGCTTGGAAATAACAAAAAAATACACCAAAAAAATCACAAAGAGCTTAAGATATATTGGACAGAATTCCTGCATTTGGGGCTGATGATGAATGGTAGTAAAAAAAATTACAAGATTTTCTACAGTTATTCATTTCTGCATTTAATGTCTTCTGTTGAGAAGGAAAGGAGTAAAAACTTTTCTGTACAACCAGACCACAACAGAATGATCAGTGACAAACATCTGTCAGTAAGATATTATTACAGATAGAATATGTAAACATTCATTTCAAAATCAGTTTTTCCTGATGCATTCTGTCATGTTGCAAAGATGCCAAACTAGATAGAGTAACTTTGCAAATAAGATGATCATATTTAATGAAATGAGAGTGATGGCATGATAACATTTTATCTTGTTTTTAAAACAATTTTTTAGTTTAATATTTCTGTAGAAAAAGATTAAGTAATGTTAATCGAGGTCTGCCATTGGATTCCAGTTGTAAGTTAGTACAGTGCAAAATAAAAAAGCACAAAAGCAACACAAAAGAAAGAAACGTTTTAGTTCCCAAAAGAAAATAAAAATATTGCAGTGCACATGGTGTAGCAAATCCTTCAGCAAGGAAGGTCTTTATACAACACAAATCAGTAGCACATCATTCCTCAGAACAGATGATATTTCCCTGTTTTGTAGTGTCTTAAATCCACTGAAGTCCTATAGAACTAATCTATGTTAACAATTTCCTCCATGTTCAATTACTGGCATGCCTATGAGATTACATGTTGCTTTTGCAAAGGTGTACCAGCACAATGAATAAATATCATTGAAAGAGGCATAAATTTGAGTCCGCAAGATTGCTACTGATGGAAATTAAACTTTTATCTTAAACATTTAACGTATTTATCAAATATATGGAAATCGATTTCATGCAATAGATGTGAAATCTCATAATGCAGTCCATAAAATCATTTTTAGACAGAGTTCTAGAGCTGTCCTTCAGTCGTACATGTACTTAGGTAGAGCTAAATTCTAGATTTCCTCCTTAGACAACAGAAAGATCTATGATGAGATAAACGGATCTTAACATTGTCTAAGAAAGGAGAATGAGAAAGGCGGGTATACATCTACAATAGGCCTTTTTTTTTTTTTTTTTTTTAATTCTCATCTGAATTAAACCCTAATTCACTACCTGAAAAACAGACTTATTTTTAGAACAGAAGGTAAAACCCGGAAGTTTTTACTGAGTGATGGATGCCTTCCAGGAAAAATGCATTTTATACTTTCCAGTGAAGATTTTTTAATTATAAAATATTTCTTGTCTTTATTCCTTTTAAAAATTCTGTTCCTCTCTTTTTGGGAGACAGGAGAATTTTCTATCGTAGCATTTTTTGTTATTCTCCAAATAGCTATTTTCTACACACTGTTGTGGCAATACGTTTTTTCCTGTAACAGGCAATATAGATAAAATATATGGGATTTTCTGGCTGGACTCATCTAACCTCTCTTCACAATAATTTCTTTAAATGTGATATTTCACTTTGTCTTAACCAACTTCTCTAATCTAGATTAGGGTTAGTACAGTACCCTGAATATTGATAAATCTGAGAAGTGTAACTGAAGTTAGCTGGACCTCTCATATTCCTACTGCTGAGTACATACCTAGACATTTACAAGCTGATGTCTTTATCACCATTCTTTGTGTAGCTAAGTGTGTCAGCTCTTACTGTGAATTTACTGATTTTATTTTGGCATAAGTTCCCTGTCTTTAAGAGAGGTGCAAGTTCACTGCTGTTAATGGAGGTCTGTCTTGACTTCTTCTGCTGTTCATAAAAAGAGGATCAATAATATGTGAATTCTGGAAATTCTGTAGGGTAAAGTTTTATACTAAATATCTGATTTTAATACAATAGTATTTATTTCATAATGCCCTAAATCTAAGTAATTTTTTTCATCATTTAATTAAAATTATTTTCTATTTAGGCTTGGGAAAGTCTTGCCTCCTTTAGTGGCATCTGTTTCAGTGAAACATATTAAAAGGTAATATTAAATAAATCTTCATTAAAACAAGAGGAGGTTATCTACAGATAGCAAGGATAGACAGAGATGGGTTCCTTTATGAAAGGGGTGGAAGGTGATGGATATTGACCCACTGTGCTTAACTGACCTGGAAAGAGCTTATGCATTTGCTTTCAATTTGATATGGATGGTTAATTCTTTTTTCTCCTAGGAAGGTCTCCCTGTTGTTAAGAGGGCAGATGATTCCTATTGATTACAGTATTATCTAATGGCAAGGAAGAAACTTGCTGCCTTGATGCTGACTTCAGCTGAGAAGTTAATCATAGAATCCTAGAATCAGCTAGGTTGGAAAAGACCTACAAGATCATCCAGTCCAGCCATCTACCTACCACCAGTAACCCTACTAAACCATGTCTCTCAGCACTATATCTAAACATTTCTTGAACACCTTCAGGGACGGTGACTCCACCACCTCCCTGCGCAGCCCGTTCCAGCGCCTGACCACTCTTTCAGAAAAGTAGTATTTCCTAATGTCCAGCCTAAATTTCCCCTGGCGCAACTTGAGGCCATTCCCCCTCGTCCTGTCACTAGTTACAAGAGAGAAGAGGCTGACCCCCAGCTCACTACAACCTCCCTTTAGGTAGTTATAGAGAGCAATTATGTCTCCCCAAGCATCCTCTTCTCCAAGTCTGACTGAGCAATCCCAGTTCCCTCAGGCACTCCTCATAAGACCTGTGCTCCAGACCCCTCACCAGCTTCATTGCCCTCCTCTGAACACACTCCAGGGCTTCAATGTCTTTCTTGCAGTGAGGGGCCCAAAACTGGACACAGTACTCAAGGTGCAGCCTCACCATGGCTGAGTACAGAGGGACAATTACTTCCCTATTCCTGCTGGCAACACTGTTTCTGATACAAGCCAGGATGCCATTGGCCCTCTTGGCCACCTGGGCACACTGCTGGCTCATGCTCAGCCGAGCGTTGACCAACACCCTCAGACCTGTTTCCTCTACACAGTCTTCCAGCCATTCTGCCCCAAGCCTGTAGTGATGCCTAGGGTTGTTGTGGCCAAACTGCAGGACCCACTACTTGGTCTTGTTGAACCTCATCCCATTGGCTTCAGCCCAGAGATCCAGCCTGTCCAGATCTCTCTGTAGGGCCTCTCTACCCCCAGGCAGATCGACACTTCCTGCCAGCTTGGTGTTGTCTGCAAACTTACTGAGGGTGCTCTCGATGCCCTCATCCAGATCATCAATAAAGATATTGAAAAGGACAGGCCCCAGCACCAACTCCTGGGGAACACCACTCGTGACCAGTCGCCAGCTGGATTTAACTCCATTCACCACCACTCTCTGGGCCCGGCCCTCCAGCCAGCTCCTTACCCAGCAAAGAGTGTACCTGTCCAAGCCACGGGCTGCCAGCTTCTCCATGAGAATACTGTGGGAGACAGTGTCAAAGGCTTTGCTGAAGTCTAGGTAGACCACATCAACAGCCTTTCCTTCATCCACCAGACAGGTCACTCGATCATAGAAGGAGATCAGGTTGGTCAAGCAGGACCTGCCCTTCACAAACCCATGCTGGCTGGGCCCGATCCCCCAGTTGTCCTGCAGATGTCACGTGATCTTCCTCAGGAGAATCTGCTCCATAACCTTCCCTGGCACCAAGGTCAGGCTGACAGGCCTGTAGTTCCCTGGATTCTCCTTGTGACCATTCTTGTAGATGGGAGCCACACTGGCAAGTCTCCAGTCTTCTGGGACCTCTCCAGTTGACCAGGAATGCTGATAGATGATGAAAAGTGGCTTGGCTATCTCCTCCGCCAGCTCCCTCAGTACTCTCAGATGGATCTTGTCTGGCCCCATGGACTTGTGGCAGTCCAGGTGGAGTAGTAGGTCTCTGACCGTTTCCTGCTGAATCATGGGGGGTTTATTCTGCTCCCCATCTGAGACTTCCAGGTCAGAGAGTAGAGTACTCTGAGGACAACTGGCCTGACTTTTAGAGACAGACGTAAGGAAGGCATTGAGAACCTCAGCCTTTTCATTGTCCTCAGTGGCCACATTCCCAGTCGCATCCAGTAAAGAATAGAGATTCTCCTTGGTCCTCCTCTTACTGTTAATATATTTGTAAAAGAGTTTCTTGTTCCCTTTTATCCCAGCAGCCAAGCTGAGTTCGATCTGGGCCTTTGCCTTTCTAATTTTCTCCCTGCACATCCTAACAACCTCTTTGTACTCTCCCTGAGTTGCCTGTCCCTTCTTCCACAGGAGGTAGATTCTCTTTTTCTCCTGGAGCCTCAGGAAAAGCTCCCTGTTCATCCACGCCGGTCTCCTTCCCCGCCGGCTCATCTTGCAGCTCAGGGGGACAGCCTGTTCTTGCGCCTTCAGGACTTCCTTCTTGAGGAGTGACCAGCCTTCCTGGACCCCTTTGCCCTCCAAGACCGAATCCCAAGGGACAATCATGACTGCTGTAGCTGAATCTTGAGGAAGAAAACCATGGAGCGTTTTACTAACTGAGAAATGGAAACAGGAATTACTGAATTATGGCTTATTCAGGGCCAGGGAGAAAGTAGTAGTGAACGTTTATTTAGGAAAGGCCCAGTTCCCTAGTATGTCATTACTCAACTGAATCTATTCAAATACCATCACCCAATAGGCTGGGTGAAGCCAACTATTTTACAAAAAGACAGTACTACCATACAAAAAGTGATAAGTTTAAGTCATATGCAGATTTTCTGTATGACTTACTAACTTAAAGCTTTTCGCTTCCTGGTATGTGAAGTCCAGTCAATGAGCTTAACAACAGGCAACAAATGAGATGATACTGCTAAAGAAAAGGCAGGTCAAGCATGAACACAGCTGGATGAGTTTGAGTCACTGCCAGCCATCTACATATTTCTCATCAGGTTGCAGTTTTCTCAAGCACAATAGTAGGAATAAATGACAAGGAGAAATAAAAGAGGTCAAAGAATGACTTCAGAAATGAATTTAGTGGGGTCATTCTAGTTTTCAGATTTTAATGAGTCTTATGTTTGATTTGAATATTTTGCAAGATGTAATTCCATTTGAAACACGCTGAGGACTGTTAATGCTTAAGTCAGGTTTTAAATAATAGAATCACAGGCCTGGAAAGGAGCTCGGGAGGCCATCTCTTCCACCTCCCAGCACTTTTACACTAAGCTGGAATGCTTCAGTATCTCTTAAGTATTCATTTTCATAATAAAGTAGAAAGAGCTGCATGCTACCTTTTTAAAGGTATTTTGAAATAAAGTCACTACAGCACTTACTCAGTGTGTTTTAGCAAATGCTCTTTGTTTTTTTTTTTTCTTTTTTTATCCTTTATCACCATGAGAACAGCCAAGAAGTGAACTAGGTTGTCCCAGAGGCTGTATAGTTCCTATCCTGTGTAAACCCCTATGCAGCTTTGTGCAGGTGTTTACCCTAAACATTTCTTGAGGAACCTTCCAACCTGAGTTGTCCTTTGACTCTGTAAAGGAAAAATCTTTTTATTTTTGAAACTAGGAGAAATACCACCTATGAAACACTGAAAAAAGTGTAACTTTTTTCTAAAAGTAATTGGTGTCCTAGTGCTACCAACTAATTTTAATGCACTGGAACCACCTAGATTAAAAGGGAAAAAAAAAGATGGGTGCATAGAGATCAAGGCTTTGAATATTATTTGTCGGTGTCCTATAAGAAGTACTTTTTAACCTTTGCAGCTGTAGATTATAGTTAATGAAACTATGATATAAGCATTACTCTTGACACGAAGAACTCCCCACACTACTTCTAGCAATTCCATGAGCAGTGGTTGCAGTTTTATTTATGAGCAACTTAGATTATTTTCTAAGTTGATATATAATGATAATGTTTTTTCTACAATTATATTTAATACTGTTTGTTTTCAAAAGCATATTAATATCTATGACAAATATTGTCTTTTGGTCATCATCCAACTTGCTTTAAAATCTGCATCTACATCAGCCTTTCCTAGTGCAATGCTCTGTTGAATGGAATTGGCTAGATCCTGTCTGGGCTTCCAGTCTTGATAGTTCAGTTTGAGCTGCTAAATTCCTATTGGACAATTTCATTACTTTTAAAATTTTTATTTGCAACTATTGTAGTACTGCTTGTTACATTTATCTGGACTCAGCTGAGGTTTTGCTCTTAGGTAGGATTTCTGGAACCCTAATTTCTAGCAACAAGCTGTGTTTCTCGTTTTTATGCAAAATGCAGCTCACATCCTCTGGTTGCAACTTAACCAGGCTAAGAATTTCCATCTCTCTCATAATGTGGGTTGTTGGCATCAATGTTGTTCTTGTAGCTGGATTTATTTAAATTTAATGCTTAAATCCCACAACTTCCCACAGGATAAGTATTTAAGTTCTGTTTGTTTTTCTTGTTCTTGTTTATTTGTTTAGAGTTCAACTGTTTTTTTTTTTCTTTCTCCTTTTTCAAAATAAGGTTTATCTCTGACATGGAAAGAGGGAACTTGTATAGTTTAATTCAATAAAATACGCTGCAGAGGAAGGTCTTTTTTCTGGCTCTGTGACTACCCTTCTGTTCGTCAACATGAATATTCACCTAGTCAACTGAGCATTAGCTGCTTGCTTGTGATTTCTCTGGAGATTTAGCATTTTGTTGTGGTGTGACAAGTCTGTAGAAAAACGCAGTTTATCCCACTGAGATATTTTGGTGCTCTAAGGCACAAAGGGTAGCAAATACTTCTCTCTCATATGGTCTGTATATTTATTTATTTTTTAATCTTGCTGACAAATACATGAGGCATATGCCATTTGTCTTACTTTTCCTTCTTTCCCCTGGCTCAACACTGTGCTCATTCAGTGTTCTCTATCTCAGAATGTCTTGTGGGCTATATACATCACTAAATAAAAAAGGGCTAATGGCTATTTTGTACCCCTGAGGTCAAGCAGAACAGAGTGACTGCAGGCACACTGTGTCACACTTGGACTTAAGTGTTTCCTAGGCCATTGCTGTTAAATTAAAGTCTCAGGACACAGCCATAGGCTCATGCCCATTTTAGTTCCAAGCAAAATAACATGAGAGTCATACCGCAACCTTTTGGCACGGGGACTTTTCTAGTATAAAATAGAGAATGTGCAGCATGTTCCAGTGTGTAGCATAAGAGTATGAAGAGATGTCACACAGTGCAAAACCTTTGCAGGGAGAACCAAGGCTGATGCTGGATGTTGGGAATGATCCCTGGCAAATGCTGTTCCCTGACCCATGTCTGGGCATTGCATCACAAATTGCTACCTAGCATCAGAATCTAGAGATACTGTTCTCTGGAACAACAACAATAAAAAACTTCTAACGGTAATGGTGTACATACTGACAAGATTTTCTTTCACACGTGCACTATGTGCACAAATGTACCTGTTGGATAAGAGTTTGCAGACTTCAAGTTCAGATTCTGCACTGCTAATGAAATTTGCAGCAAGCTTGGCCCCATACAAAAAGTATAGCACAGAGCTTTAAACAATTTCCATATGCCATTAGAATTCAAGCTCATTCTGTGGAAGCCTTACTGTCGATCAGCTTTGAGGTTGTTTCAACAACAGCAAACAACTGTACAGTAGCAGGGGAGCAGACGGGTTCCCCAGTGTCACCGGATTTTTGCTGACATTCCTTCAGTCTGGGTAAGCTCTGTATTCCTAGTACACTGGAAGTGATGTAGTCAGTGTTACAGATTAAATAGCTGTCAGTTAAAATCTCAACACACCACTGTGACAGAAATCTTTTAAGTCAGCCTGTTTGCTTGCTCTATCAGCAAAAACTACCAATGGATCAGCTGTAGAAGTTGGATGACAACAACTATGAATATCAGGAGTGGCGGAAGCAAGCATTCTGAAAATACTGGATGTAAAAGAGCTCAAGAATGATGCAAAGAGAATGGTTCTGAGAAAAAGCAGAGAAAGTACTTGGGGCTCGAGTCAGTGGTAGAAGTAGATTTTCTTGGCTGAGGTGTCTTGGACATCCTACTGCGTTGAGTGAATACAATGAATGTTCTCATGGAGTTCACTGATCCAGAAGAAAAGTTCTGAGTTAAATCCCAAGCAACATTGCTGCTTATAGGATGAGGGAAGTTAGGATAGAGGAAGGAACACAACTGGTTGTCATCTAATGCATTTATTTGAGTCAGAAGAGAGAGATTCTGCCTCTGCTCTTCTGTGTACTTCTGTTTTTCTTCCCAGATCCAGGGCTTCTATTCCTTTGCTTTTTTTTTTTAAAGCTTTATATTTTTATATTGTAAGTTCATCTGCAGAGGGAAACTGTTGCTGATCTCAAACCCAGACAATGACACTTCAGGGATTTCTTGAAATCAAATTATTCAACTCCATGCATTTATTTTTGAGACACTGGGAGGAGGAGAGGCAAAATGACAAAAGTCCATTGTAATTTTGTATTCCTGTTATGGAACGGTAAGAGAGGTATCCTAAGAAATGGTTCTTTGTCAAATTTTGATAGAGATTTTAAATAGGCCCGAGGAAAGCTTCAAGGTTTTGGTCTTTTCTGTCTTTGATGCTTCGCTCATCATTAATACATGCCAGTATTCAGAGAGGTAAGAATCAGGTAACTGAGAGCCTAAAACAAAGGGAAGCATTGTTGTTAAGTTCATTATTTCCCACCTATAATTTTTCCTTTGATTTCATTTAATTTCCATGAACCTGGCAAGTTGCTGCCAGGTGGATCTCCTACACAAGTCTGCCTCAAGATTTCATTATCCTTTTTATTTCTAGCATCATCATTCAGTCATCTCTGTTTTCTCTAGCTAATTAGCCTGCTGTTTATGAGGTGCACATTTCTTAGCATATGGTACAGTTGCACTGCATGTGTGCTGTATTTTCATTTTCTGGTTTGAATCTTATATTTCTGATGCGGTATGTCAGAAATATCAGATGCCCATCTTACAGAACAGCCCTCACAGCTTCACAATGAAACGTACCCTAATTATACTTTCGAATTTCTTACATCCCCATGTTTTCAATTAAGACATCACAGCCATTATAGCACTGAGACAGCAGATCGTGATTTAAAGATGCTGATATTTGGAGGTCAGAATTCAGCAGGAGATAAAAGTTACAGGAATTAAGTATTTAAAATAATTAAGATTAAAAAAAAGTACCTTTCCAATTCAGTGGAGCAAAGTTAAACCCCATATAAAAATCCTCCACATGGCGTGATGCTGTCTCTTTGAGACACTGGCATGGCATGCAGCTATTATAAATCTTCTTCCCGTGTAGGACTGCAGAGGGAGGACCTGACTGGCAGCACAAAGGAGGAAGCGGGTCTGTTTGCCTGTCTGGGAGAGACAGAGACGGGGGGAGCGGGTGGAGGGGGAAGTGAGACATGCACACACGAGCGCATAGCTGAATGCAGAGAGATTCACTCCTTCTGCGCAGCCCACAGCCCATCCATGCCTAAATGCTCCTAGTCCACCATTTGCATGATATATTAGCCTTTCAAGCTGTCTTTTGGTATGCACTGAGACTGTATCTCTTGCTTTTAGCTAAGCTCATCTGCAATTGGCTTTACTGCTGTTTATCTCCTGCAGGTCTCCATTTCTAGCTAATATTAGCCCTAAAGCAAGGAAACGGTTCACTAAGAGCTGAGCATATGCTGGAATTATACCATGACACTGTAAGGGCTGACTTAAACTGCTTATGGTATATAAAAAAAAATTCCTTTGTGGTTTGTTTGTCATTGTTTGTTTTGTTTTAAATACACTTCAGCTTAACACAAGATTTGAACAAGATGGGGGGGGGGGGGGGGAAGAGAAGTATTAATTCTGGAATAAGAGCGTCACGTGAGTTGTTATATGAGCGTAACTGTATCAACTTCACTGTGCTGGCAGAACTGATAAAGCCTGCTGTGCTGACTAGCTCTCAGTCTCCTTGAGCTGTGGGGAGGTAGAGAAATAATCTTAAATTCTCCCTAAAAGAAATCCCTCAGATTTCCTACCTCCACAGTCCTCCCTCAGCAAAGCCATCAATTCCCCCTGCAGGATCAGCACTTTCTGTCCTACCCCTTGGTGCTGCACCCAGCCCGGATGGCTCTCGGTCACCTGGCTGCTTCCCATCCTCCAGACATCGCCTCCCGCGAGCCCTGCCTGAATCCAGACACGACAGCTGGGAGACAGATAGTGTAAGGAGTACATCCAAGAGGTGAACAAGCATTTTCATCCAAAACAGAGTGTCCTTCCACCAGTATAATCCATGATTTCCCTAGTATAAAGGCAGCAGCCTAATGTTGTTGGTTTCTTTGTATAGCCATTTTTTATTGTACAATGAATGCAAGAGAACTAGAAAATGTCAAGTGGTTTCATAACAGCAAAAACAGCCACAAAATAAGTATATGTCTGTGCAACATTTAGTGATGTTCTATCATTTGGGTCAGCCAGGAATGCTCTGGTCTTATGCCAAAAGTAGTGTGAGTGCAGAATTTTATTTAACATGAGGAGTATACTGCACACTGAAGGTAAAAGTTGTACCAAAATGGTTGTGAATATTTTCGAGCTTGTGAGTAAAGTATTGGGCACCAAAAAGGCTGAGCTATTTTTCAGTAGTAGTGAGCAGCCACAATTGCTATTGACTTAATGCCTGGCTCATTTAAAATGCAAGCCTTATTTAGACACTTAATATAGATTCAGGTGCCTGACTGTAAATACCTGATTAAAAATATTGGCCTAGCTTTACAAATAAAGGTCAAAGGAAACATATATTACTGAGCCCTGGAAAGCAAAAGAAGAGTGAGACTAAGGAGTTCCAAGGGTTTCTGAAGGAAAGGGTGGAAGAAGGAAGGTGCTTCAATACTTGCATTTTTATTATTACTTAGTTTTTATTTAAATTACTGTGTTTATATAGCTTTTAGCTATTTTACTCTTACCCTTGTGTTCATTGTTCTTTACTTTTCTCAGTGCCTATTCAGCCTGAGCAAGAGCAGAAAATACTGTACAGAAATCCTGACAGACAGGCTCTTCGCATGAAACTTTCATCTAAACTTTACTACATACCAAAGATTGAACTTTTAATTGGCCAAGGAAGAAACTTATGGATATGTACCTAAAGCTGCAAACTGTCAGATGTTCACCTATCATAATGATGTCCTGCTGCCATGCATTCTAATTTTTCACCATCTAGCATGAAAATAATAAAATAGAGCCACCAGCAACCACCGAAAGAACAAATGCTTTTATTTATTATTCACCTGGACGTGGGATTTCAGAGAGACTTCTGAAGCATACGTGTAAATGCTGTCTGTAGTAGTTATTTGAGCTTCTTTTGAATTCCATCCATCCATTTAGTCATCCCTGCAAAGTCAGTCTCTATTACCTGTATCTACTAAGATGTGTTTTAATGGCAAAAGTAACAGGTTGACTTAATAAAAATGCTGGCAGTGACAGCAAAGAATGCTGAGATTTTACTAATCTGAGAAATAATGACGTAAGGGGAGCTTTGTTCCTCCTTTTCATGGGTCTCTACTAGATATAGCCAAATAATTATAAAAAGGAGTCAACTGAATAAACATAGTAGGAGTGTTGTGGATGCTATTATGTAGATGTATCATAGACATCTTTCAACTTTGTTTTTTTTGGGTTTGAATTTGCTGATTTTTTTTGTCATTTTCTTTTTAATTTTTATATCACTAATTTACTTTGTTTGCTTTGAAATCTTTTGTAATACAAACCAAAAAAGCACAACAAAACATCCTCTACCTTAATCTTGCAGGCCAAGTAATGTGTGATTAGTATTTGTGAAGTGCTTCGAGCCACACTGAAAACAAAGCTTCAGTACGCCTGCATACTTGGTTCTAGACATAAAGACATTTTTAGAGTGGATTTATCTCACGTGCCCTAGGGACAGTCTACTTAAACATAGTCCAGATTCAGATTTATGTGTCATCTAAGAACAGTGGGGGCCACAGTGTTCCCACAGTGGGAATATAGATGTGCTCATGTTGGATGAGGGCACACCAGGAGACTGGCTGAGAGTTTATTAGGTCAGTTGTATTACTGTGTACCAACAGAATTTGTGTAACACTCACTATTCACAACCCTGACTTCAAATAGAAGCAGTTTATGAAATTTTCCCTAAATTTACACATGCCTTCAAATTTGATTATAAGACATTTTCCTAATAGCATGTCCATGCAATCATTTGTCTTGCACTCAAAAGGCCACTGTGCCTATGGCACAAAAAATATCACAAGAAATAAAACACAAAATGTTTTCTTCTATCCACAGTGAGATTATGCACCTGTTAGATCTACAGAGGAGGCAGGGCTTCAGTGTGAAGCATTTTGCCCTCTGAAGTCCATCACAGAGAATAAAACAGAATGTAGGTACTCTTCATCCTGATTCTACTTTTGGTTGGCAGTTTCTCTACTGTCTCACAGCATCATACCTGTCACATAGACATGTATTCACTATGTCAAAATAGAAAGCTCTTTGCCATCAGTATCAAAGGAATCAAAGGAAATGCACTAAGTTACAAAATGCAGTTCTCTGAGGATGTGGCTTATTTACTCAAAGGTGAATTTTAATCCCTTGACAAATTCCCAAAGAACTTTGGCACAGCCTCTGGCTCCTTCTCTTCAGAAGTATTTGCACTAGAAAACTAGGTTACAGGGAAAAAAAAAAAAAAGGAACCATGTTAATTAACAGACTTTTGAAATCAGTGTCAACAGGAACAAGTTGAGTTTACTGTGAAGAGGACGTTTGAAAGCAAGTAAACCCATAGCTTCCGTAGCTTTTAATCTCAACTGGCTGCCTCATGCTACGTGTGTATTTCCTCTGCCTATATTGATTAACCACTTGTGCATAACATTATGCTAGCTAAAATGAGGAGTCAGAAACCTGTTCTAACAGGATTTAATATTCTAGTAAGCTGAGGCACTGGAAACTTTGTCTGGCTTCCCACATGCTCTGTAGGAAATCTATATGTTCAAACAGAAATATGAAGTTCAGAAGAAGCTCTGAAGAAAGGGTCAAGGTCAAATATGATATGATATTGTCATGATATGTCATTAAGGGTTGTACTTTAGGAGCTAGTTCCACAGTGAATAGGATGACCAGACTACTTTAGTGAGCATTTAATTGTTCCTCTACCTGCTGCATGAGGGCCTTCACAAGATCTGTGCATGCTCCATGTGCTCCATGGTACTGTTACGATGATAGAACAAAAGCAGTATCAGGAAACAAGTCATTTTCTTTCTAGAAAGGCTGCTGTTTCATGAAACTTTTTTTTCTTGTGATGGGCACACTGATTACTTTGGAAAGACCATGAGACATGGTCGAAGCAGTGAATGACCTGGAGAGGCTGCTGAGACACATAAGGTGATGGAATAGTTTTATGTCATTGTGTGCTCTGCTTGAGATACATATGGTTGTGATTTGTCCATAAAAAGTCTTAAAGCTTCCACAGGACCTATTCCTTGGCATAAGAATATGAGGCTGAAAAGAAGGAAAAAAGCAAGAAAATAGGGAAAATGCATTAAGTATGAATAAGTAATTTTGATATACTATAATAAAGTTACAGATACTTTTCACCTCTAACTTTTATTTATGTGGAGAAAAATACTATAGAATAGAGAGATACTGTTTTGGGTTTGTGTGGCAAGGTGTTGACAGCCAGGGAGGCTGCAGGACTGGCCTTTGTGAAAAGAATCAGTGGCTGCCCTGTGCTGGACAGAGCTGGGTCAAAAATGGACCCCGTTGCTGTTCAAGTGGCAATCAGACCCATCAACCCTGGCCTTTGTGAAAACATATTTAAAAAGGATAGAAAATAATCTGAGGGAATAGAGGACTGAGTGAAAAAACTTGTAGCCACCAAGGTCAGTGCAGAAGGAGGGCAGAAGGTGCACCAGGCACAAAGCAGAAGCAAGCAGCCCAAAGGAGGCCCATGGTGGAGCCCACGGTGCAGCAATTGATGTGTCCTAAAGGAGACCACAGGCCATGGAGAGACCATGCAAGATCTGCAGCCCAAGGACGATCCATGCTGAAGCAGTCTGATGGACTGCATCCCAAGGAGGAAGAGGGGGAAAGTGTGAGGACAAAGGAACAGCGAAGAGAAATTGTTATGGATTGACTGTAACCTCCATTCCTCAAGCTTGTGCTACTGAGAGTAGGAGGATCTGGAAATGAAGAAGTAAAGTTGAGCCATGGGAAAGGGGTGGGTGGGAGGAAGGTTCTGTTTTAGTTCGTCTTTGTTTTTTGCTATCCAACTCTATCTTGTTTCCATATAAATATTTTCTCGGTTTAACCTTTCTAAATGCATGCTGTATGTTAACATTTTGAAGTAAAAATAATAATAATAATAAAAAATTATGCTGTTCAGTCTTGATGTCTCCTTTTCAGCATTCTATATTGTTGTTAATCTTCATAATTTTCTGTCCAACTTGCATGTCAGGGCTCCTGCCCACAACTCATGGGAAAACATTGTAAAGGACTAAAAAGAGAGAAGTACAATCAACGGTAAAGAAGATGTTTGCAAATGTAGCTGATACTAAAAAGGCAAGAAATTTGTTTTGGATTAACCAATAGCATCAAGAATCAATGCAATATATATTTTTTTCAGCAAAAAAGGGAGCTGACTAAATAATTCATCAAGTCATAGAAGGCAAAGGAAATATCAGAGGAATCAGGGAAGCAAATGTGATATTGCTCTTCAGTGAAATAAAAAGTAACACAACAGTCATATTACAAAACTAGTTTCCCAGTAAAAGAACAGACTATATGTCTTAAATTAAAAAACAAACAAACAAACAAACAAAACCTATTAAACCACTAGAGGAAAAATTAAGAACAATTCATCCCAGAAGATATTTGTTCCCACAAAACTCTAAATAAATACATCAAGGTACTGCACTTAGCTATTTACAGGATATATCCATCATTGATAAGTAAGTTATAATAATATAATTTATTTATACCCCAATCTTGCTTCTAAGGCCTCTTCTGCAGAATCTTTCTGAGCATGACCTTAATTTCAAAGAGGTGCTAACACATCTCCTGGTCTGATTGGAGCAAATTGAATCCCCCTGACGCTATCATTCAAGAATAATAGTATTGTCCTTTCACAGAGACTTGAAGCTCCTGATAACAGAATAATTCAGGGATTCAAGTTCTTATGGTCAGTTACTCCACTGGAATAAACTGTCATGGCTCTATTATGGGTGATGAAGTTGTCATTGTTTACATCAGCTGAGATTCCTTCCCCTGTGTCTGGAATATGTGGCCTCTGGCTGCAGCTTTTCAACAGAATTGCCGCATCAGTAACAGAAAGTAAATGTCATATATATACCATGTGTATTGAAGATGTTCTATTATAAAAAAACTTCTTAATTATGGAAGAGTCCTCATTATGAACTAAATTTTTGTGAAGTGCTGCACCAACTCAGAATTTATGAAATTATATTTTAATGCAGGATATAACGGGTAGGTAGCAGAAAACTCAAAATGGAATGAGACAATATTAGCAATATTGTCTTATTAATTCTTGTAATCTGAATTCAAATCATCTTGGAGAAGAGAGCCATCACATCAAGGGCTAACTACTGAAAAGATCTCCTATGAATAGAAGATGGCAATGAAGAGGAATAGATGAATTTTACCACAGAGCCATGTTGATTTACTGCAGCTAATGGCAAGATAGCAGTGAACGTATACTTACTTGGAAGCAAAATTTGAACTGCTTATCCTGTTCTTAAAAATAATACATATATATATATATATACATAAAACAGTGTTCAAAACAGTGGGAATGGGAATGAATAACAAAAATGACTGGAAGTCTGAGGATGATCCTTCATATTTTATTACAGAATTCCATGGATTTAGTCTGCTAAGAACTATTGCTGTGAGGTCACTTAAATTCACTGATTAGTTACCACTCATGTATAAAAATGCCATATAAAAAAAGTGGGTTTAGTAATCAGAGGAAATCAAGACAAGAAGCAATGGCTGAAAGTTGAGCAAGGGAAATCCAAATAAAAGGAATTTAAAAAGGAATGTGATTAACTTTGCAAAGTTACAACAGCTAGTGGTAAATTCCTTCTTTGTTCCTGTAGTGGAAATGCTAAGTCAGGGCTTGAACCAGTGATTGAGCACCTGGTGGGAAGGCAGGGCCAACCCAGGGGAGCTCAGGTGCATGCAGTGCACCTGAGTGACTGGAAGGGGTGGAGCCAGGATCCACCCCTTCCCAGACCTCATTTAAGGGTTGGCAGTGGAAATGATGGTGTCTTGCTGGAGATTCCTGTGTATTTGAAGCTTTCTGAAGGTAAGCAGATTCTTGTTTTCTGTGCCCATGGCTGTTGCATTTGAGCAAGTCCTCACTTGTTGCAGCATAGGACCTTGTTACTCTCCTGTCATTGCTGAGCTTTTCATTGTGTTACAGTTCCCTGCATCAATAAAGACTTTAGAAGAAATATATTTGAACTTATGTACAAGCTAATGGATTTCAGGTAGTATTACCAAGTAGAATGTAATGACCTTTGAGGTACAGTAGGTCAGACCAGCTGACCCAACAGTCCCCTTTCTTTTTTTATCAGAAAACCAGCTCAACCACAAATTACCAGTAGTGTTGACTTCTGAGAGCAGCCTCATTATAACCAGATGAATATATTATGAAAGTTCTTGTAATTAAGTAAGAGCTGTAAAACAAGACCGTACATTTGCTGATATTATTAAAAGTGGTAAGTTAGAAGCAAGATAAAAAGTTTAGGAAAGGAAAAGATTACTTAAAATTTTTTTTTAAAAGTTCAGCAAATCAAATTCAAGCAGGTTAGAAAAATCAAAAGTGTCTCCGTGGAAGTTATCTCACAAAATCAAAATGAAATCTCATTTTGAAAATGAAAGGGCTATTTTTACTGTACTTTTGCTAAAATAGTAGTATTCCTTTTGCAATTTACCACAACGAAGTCATAGTTTAGATCTCAATATGTATCACAAATGTAAACTTTTGAAAGTAAGAAAGTGTATATATATATATACTAAAATATCAGTACTACTTTCCCAGCAGATATCTTACTGATATAGCTAGAAAACAATAGTGTTGAATGAAATATTAAGACGGTCATACATGACAAATTTGATACAAGCATAACAGGGATTTCAGACTACATATGCAGCATGATATGCAGGGGTTGATATCCTTCTCCTGTAAATGGTAGGTGGTACTGCTGTGATGAGTACTAAGCATACTGACAAGAAGAAATGCCAGAAATCCATAAGATGTTCAGAGAACACTAGTCAATGCAGTGGAGAAAATGAAGTGTAAGGCAGTAAATAGCCAAAAACAAAACAAAAAATTGCTGTGTCTTGAAAAACCAATGACCAAGTGCAACATTCCTATTTCTAACCAGAACAGTTAGACAGTGTTTTTACAGTTAGTTTTATAAGGAGAAACCATGGAGTCGCACTCATTCCCTAATGAGACCCTTTCCACAGTGACTAACAGCAGAGTAGGAATGAAACGGAGAGAAATTTTGTTATCCAAAGTTCTGAAACGCTTTCTTGTCACATTCTAATCAAAATGCTGCTTCTTGGTGTTATCTCTGTCCCACTCCAGTGTTTTTCAGCTTCTCCGTACATATTTCAGAAACCAAATAGGACTAAATCCCTGTCTTTGCAAAGATATGATTACAGGATGATATAGATCCAATTCTAACCAAGCTTGTATTCTGGAGCTGTTTTTTTTTTTTTTTGTAGTACTTACCCTAACTTTTTTCTTACATTTTTTCTGACTAAAACATTTTGCCAATTTTCTTCAACAAAGTTTCAATCACTGACAAAGCACTAAAACAAAAACTCTCAAGTTTTTGAATAGAAGACGGTAAGTAAGAAGGAGGAATCTTGGATATGATCCACAGATATACAATGATAAACTGAGATTAAACTAAGTGTTAAAAAGGAGGTGAATAGCAGAAAAATCACACATTTTAAATGATAAAATATAGACTTCTGAGAAAGAAGGAGGTGAATGTTTTTTGAAATGAGGATAAGAAAATCCATTAGAGATGATACAGCAAGGATTAACTGAGGGAGCCAATTGTTTACAGGTGTTTATTATTATCCATTTTGTTGTTTCCTATCCATTTCCTTTTCTGACATTACAAGGTCACTTTCCTATAATCTCAGCTGGGGAACCAGATGGTTCCTGAACCACTGAACAGTGGCTGTGCTCAACTATGAGTATGTAAATGGAGGAAAGGAATAAGTTTCCTTCCTGTTGTCCTTCCAAGATGTTACAGCCTGTAACAAAACATTACAATCTGTTTTTAGAAATACTTCCTTTATGGTATCTTCTCTATATTTCTGAAAGTCTCCATGAGCATGCCATACAAAATAGTCAAATAGTGTTTTGTTCTTTTTAGAGTTGACTTCAGTTAGTTCCTGAAATGTTATTGACTCGTCCTGTTAAAGAATTTTTCTTCAGATAGTGAATGCAGAAATGAAGTGTACATGTAAGTAATTAATCCATCTGATTACACTATACTTCATTTATCGGTTGGGATTAACTACTGAAGAAAACTGACTGGAGATGGAAAAGGATGATTTGGTCAGATAATTCAGGTATTATCAAAGATACTTTTATTAGAATTCATTGAATTTACAAGAATGAATTAACATAACTAGTTTTTCTGAAGTAAACATAATCATACATCTTACTTTGATACTCTAATGAAGAAGGTGGGATCTCATTATATTCTGAAGGCATGAATATGAGACCTATGGTGAACTCCTGACCCTTTAAGAGTAGCAAGTAAGTAGTAAGTTAAAAGCAAGAGTAGTCAGGCCAGGGCTTTGCTCCCAGAGCTTGGGATCTGCTAAAGGCCATACAACAGAACAACATACACATGCATATACCTAGATATAACTTTCTATTTTCTCTGTATAGGAACATATCTGTTTCTATAGATATATAATTTTTTTCCTAAATGTGATACATCATGTTTGAAACACTTAAAGACATAAGACGTAGAATTTTTTTTTTGTCCCAAAAGATTGATATTCTCTTGTTGGAATGTTTTGATGACAGTATTACGATTCCTTTACCCAGGAAGTTACACAGAAATTAGATCAGCAGCTAAAGTTTCATGTCAGCAATATAGGATAACATACACAGTAGAGATTTCTTCTCAGTATAGCATTTGAAATATATCATAGAATCATAGAATGGCGTGGGTTGAGAAGGACCTCAAAGATCATCTAGTCTCAACCTTCCTGCTGAGTCCAGGGTTGCCAACCACTAGACCAGGCTGCCCAGAGCCACGTCCAGCCTGGCCTTGAATACCTACAGGGATGGGGCATCCACAACCTCCCTGGGCAACCTGTTCCAGTGCGTCACCACCCTCTGTGTGGAAAAACTTCCTCCTAATATCTAACCTACATCTCCCCTGTCTCAGTTTAAAACCATTCCCCCTTGTCCTATCTCTATCCACCCTCGTGAGCAATCGTTCCCCCTCCTGTTTATATGCTCCTTTCAAGTATTGGAAGGCCACAATGAGGTCTCCCCGGAGCCTTCTCTTCTCCAAGCTAAACAAGCCCAGTTCCCTCAACCTTTCTTCATAGGAGAGGTGCTCCAGCCCTCTGATCATCTTGGTCACTGTCCTCTGAACTTGTTGCAAGAGTGCTCCAGATGAGGCCTCAGAAGAGCCGAGTAGAGGGGGACCACCACCACCTTTTAATGCAGCCCAGAACGTAGTTGGCCTTTCCGGGCTGTGAACGCACACTGCTGGCTCCTGTCCAGCTTCTTGTCCATCAGGACCCATAAGTCCTTCTCCACAGGGCTGCTCTCAAGGAGTTCTTCCCCCCCAGTCTGTCCAAATACCTGGGATTGCCCTGGCCTGAGTGCAGCACCCTGCACTTGGCCTTGTTGAACCTCATTAGTTTCTCGTGGGCCCACTACTCCAGTCTGTCCAGGTCCCTCTGGATGGCTTCCCTTCCCTCCAGTGTATTGACTGTACTGCTCAGCTTGGTGTCATCTGCGAACTTGCTGAGGGTGCTCTCAATTCCATTATCTATGTCACTGATAAAGATGTTGAAGAGCATCAGTCCCAAGACTGAGCACTGGGGGACACCGCTTTTGACCGGCCTCCACCCTGACATAGAACCAGTAATTACAATCCTTTGGCTGCAACCAGCCAACCAGTTCTTAATCCACCAAACAGTCCATCCCTCAAATCCATACCTCTCCAATTTGGAGAGAAGGGTGTAGTGAGGGACCCTGTCAAAGGTGTTGGAGAAGTTCATGTAGGTGACATCCGCATGTATGCTAGGAAGGTTATGTTTAGCTACTCTATGTCTGTAGTAACTGTGTCCTCTCTTCATTTGACTTTTACTGGTTCTACATCTACAAGAGTCACCTTCAGTGCAAGAGAAACACTTGACAGACATTTGGGGACGACTTTGTCATATTGTAGCGGGCTGGAAGAAAAAAGCAGCAGCCCTTTCATGTCTAGTTTATCACTGTGTAGTACAGAACTACAAGCTGCTTCTTGCTGTTGCAGTGATTCGAGTTGCTTATTTTAGCTTCAATATTTCTTATGTTACTGAATAGTTACATTAACTATTGCCTTTTTTGGAATGCTAAACACATTCCTACACACAGTGTAGTGCACGGAGAATGTATCTACCAGAATCTGTAGCACTCATTCACATGTGAACTACTCCAAACAGTTTTGTATTTATGCACTAATTATAATGAATCATGCATAAAAATGCAATGCTGTGCCTTTACATATTCGTATTTAGTGGTCAACCAGTTCATGTACAAAGTGATTACCTTTTGGGACTGGTGATGAAATTAAAATTGAAATGCTTAAGAAACCAATATTCCATACAAGTACTTTTTACGTGGGAATAGTTTTGAGTCCTTTGAACAGCATGCTGTCCCTTAAGGGTAGGACTGCCACAGCATAATCCATTATTTCCGATTTAATCTCAGAATAAGGACTAGAACATAAAGGTATTTTGAGTAGATCTACATTTTTTCCTTCTCTGTAGACAATAAGGGCATTTGAGATCTGGAATTGCAGCTTTCTTTGACGGTCTGAGAATGGGAGGAGGGCAGGAGAAAAAGAGAGAAGGGAAGGTTTAATTGTGCAGAATTCATGTTTTCAATATGCTACCAAAAAAAATATGAACCTGAACATGGCATAGGTGGAAATAATTAGATTTCATGTAATAAGGCAAAATTACCTCTGGTTTCTTTGGATTCTCAAAGCTTAGTGCCCTGACAATTCCTAATCACAGCACCTTTTCAAAGGTTAGAACAGTGCAAAGCTCTTGTTCTGCTTCAACTCTTTTGTTGGTCCTCAAAGGGCATATTGCCTATAGTTTCTTTCAAATGCAGTTTTTCTATTCTTGATTTAGTGATCAGAGCTGTGTGGAAGGTAAAAGTGTCTCCTTCACTAATTTAAACCAGTCAAGGAAATTTTGATGCAAAAGATGCTACGTCTGAATTGATAAAGAAAAACACAAAAACCTGGTGAACAAGGAGTTACAGATAATGCCAATGACCAAAAGTCTCCAGTTGCTAATAGATGGTCCATTAAAAAACTGCACACATCCCTTTGGGGTGGGCCACTTGTAACTGATAAGAAAGGGGAAATGAGGAACATGAGGATTTGCAGTATTTGAGTGTGGATTGTGGGGTTATACAAACTTATGAAGAAATGCTTATGGGAAGGGATCTGAGGAGGAATAGGGAAGAGAAAGGCCAAAAGGTGTACAAAAGGAGTTGACTGTGTGTAAGCAGGCAGGCCAGACTATTTTTCTGGTCGACCTCTGCACCCAGTCACTGCAGTCTGCCCCTATCTTCCATTTAAGTAACTTCTTAATAATCTGTCTGTGTAAACTCACTCCATCCTAAGTGTGAGTGGTGTGAGGACTAGGTGCTAGCAGCTTTTGGAAGTGAATGAAATGTGGAGCCAGTAGGTGTAAGTGTTCCAGGTCTGTGATACTAGCAACTGGAGTGGGTGAGGTTTTGACAACCAGCCTCTCAGACAGAACTGCTGTTCATCCCAGGTACATCTTCTGGGGAAACCAAGATGAGTGATGTGAGCAGCGATCCCAGTGCTAGTGGCTGAGGTCACAGATTCATGTGCCTGGGTGCCGGCTGCTGGAGTGCAGTTGAGGGGATGTCATTGTCTCTCCTGTACCTGGTATAGTTTTTTTTTTTTACACACATCACGTGTGTGTGTAATTTGTTAGTAAGCTACAGCTGGGCTAGCTGGACAGGATACCCAATAGTAGAAGACAGAGGGTCTGTGCTGATTTTTGGGGGCATGCACAAGTGTGGAATGCCTTTGAGATGAGTTTGTGAGTGCACGTACATGCTTACAAGTGAGTTTTGAGGTGGTCTCCCCAATAAGGATGAGGCCTCTGGAGCATCTAAAAGAGCCTGGCGTCTGGGACAGGGTATGAAATGGACAAAGGGGCTGTGATCCCATGTGAGGGATCAGCAAATGCACATATACTTGTGAATCTAGAGAGTGGGGTTATATGCACTTTCATGAGTGAACTTCAGTCCTCATCAGAGGAAAACGAAGAAAGAATTTTGGCTACAGTGGCGCATGCGGATGCTGTTGCAGTAGCACCTTGCCTGTGGCACTGTGTGCAGGTGACTATGCTTGTTTTCTCTGTGTGGGGCTATCTCCAGGATACATACTCAGCCTCATTACTGATTGAAATGGGAAAGCAGCAGGTCCGTCAACCTGGGAAATATACCTCTGGGTATCCACCTGAGCATTGGAGACACTGAAGGTAGCTTCCAATATTCCTTAACAAGAGGAAGTTGTGAAGGGGTAACATTGTGTTGTTTTCATGTGTCATGACTGACCTAAGAGCTAAACAAGTTTTGCTGTGTTTGGGGTTTAAGAGCGAACCCTTTGAAGCCCACTGCTACAACAGTGCATAACCTCTCAGTCAAGCATAGGCACATAATGAACTCTTAGTCATTTCTCATATTTTCATTTCTGCTAACTTGTATGCTCTTCATCTAGATCTAATGGATACTTTTCACCGATCAGGAATTATTTTGAGTGCGTGAGCTAAAAGCCATTAATGATGTGGAACGTGAAACTGGCTATATGCAGATAAAACAGAATTCCAAGATGAAATTCCAGACAAAAAAAAAAAGAATAAAACAATATATTGCGATGTCACAGCCCCAAGAAGCAGAAGACAGAAAGCTAGGAAGAATGGCTTAATTTACTTTTTATTTTATGTGATTTATTTTTGGGTTATATTTATATTTGGTTATTTAAGCCATTTAGTGCAAAATGTAGGTATAAAGTCCTCTGATTCTAAATTTAAATTTCAGTGACATCTGCAGAGAAAACCAATTTTGAAGAAAATAAAAGGTTATACAAGAAATTCTCGCTCACATTGCGCTTAATGGCTCATACAAATAGAAACTCTTCTTTTAGTCCAAAAAGACCCCCTAAGAAAATTAAAATATTTTAGAATTTGTTTAATACCATGCCTCATCTAAGCTACTTATTAAGCAGCTTGAGCAGTGTATCAGCTCAGAGTAGATTTTAAAGGTTTGGTTGAATTCTAACCAGTTCTCCCTTTCTAAATATAAGTTTATAGACTCTGCCCAAGCTTCACTTCCACTGAAAGTTATGTAAAAGTTAATTCTTGGCTGCAATTTGACACTGTTTCCCAGTCAGTGCTTTTGCTACTGAAATCTGAAGACTAGATTTTAAGATACAATACAACTTGATATAACTGAAGCTACTTAGACCATTATTATTGACACATATTAACTTCATTTGTTACAAAACGTAAAAGAGGCAAGATGTCTGTGAGTATATATAAAGGAAAAAAAAAAGCAGAATTGTTTATGTTGGGCTGGTGGATATAACTGGAGAGAACAATAGCTACAATGTTATTTTGATTTACATGTTTAGTATTACGTTTGAATTCTACTTATAAATTATAAGAAGGACACTTCACTAAAACAAACCTGTAGATAAAGTCTTGCAGATTTTATAATGATACATTTATTTGTAAACATAAAGGTATTATGCAAACTGATGATTTTCATAGCTGAGAAACATATGTACAGTTATGGCCTAACAGCTGTGTTGTTACCATGTACTCAGACTGCTGGAGTAAAGTTCTTTCTCAGGGTAACTTAATTTATTTGTGTGGATTTTCTAGAATAGGTAGTTGCTTCTTCCTTTATTCTGCAGCCAAATCCAAAATCCTAGATTGAACTAGTGATAATAAAAAGAGGCAAGAGAGAAAGCCAGAATCAAATTCTTATTTTATCTGATGTTATCATCATCCAATTGATTTGTCATATGCATCTATTTGGGCACAACTCTTAGAAAATACTTTTCTGATTAGTGGTTGACTAAATTATAGGATGTGCATGACTTCAGGGTTGAAGATACAATGAAAGTGGATGCATTCTTTCCCTACCCCTCACATATGCCTGCTCCAGCTTTTTTACCTTGCTACCATTTTTAGAAATGCTGCTTTTTTTTCCTTTTTCATGGGGAGAGCTGAGACACTGAGCACCTAGCACTGTCATTCATTTCCAAGAAGAAATACTCCATGTGATGTTACAGATCAAAGCTAGCTTTTGTATCACTGCACTAAGGTGAAAACATTGGCCATCTTCTTGTTTGACTTGCCACAAATCTGGGTAGCACACTGCACTTCTAAAAGAAACAAGCAGTGGTTTATGCAACCACTGTTTATCTTGCAAAGCAGGCATACAAGCATAAGTTGTTTAATCAAGGTAATTGTTACTGTATTATACAATACAGTAATGTAATTATTTATATAAATATAAATAATGAATACTATACCAATGCAGCAACATTATTGTAATAAATATTACTGGATTAATGTCATAATCATTACCAAGGACAGATTCCTAAACGGTCCTATGAAGACTAGAGACATATTAAACAATTTAGCTATAAAAATTCTGTTGTGCAGATAGGAAAAATCTTTTCACCAAATTGTAAGATCGTGTGCAGGATATTATTCTTTTACTTGCTTGGCTATATCTGCCCATTTTTGTTCAGTTGCTCTAAAATTGATTTGTTTTGTGGTGCTGCTGAAGAACTCTAGCCTTTGGTGATGGTGCTATTGAACTGGGTATGATGCAAACATGTAATAGAAAGGTTAAGATTTAAATAAAAACAAATGGAGTAGTTAGAGCGAATAAGATGGTTTGGGCCAAAAAAAGAGATTTTGTACTGTCATATCTGCTCTGCGACAGCTATAAAAGCTTTTCTGGCCAGGTTATTGTAGATTGAAAAATGTTGTGTGTGATGAACTCTTAACACATGACAAATACATGACCTTTGAATACCATTATTTTTATAAATCATTAGCAGAATTTTTTTATTCCAAAAGAAATCATGATTATCTGATATATACTGTGTAAACTTCTTTGTGTAATTTCATTCTACTCCACCATTAGCTTCCTTAGAAATATTTTCTTCTTTACAGTAAATACTATCCTTTGTATTTTATCAATATTTAATAAAGATATTTGTCTCTTTATTTTCCCTCTTGAGAAATGAAAGTGTTTTATGTAGTAAGTCATTCTATATGATTAACACACTTATGGTACACACAAAATGTTAATACCTATTTCTGTTTCATAAGAGAAAGATATGAAGTCTCTGCATATGAAATAATGCCATTTTCATATGTAAAGGCATGGGAAACTATATAAAATATAGAGTTTTGGATTTAAATTGTACTACTACTCATGTTCTCTGTAGGTACCATATTATAAATTTCTCTTCCCATGGTATAGCAAGACAAACACATCATTTTGTGAATCTCTTTCCAGCAAAGCAGGAGTTTTGGAAAAAAAGTCATTTATTTTGCAAGTAAGAAGTTTCACATCTATCTATCTATATATTTACACATAACATGATTTATAAAACTTCTGTTGCTCATAAATCCATATAGGAAAGAAAGTTGCAAGAAAAAAATAAGATTGCAGTAGTCTTGGAAGAGAAGGAAGACTACGACAGAAAGCTAGAAATCTACACAGTTTTACCTCAAACTATTTTATAGGTAAAGGGAAGAGGCATGGGAAGTGATAGGATTTTCCCAAGATGAGTACTAGAGCCAAAAGGGAAATTCAGAAGTATTTTTAAGTATCCAACAGTCTTTCTCACTGAACATATTACTTCCTAATAATAAGCTACAGCTTCCCACATTAAAAAATGAGGATACTATCTGTTTTGGCTGACATGACCACAATCCCTTCTTCTGTGATGAAAAATTACACCAAAGAATGGCAGAATGACTAGGGCAGTAAGTCAAGTGTTACTGAGTAAACAAGCTATATAAAATACTGATTATACTGATTTAGGTATATATAAAAGCTATCAGCACAATACAAATGGCCTTTAGACACTGTGCAGCTAAAACTGTCACTTTCCCTTTTCTAGTGTGCTTTGGTCTTGTACATCCTGCCCAGACAAAATAACCCTTAGTTATTGCTGCAAGATACAGTTATTCCTCTGCTTCTTTTTCATCTACTTCCTAATATTGATTAATATTGTTCATTTTACCAGAGCTGACTGTGATTCACTGAATATAAAGGGTCAGAGAAGTGGCCAAGGTTTCTTTATTTGATTCCTGTTAATCTTTGCTGCTGGGTATCTAAAGGAAGAGCTAAAGAAAATTATAAGTAACTTAATGTATCAAAAGCAAGACATTAAGGTTAAGAAGATTCTTAATAATTCTCAGAAATATTGTCTTCAAAAAGGACACTTTAACTCTTTCCTCTTACAACTACTATTTTGTGATGCATTCACTGTGGATAAGCATAATTTTCTAAAAACTTGTATAGGTTTTTCCCACATGGTGAGGAAAAAAATAGCCAGAGCTAGGGATACATTAAATATTTAAGCTGCATACTTAACTAATTCTTGCTGTATGTTATCTGAATTTTGGTATTCGACTTGCATTCTGAGCATGTATGCCCTGGTAAGCCTTCAACCATATAAATATTCAAAGTTACATGCCGAAGAGCAATTTATTTACATTCTTTATTTAGGCATCTTGCAGACATAGGACATTCACTGTGCCAGTTGTACACATACTTACTATCTGAATCACTACTGGCATACCATAGAAGTAACAAAACTGCACAGGTTTGTAATTGTTGCTTTTAAATATTCAAAGTTTAAGAGACTAATTAAAAAAAAAAACAAAACTGATATATTTCCTGGCTTACTTATCTAAAAGTCAGTTACAAATGTAGAAGAAAAGATGACACTGAACAGTCCTTACAGTCAAAAATAGATGTAACGTTCCCCAAGTAAGGTAAAATGTGGGGGAGATTTAACAACAAAGAGCCCAACAGACTCTGGTAGATCTTGTCTCTATGAGGCCTCCGGAGTCTGGAGACAGGGCTAAGGTGTAAACAGAATACTCTTTAGTATGCACAGCTAATGTGGTCACTTCTGGGACAGTTAAGCAACCTTTTGTTCGTTATCTACGTTGTTGTGAAGAACTTAAGGATAATTAACCGTGAGTGGAGTTACTGCTTACGAGTGAAGGATGTATAAGGTGTGTGTAAAACACAATAAAGAAGAACTTGCTATTAAGAGAACTTGCTATTATGAGAACTTGCTATTCTGATGCCACACTGACTGGCGGAATTCTGTAACGGGACCAAGCGCCGACAGTAAAAGACACAACCTAAGCTATGGCTTGCTCTCCTTCCCTGTTTTCATCAAGCAGCATATAACATAAGGGAGAATGATGCAGGAAGGCCTCTCACTCTAAACTACGCTCCATGAGCACACTTTTAGGATTTTGGGTTGTTATTCAAGATCATTTTAGCCACTTACCACTGTTGTGTATTGTGAGAATGGAAAAGGATGGATACAATTGCCCAATTCTGTTACTATTTTAAAACTTCTACAAGATGTTAAGCTTGATATAACCTACTGAGAAATTACGTTGGAGATCTAGAGGCCAGAAAGGGTGGTTTTGTTAGATTTTGTTAGGTAATGGCCTTAAGTTGCACTGGGGAGGTTCAGGTTGGATATTAGGAAGAATTTCTTCTCAGAAAGAGTGATGAGGTATTGGAATAAGCTGCCCGGGGATGTGGTGGAGTCACTGTCTCTGGAGGTGACTTTGAAAACAAATGTGTAGATATGGTAATGAGAGACATGGTTCAGTGGGCATGGTGATGATGAGCTGATGGTTGGACTACATGATCTTATTGGTCTTTCCAACCTTAATGATTCTATGATTTTTCTTCCAAGATGAAAAATAAGGAAGAATTGCAAATGAAGGACAGGCACTTCTGTGCAATACCCCAATTCAATAATCCACAGTTAAAGATTCTTGATTCTTGAAACAAGGTAACTAAATCCAACAAGAAAGTGGAAGTTTAGATGAAATTGCTGAAATCTGAATAAACATGTACTATGTGACTAAAAATACAGGAATCCTCTGAGGAAAATCTTATAACAGGAATGCCTAAAACTCCTGACTATTGGAAGTATTCACAAATGAAGGTATTAACTAGGGAAAGTGGAAGTCAGAAACAAATTGAAATCTGTGACCTGGCATCAGGATGGGCAGAGAGCTAAATTAATCTATTCTGACTCTCTGCACCCTAGAAACAAGATTGTTATGAACTTTGCAAAGCTTTGAATTAGGCCTTTACACTGAAAAATCAAATCTAAGAAGCTTTCTGTAAAATGCAAAGGTGCCGAAGGACCTCTCTCAATATTCAGTGTTTGCTCAGAATGAAGAAAGATTTTTCTCAGGTGTGAAAACAACATGGAAATGATGTATTGTGAAGTGCCTCAGATTCCCTGTTATATAATGTAGGAAACAGTATGGTACATGGTCACGTGGAGAGGATGGCTTTATGTTCTGTGGTTCTTGGGCATGGGTGTACAGCATTAGACCGTGCACATTACGAAGGCATCTAAAGTGGGTTTCTGGCCTTCTAAAATTTTCCTTCATACCTCAGTAGGTAGACTGGAACTGTCTTCATGGACTGCTGGTGCTACTAACACTCAGCAGTGAGTAGCCTGAAGCAGGAGTGCTCATCCCACAGCCTCCTGCCAAGGGGAAGAGATGCTGGCCAGCTCTTCTGCCTGCTGCCATGCACTGGCAGCCCTCACAATGTGTTCCTTCGCACTGCTGCTCCTTCCGTGGCCCCTCACCGTGCCTCTGTCTGCATGCACTCTTCACCACCAGCACCACGTGCAGCCTCAAAGGCATGAGGAGATAGAGCTACAGTGTGCATCAGAGTAGTGTGCTTCTCACAGTAGTGGCTTCATTTTCTGTTTTACAGCTGTTTGAGATAAGGCTGAGTTGAAGCTGAGCGTTTATGTGAGGGGAGTATGTATACTGTGGGGGGCGTCTGTGTTAAACTCAGAGCAACAGCAACCCCAGTTGCTGGGATGGCTACCACCTTCCAGAACATTCTGAACCTTGTACAGAGCCTGGCACCTTCTTGTACAAACCCCAGCTCGATGTTTGACTTTGCCCTAACACAGATGCTTCTTCTAGCTGTGAGGCTTGAGAAGCAGGGGCTGCATTTGTGAGGAGGGAAAAGCTGTGCTGATGAATGAAACAGCATTTTCAGACTCACTCAAATGTCTGATGAAAACACTCTCTACCAAGAGCTGGACTAGATGACCTTCAAAGGTCCCTTCGAAGTCAATTCAATGATTTGGTTAATAATAAATACTTCTGTTGACTGTACTGTCCCCGAAATGTTCTTGAGAGATTTCTAGTTTTTTCTATTAGGAGGAAAAAAGGGACAGCTCTGAGATGGGAGTGGGCCTCATAAGGAGTGTGCTTACCTATAGCTGTCTCAGTGAGAAATAATTTCCTACTCTATGTGGCTAAAATCACATAAGAAACCTGATGTATTCATATAGGAAAGAGAGAAGTCAGGTACCAATTAACAGAGTCAGTGCATTCCTGTTATCAGTGAAGTAAGTTAATTGGCAAGTGCTCATCTGTCATTCTAAAGCATCTGCCTGTTCCTTCCTTCCGTGCTTTCTTTTAGGTAAAGCTCTTGGTAACACACAGAGTAAGAAGACATTCTGAATGGCTTGTCAAACTGACTTAGATATTTAGTTCCCTAAGTTTTGCCTCTTCAGTAGGCCGGAATAAGTCTTCTAAACATCATTATTTATTCTGTGAGGAAACCAAGCTGAGGACTTTAAATGACCTAATGGCTTCTTCAACACTTGTAGCCCTTGAATGCAATGTTAGCTGCTTATTGCCTCCACTTAACTCAGTTCCTGGTGGGATGCTCTGTGATTCTTTGTTTTCTTCATCTTTTTCTGAGGACAAGTGATATCTTCAGCTGTTGAAATCTGACTTTCTACAAGCAGCTTGGTGGATGTGTCTCAGGGCTATTTGCACACATCTGGGGAACTCTGTCCATACACAGATCTATTTGAACACATTTAGTTGTCCAGCAAAGTCAGCCAGGAAAATGTTTTGGCAGCTCCTTGGCTTGCTCCACAGGCTGGCGTGTTTCCTTTGTATGCATAGGTAGGTAAAGCAAAGTAAAGAGTCTTGGCAAATGAGCTGTTTTCTGCAGAGTCTTAGTAAATCCCTTCTCAGAGGTACTTGAAAGAACACTTTTTTTTTTTTTTTTCCCACTGGCTTCAAACAGAACTCATATTTAGATGGGGAATGACTAGATGTTGGAGATTCTGCATTCTGCCAATTACAAAACCCCAAAATAAGCATGGTTCCTTATATGGAGAATCTTTTTTATTCTAGCCAAAACCAGTAATTCTGTCAGGGAATCCTTTTAAGTAATTGAGGGGGGTATGGTGGGAACGACTTTATTTCTTCAGTGCACTTATTTGGATATCTTTAAAGCAGTGATATTTACCCTCATGGCTGCTATTCCTCAAGTATATTACTTCTATTCCAGCATCCATAAGAATCCTAAAGAAAATAAAAAATCCCCACAATATTTAAAGCATTTTTACACTCTCTTTAATTTCCTCTCTTCCACTTCCTAAAAACAGAACCTTTTGGTATACTAGAATGCCATTGCTGTTGTTTTCTGTAAAAGCTCTTAAAAAAAAAAAAAAAAAAAAAAGTAAAAGGTGGTGAGTAGTTTCAGTAGGAGTTCTGGAAAGGCTTTGAAGTGCTCTTTTGGATGCAGTGAGCCCTTCTTTTATGGACTGGTTGAGCATTAGGATCTGTAACCCACCAAAATTATTTCAGTGGAAAATGTGACCAATCCTGCCAGATTTCTTTAAGTATAAATACTTGAGTCATCTTTTTGCCTGCAGGATCCAGCTTTTAAAGAGAAATATCAGGTATGGGAAAGTTTTCAGTGTGATTAAAGCTAGCAAATCACATCAGTATTCAAGTTAACTATGCAGGCTAACTATACCAGCAGAAATGAAGAGCTTCAGCATTTTACAGCATAGAAACTCACATGCAGAGATGTTCTCTCTTAAAGTTAAAATACTGCTTTTTTCAAATTTCATCCTTTGATTAGGAATCGTTTAAAAAAATTCTTTGAGGCTGGGAGAGGGGAAGGAGGTAGCAATTATATTGTAAACTAAGAGATTCCATATGCAACTTCAAATATAACTAAAACAATTATCGTAGAAAGACATTAAACTTCCTTAAAAACCGAAGATGTAACTAAGGAAACTCCACTGATCTCGAATATGAATTTAAAATACAATGCATTTTATTTAAAGGTCCCTTCCAACCTAAACCATTCTATGATTCTATGACTCTCTTAGTCCATGTGAGTCACTTTAAGGGGAGATTGTCAAGTGCTGTATTTTTGCCACAGTTTCTGCCCCTCAAGGACATAGCATCATATAAAGCTGAAGCTGAATGCCTGGGTGAGCCTGAAGGACGTTGCTTAGAATATAAGGGAGGCTCCAGCTTAAAGGATCTGTCCTTGAGGTTTCATTACTGCCCCTTTCCTGCGCCTGGTCTGATACAATGGTGTGTCATGCACTTGCGTGACTGCAGTATGTCTTGTTTTGTTTTTTTTCCACAGTGAATCAGAAGAAAGATTAATCCTGGTGAATAATTTGTGTGATTCTAAATTCTTACTAAGATGCACAAATTTTCTTAAGTATCTGGAGTTCACATTGTTTTAGAAAATATTGTGAAACTTGTCTGCATTTGCAAAATATGTTTGTAAACACATGACAGTTCTGAGTATGCATAAATTTATTTGTGAAAAATATTGCTTTATTTGTGGACCATAAAATATTTGCTATTAAAATACAGCATTTTTAAAGGACTTAATAGATATTTATTACAGTCATGCATTCCAAGATGTGTAGCTAGAATTTCTGGGAAATTATCTGACCTTTGTTTTCAATTCTCTGGTTTGGATGATTTTACTGAATAGCTGAATTTGCATACCCACTTCCAAAAGTGAAAGTGGAACAAGTAGCTCTGACAGGTAGCAAGTTTCAGTCATGACTAAAATCAAAGTAGTAATAGTTAAGTAGACACGAAAAGCTTTGACAGGGAAAATTCTTGCAACTGTCTCTGATATATCTCTAGAGAAAATTGTTGTTTTCTGATAGAGATGTTCACATCGGTCAAAGCCTCAAAGGAATCCCAACAGCACTTCCAAAATAGTTTTGTTGGGAGAAAGGAAAAGCTTTCCAAGGTAGCTTAGGTTTAGGTTTGGCAATAGGACTATCCTTCACACTGATACTTGTCATTTGGAAAAAAAAAAAAACAGTCTTTTAACATAATATGCAGTGGAGAAAAAGGGGTAATGTTTCTCTCACGCTCCTTTCCAATGTGTGAAGAATGTTGTTATCTGACTGCTGGCAAAGTGCATGCAATCCTTCTGGATAATGCAGTAACGCTTGCAAGCTTTTGCATTTGCTTACTTTTTAAATGGAAACCTCTATCAAATTTCTTATGTAACTTCTGGACAAGTGTGTACATGCATAGATGTGTCGTCATAGACCGTCCAAAGGGAAAGGAGCTGTTAGACTCTTTTCAGTCCTTTGTGGTGTGTGATGTCAGTGTGTATCTCCCTCTTCCTGCATATTGTACCCTTTTTCAAATATCTTACTCTTTTGAAAATAGGATCTTGCCATTTGACATTTTCTACATTATTTCTATCCCACAAATGAAGAAATCACCTTGTAGGTTGAGACTGAACCAGTAGAGAAGTGCATTCTTTTCCTCACAGACCTGCATTTAAACTGCTACATCACATTCACCTCTGTATGTCACATCTTTTTTTATGTGCCTCTCTTTCTTTGAAATACGTTTTAAATTTTTGACCTGCTCTTCCTTTGCACACACATATAAAACAAAGGCATTGTATCTTTTAATTCAACTTTTATGTACACATATATCTAAACAATGACATTCAGCAGTTGCCAAAGGTCTCTTAGTATCTGAACTGTGCAGTCTTACAGTTGTCAACGTTTGACAACAACAAAAAACCCTATCAGGGAAAGGAACACCGCAGAGATTTTTGTGAGAAAATTCAGGCTGCTCTAAGTAAAGTTCCCCTGCAGAGGAATTACTTTGTAGTAGGCGTGGCCTAAAATGCCAGATATGACTCAACTGCCTCAACTGGGTACTGAAGGTACTTTTTATAAACTTTGCCACTGAAAAGTTGTTTACAAACAATACATAAAAACTGAAATCAAAATTGTTGACATTCAGCTCCACAGGTTATTAACTCTATTTAGAGGAGGACTTTTCACGTATCAGGGAATCTCAGGGTCAAGACCCAGCTCCTGCTCCAGCGGGAACACCCAGATCAGGGTGCCCAGCACCACATCCAAGCGGTTTTTGAAAATCTCCAAGGAGGTGACCCCACAGCATCAGCACAGAAGTGCTTCCTGATGTTTAGATGGGATCTCCTGTGTTTCTGTTTGTGCCCATTGCCTCTTGCCCTGTCACTAAGCGTCACTGAAATTGAGTCCAGCTCTGCCTTCTTTACATCCTCCCATTAGTCGGATATTGATACAGCTTGATGGAATTTATACACATTGATGAGATCCCCCCTGAACCTTCTGCAGCATGAACGTCCCAGCTCTCTCAGTCTTTTCTCGTAGGTGACATGGTCCTTGCATCATCTCAGTGGCCCTTCTCTGGACCTAGAACTGGAAACAGCACTCCAAGTGTGACCTCACCAGTGCTGAGTAGAGGGAAAGGATCTAGTATTAGATGTGGAGGTTGACAGCCCTACCTTCCACAGGAGGATTGGAGCTTGATGATCCTTGAGGTCCCTTCCAACCCAAGCCATTCTATGATCATCTCTCTGAATCTGGTGGCAGCACTTCTCTTAATGCAGCCTGATAGTGTCTCCTCTTTTCCAATATTGTTCTCTATTTTTGGTTTCCCTATTCAGATTTTACTCTTTATACTCTTTAAGTTTATATAGACATTATATATTTTCCCTTAGAGGTAGATCTGGAATAAGATTTCCTCCCTTTTAAACAGATTCACACTGCAATCCCCAAATGATCATGTAGTCATCTTAAGGAAGGAAGAATGGAAACAATGGGGAAAATGGCTTAAAAGTTATCTCTTTGTATATACTAATAAGTTTCAGGATCCTGCCTAGAAAAATGACTGCAAAGAAGGAAAGAAAGGGTTAGGCTGGAAAATGCAGGAAAAATAAATACTTCTTGTTTTATACTACATTTTCCACTTGCCTTGCTTTCATCCCTCCCCCTACAAAATCACCTTATTTTGCTGTTGTCTTCACCTATGTGAATGAAGAAATGTTGCAATTTTAAATTCAATTTATGTTTTAAGTGAATAAGAAATGGGAATGTTATTTTAAAAGGGTGAAGATACTGTATACAATTTATCACAGTCAGCTAATCCTTGTAAATGAATTACTGATAGAGGAGAGCAGCAAGGATTTGGTATTTGAAGGTTTTATGTCGTGGATTTTGGTGAACTTGGAGAAGAATCTGGATGTTATTTGACAGAGGAAGAGGAAAACACATAAATACCATTACCTGGAAAGTAAAGGACAAAAAGAAGATAGCAGTTTAGAAAGGAATGTTGTGTACCCTGAAGTGCTGGAGGAAAGAGGGAAGAGAGATCATCACTGAAGTGTGTGGGCAGGGCAGAGGAAAGCAACGTGGGGTAAGAAAGAGGTTTGGAAGAAAGAGGGAAGTTGATGGGTAATGGTATTTTCTTCCTCAAGCCCATGAAACCGTGGGTTTTATACAAGCTATTGCTTGTATGGCCAACAGAAGTTTGATTGTGTGAACAGTTTCTTAGTGGAACCCAAGAAATTTGAACTCTGATCTCACAGCAGCTTCTCTGTAATAGTGCTAACACTGCATATAATTTCAGTTTGGATCCTTTACACCTATCTTATTTTTCTATATGCTACCTGGACATTTAATTGGAAAACGTAGTTCTGTAGTTGGCCTTTTTAGAGAGGAGCAGTTCCCATCCCACGTCACATACTTCTTGTCTTTCCTGTGGCTGACTTCTTTCCCAGTAATTCTTGCCTTCTGTAAAAACAGAGATTAAACTTCTATTGATAATGTTACAGGACGTCTGAGTTCACATGCAGATGGTATTTAACTCATGAAAAAAAAATCAAACTCTTTTTAGATACCTATTCCCAGAATGACAATGTCAGCTTAAGCTAAGTATCTGCAAATTCTTTTCCTGTACTGTTTTGCAAAAATTGCTTAAGTAAAATGTATTTTCTAATACATATCCAGAAAAAAAATAATTTTTTTATTAAAAAAAAAAATTCTCATTCTGCAAAATTAAGACAAACAGCAAATGGTTGCGTGAATAGCTTTTATCAGTCTAACTAGAGATAGAATTCTGAAGTTTTATATCCAAGCAGAAAATAGTATACAAGTGAACATACATTCAACAGCTTTCAATTTTTTATTTATTTATTTATTTTTTGCATTTCTATTATATTACAAATAAATTGTACTTGGAAGTAACTAAAAGAGAGAATTCTGGCGTGTACAACTGATGCTTCTAGAAGTATCTTTAAAGTGCACATTGATAGAGGTTTACTTCAAAGTTTACTGTTGTTGCATTTTTCCTGTTGTATATCATTGATTTGAATTTTCTTTAGCTTGAACCTTACATGAAATTGCCATTTAGTTGTGAAGAACTACAGGCACAGAATACTTATTTAGTGTGAGGCTATCTCAGTCTTTAGTTTCAGAATATGCACCTATTAAAAATCGATAAAGAAGCTCAACTGATGCTGTAATTTCCTATGGCGACTTTAGCAAATGTTTTATTTTGTTTTTAACGATTTTTATAGACTCTGGTATGATACATAGACTTTGGACAGGGCAGTGAAGAGAAAATATCGATTTCTTCATAGATTCTGATCAAACTATACAAAGATAGGACACAACAGGACTTCAAGGTGAATTTTTGCTTCGTGTGAAACTGTAGGTTCTTAGTTTTCCTTCACAGATCTCTAAGCAATGAAAGATTTACTGTATAAGAAAAACCAAAATCCTGCTTACGAAACAAGGATGAATTACAGTAGAATATCTAGAAGAGGAGTAACAGATGAATACAATTTAGAAGTACTCTCGTCTCTCCTATTCTTTTGAAAATTTTCTACTCCTGCAAGTGAATTGAGAAAATGCTGAACTGTCATTCTGATTCATTGTGGGATTTCTGCTTACATGATCACTTCTAATCATTGAATAACCCTTCTTTAGTACAGAAATGAGAGCTCCTGTACAGATGGACTTTGCAGAAGATGAAGTGGTAAACAACATCAGAGGATTTTGGTTCTAACTTGTTAGTACATCTTCTGTTTGGGTTCTCTCTGAACCTCCCTGGATTTCATCACTTTTATGTTTTTCAATTCATTCACAAAAGAGCCCTTTTTTGGAAATATTCTAGTTTTATTTGAGAAAAAATGATATACTTTAAACTACTAACAATTTAAAGAAAACAATCTTTCTAGCATCTGTGAATAGGAGAGTGTTATTTTTCACCATTTTAATGCACATAACTTTCTTTTCTACTTATTACACTCATGCATCTGTCCCTTTTCCATGTGTTGTATGTCTTTTCATTTCATGCTTATTTTGCATCAGATCAACTTTCATCCATTCTCCTTCCTCCTTGTGCTCAGCAACATGCATATGCATGCTTTTCTTTTTACCCAGCTGAGAGCCACATGCTGTGCACCTGTCTCAGAGGGAATATGCCTCCTGAGTCTGTTTTGTACAAGACAGGCTCATGAACATTAACCAATATATTTATGTAATAAAGTGAGGAGGGTTTAACTGTAAGGACATTGCAGAAGATTTTCATATAATAGCATGTTTGCTTGACCTTATTCACTGTTGTACAACCACATGCTATTTTACTGTACTTCTGCAGTAAACTCAAAATGGTATTTGTGTTGTTAAGCTGCTTTTGATTTTCTTCATGTTTATCTTCAGTTTGATACACAATTCTGACCTGGTGGCAGTCTCAGTCTTAACAGCTTCAGAGAAAACTTGTCCTGTATAGTTTGAGCTATAGTTTGATTACTTTGTTTTCCTTAATGATGTTTTTAAAAATGCAGGGAGCTCAGAAATCCAGCCAGGATGTTAATTCTTTCCAGTTTGCTCTGATTCAAGAAAGCCATATACCTTTTTTTTTTTTTTTTTTTTTTTTACAAAGCCAAAACAGTAGAAGATTGAGAACAGCAAGAAGCAGCTAGTTTTATTAGCACCTCCACTGCTATTAATACTTGTTAATGTTAAATATTAAATAATATTAATTGTGAATGATACTAGTAAATAATATTTATATACCATTGTACATATAGTTGATAATAAAGCAAATCTCAGAAATAAACTCCTTCATTGGCATAAAATGTTCATTCCAGAGGCTGGGTTATAACCTGTTCTGTTCACTTTCAATGTATATCTCATTCATACTTGGACTCTAGAACATTCTTTTTCTTTCCTTGCAAAATCTGCCATCCTAAAATTTTCTTATTATTCTTCATCTGCTTATCCAGTAACTGAAACTAAATTTTTGTAGCTCCATTACAAAACCTAAAAAATGGTCTAAAACTTTTATTAATTATTTTTAACTTAACTTCACTGAAGTGGAGAACCGTACAGTGTGAAGTAATGCAAAGTGCTTTAGCTTTGCAGAAAACACACAAGTATTCTTCTGGTACCACAAATTCCTGATCACAATGCAGTTTTTAATATATAATTATATAGCTACGCTGGCTAGTTAATTACAGAAAATACATGAATTGAGAGATTGATGGAAACTGCAAATTGTGAAAATATTTCAGAAGTAGAAGGGAAAAAAATGACAACTACTTACTACAGATCATTTGCACAGCCTTAGGGTACAAGTTAAATAACAAATCTTTTTCCCAGAGCTGTTGACAAAGTTGGCACCACTGACAGCCCAGGAAATAACAGGACAATGCCATCTTTTACTTCTAGGCAAAAAAACAACAAAGACTTTCTAATTAAAAAAATAAAACATAAATAAAAAGCAGTTCAGTGAATGGAGGAAGATGTACAAAGCAGAAAATGTGGTTTCTAAGCCTCTTTGTGGGATCAGTTTTTTTAAAACCCTGTAAAATAAAGCAGGATCCTCTGTTAGTCCATGCCGCCATAATTGGTGTAATTTAGAGTATCTGTACTATTTCCACTTGAGCTGTGGATTTAGCCCATTTTGACAGTCTCTGTGACAGAATATATTATAGATATTTGCTTGACAGAATTTGTACAATTTAGAATTGGCTTGCTTGATTAATTCTTTGTGCTTGTGCCTGCCCCCTCCACCTACCATGCTGAGGGCTATGTCATTTAGCATGACTCCATTATATTCAATTGAGCAGTGGCTGCAGGAGGCCAGACGGCATATGTCCTAGGGCCATACAAGTGCTATTTAGCTGGATGCACTCTGCAAAGCCAGAGGCACTCGGGGGGACTACAAAAAGCGTCACATCAGTGATATAATAGTGAGTGCCTGCACCATGTTATGTAAATGCTCGCTGTGGTGAAGTGTATGGTGTTTCTTCCCAGCTGGTTGTACTGTTGTGTGTGCATAGTAGGTTGCTGCTGTTTGCAGTAAATAATTCACAGCTAATATTGTTGATAATCTTTTTGATGAAGTTTAAAAAATGCTCAGCTGTTGCCATTCTCTTACCACACTTCACATTTTAGGAGAACTCTTAATTTTCTGTATGCCACAAAAAGTGGGAATGGAGGGAGTTGTTTGAGGTATGCAGAACTAAGGGATGGGCACGCATCCAGGGAATCTCAGAGGGAAATGCAGGCTGTGTGCCACACACTGAACTTGCTACATATGCGCACATCTGATCTAGCACATGCACTCAATGCAGATGGTTAGCAATTGCACAGATCATCTCCACAAGGCATGTCCAGATCCTACTTACCCGAGGAGTCTGGAAATCCTGGTCGTATGGTCAGTCTGTGATTTATCTCCTCTTTGTTTTTCCCAATCCTAAAATTCTATCTACCTAAGGAGGAAAGAGAAAGAGAAGAGAAAGAGGACATGCCAAGGAAGACATACCAGATTCATGCTAACATTAAACATGTTGCAAATGGTTGGATTACCATAACATAACGAGCTTCAGGACCTCGGCTAAATCTACTGTGTGTGTATTTTTAGTTTGCTGTTGCGGTATAAAATGTATTCACTTCACTTAAGCTATGTCATAATAACTTATTTGAATATTGAAATAAAATGCTAATTAGATGCAGTTGGAGGAGAGCACATGGCAAATTACAGTAATACCACTGATGGCTGGTAAGTTATTTGCCTGTGGTAACATGATCAGTTTTGATCAAATGCTTTTTCTCTTAATCTTCTGGTTCTTAAATAATGGGCCTTCTCTCACTAAAACCTGCACCAATTTTAAGTTCAATTACTTTAACTTAATAAGTCTGAATGCTTTTCATAACCAATTAAGACACAATTTTCTATAATTAAAAGTTAAATATTTATTAAATCTTCAAGTCCTTCTTCATTAAATAGGAGAAACTTACCATTCTTCAGAAGGCTCTGGCAAATTGTATTTATTCCAAAAAAAAAAAAAAAATGGAGAACTTGTGTTCCCAAATAACTTCTGCATAAACAATCTATTTGATACTGCTTTAAAGTATCAACTTAGTTTTAGCTGTACTGATTATTGTCCCATTGGTAGTTAGAATATTTTCCTAATATTTTGCATTGAAAATCTTGATGGATCATAGCAGGACTTTGAACTGTGGGAAGATGATGTCAAATACGTACATCACAAGACAGCTTTCTTTTGTGTGCGATATATCTTAAAAAATCAGCCTTTTCCACCATCTCAGGGCTTCTACAACAGGTATATTCCCACTGATACCCGTGATGGAGTTTATTCTTCTCTTAAGTATTATATGGGTGAAATATTTATTCACTTGCAAATCCCAGGGTATTAGTTAGGTATCCAGCTCTGTCTGACTTCCAAAATCTTAGGTCTTACCTGTATAAATGATTATCCACATGATTAACTTCAATTTGATGTTCTGCAAAAGGTAACACTATTTTAGTATCTGTGAAAAGTTTTGATGTGAATTGTAACAAAGCATAATCAGAGTATATTTCTTATGGTGCTCTCAGTTTCCGTTCAATTATCATTCATATTTTCCAGAAGAAAAAAAAAAAAAAAGGATAACATCCAAGAAATCAAAACCAACCTGACTGCCACTGCAAATTCACCATTTATTTTGTTAGGATTATTTTGTGTTTTTAGCATTTGTTGTTTCAGTGTATCACCTAAAGGTCACTCATAGGTATCTTAGTGGAATTTCGTTAGTCACCCATGACAGTTTGAAAAATAATTGTAAACTGTGTTTAGATGAGAGAAAAGCAACAATTCCTTCAGGAATTGGAAGCAAAAAAGCACCAGACTTGGACGTATTTCTTCCATGATATTACATTAAATGAAATCAAGAGTTATTTAATTATAAGAGTCAACACCAAGTTCCTTGACGCTATCGATACTCATACGTGAGCTTAAACTGAGCTACTGTGTTGTGCAGATCTGTCTAAAAACAATTTATTTTCAATGCTTAGAGAAAACAGCTATTTTCTTCCCTCTCTGGTCCTTGTTTTTGCTAAGTATTCAGTAAAAAATAAATGATTCTATTGCATTGAGGACAGGTTAAAAGATGGAGTTTAACCAACAGAATGAATACTACCTTATATAAATGTGATACTCTGTATAGTATTATTTCATTTTCCAAATTCTGCCATTTCAAACATAGAAATGGTTTGAAAATATTTTCACTTCTGCATAAAACCTTTTACATTTGGATCCTGTGCTTGTATTGGAATCTTCATCCTTACTCATGAGCACAATACTCATTATTACTTTAAAAATTGTATGTATTTGTTTCACTTCTCTTTCTTTAAGCGTTCCTTTCACTTTTGATTCTGAAGATGTTTTTTTCTTTAACACTCAGATTTTATCCCTGGTTCCTTTCACACAACATGCCTTGCTATGTTGCTTATGAATCTTGACTATGAATTTTTTTCCTCTGCATTTAATAATGTCATGGTTTATAAACTGTGTAAGCAGTAAGTTCTTAGGCTGATTCAGCTTTTGTTAACAAGTTAACTTTTGGTTCATTCTGAGTACAGATATATCCTACACGTTGTATTACATATATAAAATCTTGGTCAAGTTACAGCACAGCCATGTCTTCTTTTCTTCTGGCTGTACTCAATACACTTAGTTTGGGATTATACAGATATGCTGATTTTTTTTTTTTTTTAATGAGTTACGTGCATTATTACTACAGGCCTGTTATCTAGCAGGTGCATTATAGTTGGAAATGGTTGTACATCTTTTTGAAGCTTAACACAGAGATTTTGGAACTGGAAATTTACTTTGAAGATGCCCTTGCACTTTAATTTTAAATATGTGATTAGAATCACTGAACAATTTAGGCTGGATGGGATCTCTGGTTCCACTCCCTACTCAAAGTTGGCCTAGCATCAGTTACAGCAGCATGCTCATGGTTTTCACAGTCAAATTCTGAACACCTCCAAAGCTGAAAATCCTACAGATTTTTGGGGAAATCTTTGCAGTGCTAAGTGCTCCCCTGATGAAGGAGGTTTTCCTTATGGCCAGTGGGAACTTCCCTTGTTGCCATTTGTGATCACTGCCTCTTGTGCTGTTTTTGGCATCTCTGAGAAGAGTCTGGTTTTGTCTTTAATATAACCACCTCTAAAATTGTTGAAGACAGCAGGTGAATCTTCCCACAGCCATCTCTCTTCCAAGCTGAATACACACACGCCTATCAGCCTTTGCCCATATTTTTTGTGCTCCAGCCCTCTAAGTTGGTGACCCTCCTCTGGACTTGCTCAAATTTATTGAAGTATTTGTTGCACTGGGGAGCCCAAATCTGAACTGCTCTAGAAATCACCTCTGACACCTCAATCGTAATGGAATAATCCTTTCCATCATCTTACTGGCTATATTCTAATACAGCCCAGTATGCAGATAAACTTAATTGTCTCAAGAGCACACTGCTAACTCATGCTCAACTGTCCACAAAGACCTTCAAGCCCTTTTATTCCAACTTTGTTCAGCCTTCTGTCTGACTGTGGCATGGACTTATTTCTCTAGCACATTTACCAGTCACTACAATGTGGTGTCATGCATTTGCTGAGGATGCTTTCCATCCTGTTGTTGTTGCTGTTTATGGAGATACTTTCACTGATGTGAACTGGAGATAGCAGAGAAGGGGAGAGGAGAGGAAGGGGAGGGGAGAGGTGAGGAGTATGAGTGATGCAGTCTGCCTATTTTAAAACACTACTTAGTCTTTGTGGTTCTTATGAGTCACCAGCACCTCTGTTTGGAGATTGAGAGTGTAGGTCTCTGACATTTCAAAGCTTAGATGGGCACCTTTAGCCCTCTTAGACCCTGGGCAAATATTCTCATTAATAAATTTCCATGTAAGGATGAGAACCACTTCCTTCTGTAGCTTCTTCTTTTAAAAAATATGGTTGCAGTTAGGTATTGGGAGGACAAGGAGGGAAGACAGAGGGCTTTGTTAAAATATTTGACTTTTTGCCATCTGAACCAGATCTTACCAGTCCTTACTAATTTCTATTCCTAGGTTTCCCCAGGAATAAGGCATATTGTTACTCTAACGGTGATGCTAGCAGCTGTTTTAGAGAAAAATTTTCTTATCAAACAATGAGTGTCTTAAGATAATTAGATTTTCTTAGCATGAGGTGATGGCTAATGGGATGGTCCGGTGATAACATTTTTTGGCTTGTGTAACTGAAATGGAATTAAATACCACGGTAAATAAGTCATGACATTCTATATGTGTGTATGTACAGCTGTGCCTAGAACTGCCCCCACAAAATATCTAAGTATCACATTAAGGAATTAAATGAAACAGAAAATATTCTGCCACTGGATAAATGTCTGTGTATATATGTGCATGTGTATACACATATATACACATACTCACACCTGCAGACATATATGTAAATATAACACATCCTTGACTGCTGCATGTGTATTTGGTGTCGGAGGTAAGCAATAGTTTTCATGCAAGGATTTCCAAAGTCAGAAGTTCCCTGCTTGTCATAGAATCAAAGAATCATAGAATTATAGAATGGCTTGGGTTGGAAAGGACCCCAAGGACCATCAAGTTCCAACCCCCCTGCCACAGGCAGAGCCATCAGCCTCTAGATCTGGTACTAGATCAGATTGCTCAGGGCTCCACCCAACCTAGTCTTGAACACCTCCAGGGATGGAGCATCTACAGCCTCTCTGGGCAGGCTGTGCCAGCACCTCACCACTCTCTCTGTGAAGAACTTCCCCCTGGCATCTAATCTAAACCTCCCCTCATAAAGATAATGGAAGGGGAGTTATGCTCCTGATGACCAATGGAAGCATGAAGGTCATTGAAAATGGGATAGGAATGATTGACCATATAATAAATACATGAAGATTCTCAATGAAATTATCAGACATGAGATATAAAGCAAGCAAAAAGACATTTTTAAATACATGTATTTTACTGCACAAACAAATGAACAATATTTTTGGCATTAAAAGCCTGTGATAGGAAAAGAATGCACTGATTTAAAAAGAAATTGATAGGACAAGAGGGAATGACCTCAAGTTGCACTAGGGAAGGTTCAGGTTGGATATTAGGAAGAATTTATCCTCCAAAAGAGCAGTTAGGCATTGGAATGGGTTGTCAGGGAAGTGGTGGAGCCATCATCCCTAGAGGTATTTAAGGAAAGAGCAGATATAGAACATTGGGACATGGCGTCTTAGTTTCAGCTGGGATGGATTTTTAATTCGGAGTGTCTGATACGACGCTATGTTTTTGATTATAGGAGAAAAACAGTGCTGATAACACACCAATGTTTATAGTTTCTGTTGTACACAGCCAAAGCCATTTGCAGAAAAAGGCCTAAGGAGCTGGCAGGGAACAGAATTAGGACAGCCGACTTGAACTGGCCAAAGGGATATTCCATACCATGTGGCTTAATGATTCTATGATTAAATGATAGTACTGGAAGAATATCCACTAAACTATTGAGCACGATGATACCAATGCAAATTTTTGTATAGGACATCCATACAATGCAAGCTGGCAGAGTTGTGGAGAGTATGCCAAGGAAATGTACCTGTTCTTGATTTATTTTCCTAATTGTTTATTAGAAGACACCCAGAAGAGAGTGTTGACTGTACTGGATCAAATTGTTCTTAAGCCTATAAATGCAGTAGTGTTATATTGTGTCCTGACTAAATTTTTCTGTACATTTTTCCTCTAAATATTTTTGCAATATTAAATAGTTTTCAGACTTACACTAAGCTTAGTAATTAAACAGTAAATATTTGAAAAGAAAGGTACTGTATGAACTATCTCCTGGGGGAAGGAAACAAAGCAAAAGAAATATGCAAAATGAGACAGAAGATTTCAGCTTTTGTTTTTTTTATTCCTTATTAACTAGTACAAAAATACTGAGAGTCATTATGGGCTGCATTCAGTCACCCAAGCAGAGGTATCTTAGCCACTTCAAGACATTCTTAGATAATTGTAAAGGGCTGGCAGAAATTTCCAGGAAGATCTGCAGAAACACCTGTGCCCTCTGGTGCAGCAGCTGAAAGCCAAGACTGCGTCAGGTAGCAGTAGATGCCTCTGCTTACAAAAGTGAGTCAACTGGAAAGAGTAGTATTTACTGCAAGATGATAGAATCTATATGAAGTTCTCTTGCTCTGAAGCTGAATCCTTCTAATCTGAGAGTCCTGAATGCATACTCAGCATCTAGTTCCTTTTGCAGCAAAATTAGATTGAGGAAACACATGATGGAGCTTGGGGAGCTGTACGTCTCTTTCTGAAGTAGGCACATCCTGTCTGAACAGCTTAGTTTCTTTCAGGCAAGGTTGACTGTCTTGACTAAATCTCCAGTGACTATAATGGGACTTTAACTATCTACATGTATATGTCTTTACCTTGAAGCGATCCCGCTTTCAACTGCAGTTCTTGTGAACAATTTGTTGGAACTTTTTCTCGCTGTGAATCATTCCTTTACCACCTTTTTGCTATGATGCCCATTTTTTTGGCCCATCCTGTTATAATCTGCTATTTCTCTCCTAATTTCTTCACAACCCCTTAGAAGATGCACTTATTGAGGGAGGTCTGTTCTCCCAAGTCATATATTTTAAAAAATGCGTTATGAACACCGTAGAAGCAGTGAAATAAGTTTTAATCTCAGTGTTGAGTCTATGAATTTTGCCACAATCCTATCTTTAGTTATCCTGTGGTCATCTTCCTTAAGTTGTTTAGAACTCTAGATCACATATTTTTGCTTGTAATTTTACAGCACTTATCAAGTATTTGATTAAGCTCTGAACTGCTGCAGCAATGTAAATAATATATATATATATATGGAATAAGAAGCAGGACTTACATAACTATAGAATTGTTATTCTACTGAAATATCAATAACAATAGGAGCTTAGGTCCTGATTCAGGAAAGAGTATAAGCATTTGTTTCCGTGATCAAGTAAAGTCATCACTGGGAAGAGCACGCAGGTCTGACAAACGTATAATGGGTTTTTCAATTTAAAACTGCACCCCAGTTTTGTACGTTCCTGTGAAATGATCTCCCATGTATTTAACATGTACCTTGGACTGTAATGCTTTTCAAGAGCTGCAAAAGCCTTAAGCTCGTAATTTGTAAAATGATGAATTACTTCCTCCTAGGTTTATGTATATTGTTCTCCTTTCTATTTTCCCTTTTAAACTAGAAAAAAATCTGAACATTCTATAAGGAACTTTGTTTATCATTTTTCTACATTTGAGATTTCTAATTCCCTTTATGTGTTCTTTCTTAGTCAAAGAGTTTACAATGGGGACTATCACTTAAGTAGGGATAGCAACTAATAATAAATAGGAATCATTAAAATTAGAAGCTGAAAAGACCTACTACATTGTTTAAACCACTCCCCAGCCACTTTAGGATTGTTCGCTACAGTATAGTTTCCAGAGTTTTGTTTGGTCCAGTTGTAAATGACTTTTATTTCCTTGCATTATTCTCCTAAGAATGGTATCACAATGTTGAGTGCCTCTTTGTCATTTATTAAATTTGGTAATTTTAACTTACCCTGACTCCTCATATATGGGTATGAGTGTCCTTTTTGGGAACCCTTAGCAGGATTTCTTTTACCCTTTTGACGGTTTTGGATCTTCCATCAGTCTTATCTTTTCTTCATTCAATTTATACCTGTGCTCTGTGTGTCTAGTTTTTAATCTTTTCCCATGAGTTATTCCCTCCCATTCCTTAACTATTTTTATTGTCTTTTTGGTGAATTCTCCAATTTGTTAACATCTTTATGGACCTGCTCCTCCTCCTTGCTAATGACAATGAGAAAAGAACTAAAGTATGTTATTGTTCAGAACTGTCTTCTGCAATTTTATCCCATTTTTACAATCAGGGTTTTTTTTTCTTCACCTGTGTCAGATGTATTAGTGTTTCATTATCTAGTGGGACTAGAACAATGTCTACCCTGTCTGCACATAGTCATCAGCTAGCTCAACCAATTCATCTAGCTGGCAGCCCTTTTATTAACTTGACTATGGCTTCCAGACCGCATGCAATTTACATTCAACCATCTTGGAACGTGGGAAGAATCTGCTTGCAACTTCACGTGCCTGCATGGAAACACCTTGAGGACATGATCAGCAATTTTGAGCATCTGAAGCCAGCAACACTGATAAAAAATACTAGTTAGTCAGAGTTCTTTGCTATAAACCAGAAGTATCGCTTCCATGTTCACATGAAAGCTGCAGCGTGAGTGTTCTGAAGCTGTCATCTGTAAGATACTACTTCTGCAAAAAAAAGTGTTCGTACCATTCAAGACAGTAAAATGGTTCCCTCTTATGTATGGCTCTAATGGAGTACGCTCAGGTAGCGTAACCAAGTGGGTTAGCTTGTTTAGGAGTCACCAACATTTCATCAGGGACTGCAGATTTGTTCCCTGTGATTTCTTCCCATATTTCTAATAGCTGTTGACATTTCGGACAATGCATGTGAGGAAAATAGATGCTTGGAGGCAAGCAGCAAATTTTCAGTATTTTAGGGCATTTCTGCACATACGGAAGCAATCAGAAATATGTTCATTTGTATGGTGGTTCCTTGTGACCAGACACGGGACAATTACGGTGTAAAAACTTTATAGCTGTGAGAAGTAGTGTACCACCACTTTACATATACTGAAAAATACTTATGCCCCATTTGTGCATAAATTGCTAGCTTGGGTACAGTGTGTGCAATATCTTGTGCATAACCTTATGACTGAGACAAGATTTGCTTGAAATAAAATAATTTTTATTTCTCTGAGCCTTACTCGGATTATCTTTTGTCTGAGTTCTCTGGTGAAGCCTACTTATTCTTATTAAGGTGTACTTTGCACCATGTCCCTGTGCTGTGCTGGAGCAACATCTGCAAGATGTTCTTCAGAGTTTCATCTGAGTGATCTGTACATTCACTGACTGAATATGGTATGATCATTAGTAACCTGCTGTTCTAACAGAAGTCACAAATTCTGGAAAATATCAGAGATTATCAGTGAAATGGCAAGACTTTTAAGGAATGGGAAGGACTGTTTTTCAGATACTCTCGTGTATGGTGAGGTGGAGATTTAGCTACTGGAATAGCTAGTATCTGCTAAACACTTTGTTGGCACCATTTTTTTGTGGCTAATCCTTACAAAGAACTTGGTTAACCATTAGCCTGTGGTGCCCAGCCTCCATCTCTACTGGAGATTTCACAGAAGCCAACTGTTCCAATCAGAAGGATTCTCAGCTACAGATGTTAAAAGAAGTTACCCAATCCAGATATACTCAGTAAGCGCTCATGTTCAGTGGCTATCATTATGCCCTGGGCTGGTGTTTCTAAGCATGCTAAATTCCAGTATTAGGAAAAGATAGGAAAGATTAGGGAATGTAAGGATTAGTTGCACTGTAAGTGCTTTCTTTCCCTGGGCATTTGCCACCATTCATTCTCCCTGATATTAATAAATACAGCATGAGCCAAGAAGTAGCGTTCTACTCACTTCATCATGTGCCTATGTGCTTGCTTCCTAAAATTAATGCAAAAGAAACACATTTGAGCATATAGGTTCAGCATATAGAGCCTATAGACTTCAGACTCTATTTCATATTCCAGGGCAATAGTTGCATTGTATGCTTTAACTTTTTCCTATCACGCTATGTTTACCTGTCTGGTAAGCAGTCTTCTGCTAGGCTGTAGAATATATCTGGTAGCTTTTGAAAGCAGAGTCATTTCAAATGGAGAGAAATTATGATCTTTGTGCAGCTTGAGCTTTCTGTCCAGTAGAAGAGGCGTTAATGTTTAATAAGGATTGGGGAGAAAGATTGGGAAAAAACCCTAGGCAGAATGTCTCCACACAGAGAAACAGAGAATGGTTAATTTGTGCTCCAAACTGCCAAGGACAGCAGAAAAAAGCAACCAGTATAAATAATTAAAGCAGAGATTAGATAAATATTTGGGGGGGGTTACTGTGATGGAGTAATTGCTGATGTTGAGGAGAGGTGGACTTCTATGCTTCCTGGCCCCTTTTGTTCAACGGTGTCCTACAGTCCATTACTTAGTAGCCTGACATGTGCCATGATTTGTAGGGTTTAAACCACATTTTTTAAAAGCTTGCATAAGAATGAACTGCAGAACACGGGCTGGGATGTGACTTTGTCGTGCAGTATGGCTTTATGATTCATTCATTTCCCAGCCTTTATTTCTCCAGAGCTGGTGCTGGGTTGGCATCCTGAGCCCTGCAAAGACACACAGGGCTGAGTGGAAGGAATATCAATGCTTCACTGGAGCCAGACTCAGGCTGGGGCAGTTGCTGTCAATATACTGAAGTTGAAATACACTGACATGGTGGTGGGGGAGGTGTTCTGCAGTGCTGCAGATCCCAGGAATACCTTATCTTGGGAGCAGAGAATTAGATTATTTTTATACATTCACCAGCATGGTTGTTTCTTGTTTCAGAGATAAACAGCTACAACATCAGGTAAACGACACAGCCTGCTTTTTATTGTTTAAAAAGGGAACAACTCAAGCAAACATGTTTTAGTAAAAATGAATAGTTTCATGCACGAATACAAAAATATTACTTAAAGACTCTAGGAAATTAAGCTTGAAGCTAATTGTTAACAACTGAAATATTCTTCTATTGAAGGAAAGGGAAGCAAGCAGCAACTTACAGTGCAATACTAAATTTTCAGTGCATAATTTCTAACAAAGCCTTTAAAAATAAAGCTTTTTATTAAAACACTCGTCAGAGCTCAGAAATACTTGCAAATGCATCAAAGGGCACAAGAGCTCCATTAATCTATCAATTAAACCACTTTGATTTTTCATGTCTGTTTTCCTGTGTTCACATTCTTATCTTTTCTGATATGAATTTTTAACCTTACAAAAACATCCCATATGAATTGCAGGGCTCCGTGCCACTTTACGTGGTAATCTCGGGGTGTCATCTTTTACCCTGTGGTGACTGCACATACCCTGGAGATGTGTTCTCACTCATGCGCTGAAGCCAGACTGGATGGCGAGCTCAGCCAGGCTCTCCTGGAGACAGGGAAATACAAGGTACCATTTTTTTTTAGCAGACTGTAAATGATTCCTATTCTTTGCTCCACAGAACATCCGATGTGGTGCCCAATCGGCTGAGAAAGCTGTACAGACGTCAGTGTCTCTGGGTGTGTGTGTGTGCATGTGCGTGTGTCTGCACAGCCAACTGCAGCTGGAACCTCCATTAGAGCAGCCCTATTGATTTCTGGTTCACTCTGCAGTAACGGGGCTAGAGTGCGGGGTGGAGGGGAGGGAGGGCGGGCGGGGGAAAAAGACCGGGGAAAAATCCCAGGATGACTTGAAAACAGGAATTAATGGAAGGCACATTGGGCTGTGTGTGCATACATACAGCACATACTTACCAGTTTCCAGAGATGTGCCACTGTGGTGTTTGCTTAAAAAGGAAAAGATAAAGAAAAAAAACAACCTTAACAAAAACAGGCAGAGCAATCCCCATGAAACAACAGTCTTCCAAGGTTTCAGATCCTGTGCATGCTTGGATCGATGTTTTCTCGCTGCTCTGCTTTGCACACCGAAGCTGTCTGCAAAATGTTAGTGTTTCATCCAAGGACTACAGGAGATGCCCGCTTTAAATTGCTCTTTCTCTGTGCACCCAGTTATCTGCTTGTGGGGAGTGGTGGTGGTGGTGGTCTTTAGAAATTCAGCTCAGAGTCTGTCAAACGCAGCACACATAAAGCTCCAGGAAGTTGCTCTGCATTTACTGGCAGTCATTTTCTTGTGATGCATAATGCACAAGATGCCATTGCAAGCTGAGGTGTAAAAACAGGGGAAAAACTGATGTTTATGGTAGTGACTGAGCTTTCCTCTTCCTCTGAGGTTTCTTTCCCAGCTAATATCTGGGAATAATTTATAGCTGCATGTTAATATGTTGTCTTTGTATTTCAGCACATCTGCGAAGAAAATCCTTGCAAGGAAAGTGTCTTTTCACAATCGCTGTATGTCACTCTGGCAAAATATTACTGTGAGCATTGTACGATTAAGGGGGGAAAATCCCCCAGCACCGTTGACTGTTTGGGGAGTGGGGGAAGGGGTGACGGTAATACCTTTAAAAAATGAAAGGCGGTAAGCCATTATTAGCAAAAGCTATATTGAGCATGCTTGCCAGACAGGCAGTGCAGCTCAGCTCTAGTTCCGCCCAGACATGTGCCTTGCCATTTTCATTTTAATCAGTCTGCTCAGGACGGCTGCTGATTCATTTTGCGGGATGGCCCCCTGGGAGCCAAGGTGGAAGCCTGAGGCGAGCTGCTATTGCATCAATGCAGCACTTCACATCAGACACAAGGAGGGGAGACAAGGCTTCGGCAGCAGAACGAGTTCAAAATACCAGCCTCGCTATTAAAAAACAAACTAAAACACACCCTGCACCCCTAGCCAAATAAAAACTCTGTGGGAATAATTAAAAACGAAATAGGAAAAACCCCAAAACCCAGTCCCCCTCTGCCCCACCCTCCTCAAATAATTAAATAAAATACAATTAGCAGAGAAAAATCTCTTCTGCTCCTGCCTTCCCCTCGTACCCTGGAATCACTGGAGCCACCATTTCTTTTCACAGCTCCTCGTCTAAAAAGAAAAAGGATGCTCTCTATTTCTCTATTTACCTGATAACTAGCTGGGGGTGGGATACCTGATTTAGCTGGAGACTTTGATTTGTGGGATTGACAACCTTATTATGCAGTGAGCTTATTATTGATATTATTCTGCTCTCGGTTGCCATGACCACCTTGTGAGAGACATTCAATTTTCTCTCTTCCATCATCATTATCTATGAGGCCATCTGTTGTGGAAAATGAATTCAGCCTCATTTGCATGACTGATAAGCAAATTTTTTTTTATCTATTTAACAGAAGGTCATATGCCGGGGATTTGGAGCTGGTGAAAAAAAAAAAAAAAGAAGTGGAGGAAAAAAAAAGGCATCTCGAGAGGATGAGTGGGAGTGCGTGCATTAGAGGATGTATGTGGAAGTAAAACAGATCCCTCAGGCCTGCTAGCCTATCCTACTGCATTTGTCATTCCTGCCAGGGCGACATTTTTTTCCCCCTAAGCTTCTGCACACTAAAGAGAGTGAGAGCTTTTTCCCTGCAGTCTTCTTGAAGCCCCCTGATTTTTTTTTACTCAGTGTTGGTGGGTGTATTTTAATATATATCTATTTTTTTAATTCCCTGGAACATGGGGTATCTTTTCAGTGTTCAGTGAAGAAAAAAGCAGCATTTTCTGGGTCTCTGTGGTATGCTTCTTACTCCTCATCCTTTCAAAGTTGTAGTAAGACAGGGTGTTTCTTAACCGTGCTGAAATGTCTTTCTTATGTTTAACTTGTAAATGGTTAACGGTGCAGGTGTGGGATGTGTTTTATGTAGGGTGGGGGTTGATTCTTGTAGCTAACTGGAAAGATTATTGTGATTTTTGCAGTTGTTCTGTAGCTTGTACTTAAACGGCCATTGTTTGCTTTTTTCAAGTTCTTCTGACAATACTGCTGTGCAGCCGAAATTATACTGGGCTGTAGAATAGCTTATAAAAAATCCTAAAATGTTTGTTTACTACATGAACGCATAATGTTGCATGCTTTAAGCATGTTGTTGTTTATATAAACTTGCTGCATGTTGGATGGTACTTGTTTGATACGGAGAGCCAGAGACAAAAAACTTCACAGATTAGAAAGCTCATGTCTCCTGACAGCCAAATACAATTAAAGAAAAGATTACAATATAATATGTTTTTACACTAAAGCTACGTTTGAAAACAGTGGATTTGTACTTTAAAAGGGAACACTCAGAGGAGAGTAGCAATTACAATGAACACTATCTTAAATATTTTGTATCAGTAACAGTTTTTCCTTTTCTTTAGAGAGAAACGGCTCTGTAAATAAGGCATGGTTAATTCAGTTAACCCTCTAAGTCTATACTTCAGTTTTAAAGTAGTTCAGATAAGTATGACTGTAGTCCACATAAATTCTGTGTGAATTTAATTTTATTATTTTAGTGCTAAAAACTAAATGAAGAGTATAAAAGAAAATGAATTATATTAGTAAAAAAGAAATAGCTTGTTAGCCTCTTACAGAAGAGATGTTAAACAGGTTTGCTTCTTTTATTTGTCACTAACAACGATTAAACTTAATGGAACAGAAGCATGCCATGTCTTTCTGTGTACTGAACAACATACATAGCCTCACCTAGCCACAGAGGAGATTTTTTAAAAGCAATGCTTACTTCTTTTCTACAGAAGTAATGTGTGCATTACTGTGGAGTTTTTACATGATAAATGTTTTTGCATGGTTGACAATGCTCCTTTTAAAGATATAAAAGGAAATACACAGTACCCTTTTTCTTGCAAATAAATGCAGTTGTGTTTTATTTACAGTCTATAGGGAATCTCTTTTTATATCTTACAACAGAGAAATGGTCGTGAGTGCTAAATTAAAGGTGGAGGGAAGTTTCACTTTTATTGAGGTCAGATAGAGATCAGGTGTCTGACTTGCCTATGTTAAGTAACTTACTCTAAATTACTTGATTAAAATTCCTTTTTATTTTATTTTAGAAAATGTTCTGCAACAAATCTAGCATTAACTTGTCACGATAATCTATTGCTGATTGTTGTTTAAAGGGCACTTTTTTTCTCTTATCCCTCTGATTTCAGAAACAGGATCTCTCTTGTAGATTTTTAAAAAGAAATAAGATTTAATACTGCTTTTGGCATCGGCCATATTTATCATGCCTACTGAAGTCTGCGGTGGAAGTTAGATTACAAAACTAATTTTACACCCAAAGTTCAGTACAGTGCAGTAGTCTGGCAGTTGGGGTAGACTGCTTGAAATGGTGCTAGTTTCCTCAATGGACTTCAGCTCCAAGTAATAGGATACTGTGTATTAGCAGGCTGCATGCAAAGGTTGAGGTCTGTGTCTTATCCCCTCCACCCCCCTTCACTTGAATTGTCAGCGTCTTCCAGAGGCTTGTGAATAAAAAATTGGTAAACTTCTGAAAAAGCCTAAGAGATAACACAGTCGGTTCTCTTCCCTTGCCCCCCAAAAGTTAATTACCAAGCTTGGTTGGATTCCTCCTTGCCACCCTGACATTTGACTGCTGCTAATTCACTGATTAATCTCATTAATGTGATTATAGTGGGATTTGTAGTTGGCTGCCATTGTTCTGCAGACAGTGCTATTCAGCCCGAGCACTTGCCACCTCATTCAGTTTGGCTGTGATTTTTCAAAGGCGGTGGGGCGAGCCATTGTGCACGCCGTGCCCGCGCCTCGCCTTTCAGCACCGGGAGCTGTCCGCCGCTGATAGCAATTACCTCCAGCGCCGCCCGGCTTCCCACCGGCTCGCTGGCAACGTGGAGACGGCTGGCTTTCATCACCCTAATGATTCCGCTCGCTGAGGTAAAGGCAGGAGAGGCTTTTATGCCTTCTAATTAGGCGATGCGAAGATGGCTGTGGTAAAGCGTCAAATCTCTGCATTTCACTACTTCTTCCTTTCTTTTAAAAGCTGTCTTAGCGTGCATTTTGTTTTCTCGGAGATCTACAGGGCAGTGTAGCTTAGATAGAACTTCCTTGCAGCCATGCAATTTAACTCTTAGGACATGAGGGACATTACAGCTGTTGCCATACTTAGCCCGACTTCTTCACAGGGGGAAAAAAAAAAGAGAGCTTTGTTGAGGTACATCATTTCGTTTATCTTTTCTTCTTTTTCTTTCTTTCTTTCTTTATTTTTTTATTATTATTATTATTTTTACAGATAAACAGTGCATCTAGCTTGCTACCTCAAAATTCGTTTGACCTCAGCAGCAGTACCGTGCCTGGGGTCTCTTCTCCTTGTGCACTGAATATCCATTTTTTTCCCAGAGTTTCAAAATAGTAAGCATGTTATGGATTGAAACTTGATCTGGAGGATCTTTTTAATGTTTCATTATGCATATGAATGACTTCTGCAGTCTTCAGTTGCAGCAGTATTTAATATTCAAGTTTCTAGGTTAGACGGTTTTAAATCACAGTAGGAAGAACTTTAAAGTGAGGCACTTTACACAACATTAGGGCATGATCTGCTCTGTCCTATTTGATATTTTGACTTTTATCATCTAGAAGTTACATTGTTATCATTTAATATCTGCCAACTGCACATGCGCAGTAACTTTTTTTTTTATATACATCTTCTTTTTCATTTGTATTCTTCATGAACACAACTGTGTACTGGAAACTGAAGCCACACATTGAACTCTATTGTGTGAAGGATTTGCCAGGACAGACAGTGAACTCTTGCTGATTCTTGAATTAAAGATACTTTTTATGACAAAGTGTCTTGATGAGGAAAGGGTGGGATCTATTAAAGAAGCAAACTATGTTTTAAAAGATTTAATATAGTAAATATCAGTGAATTCTCTGTAGCCATCGTATTTTATGGATAATGTTTGCATTCAAAACTGATGAAGTGCACTGAAACTGAAAGAGGCTGATTGTTGCTTTACTACACATTTGACGTTTATGTAGTTTTTCAGTCACTGATACCATATTCGTAATAAGATTTCATATTTCTTCTTCATTTCTTTTTCTTCCCTTTTCTTTCCCACACAAAATCAAAAGCCCGGTGAGTAAAGCATTGTCTCTTTATCTGCTTTTCAGAACTATATGTTTCAAGGCTGTATAAAACAGGACTGTATAGGAACAGGTTTTAACAGTGACAGCCACAATATGCAGGCCAATTAAGGCCGCTCGTTAGCGGGTATATTCTTGTAATACTCCTGTCAAGCTGAAATTGCATTCCCTTATTGACAGTAGTGGGTTCGTCTGATGCTTGAATTATGCTTTCTCTGTTTGTCTAATGTTCCAAGTCTCATTAGAAACCACTACCAGTGGAAAAAGTAAAAGAAACTGAAGGTTTTCAAGCATTCTTTACGTGAAATTTGCTAACCTGTCCAACTTAACCTTCAGGAAAAATACTGTGCTCTCATTAACACTGCTTAAACATGACCTGCATCTCCTTTTCCCCATGGATAATGCGCGTTGACGAGACACAGGTTGGGGGAGGGAGAATCCATCCCACAACATTAAACCCATACCTTAACGTCTTATGGAGGATAATTAGGCCAATGAATCATCAGTCTCCCAAAATTGTTTTTTGCGGTTTTTTTTTTTTTTGTAAATGTTTCTAATTTATGCTTAGCCCCTTTCTCCCTAACAGAGTATTTATATACCTTCTCCCCCAATTAAGGCAACTATTGTTCTTGTCTTGTGAGAAAAGCATTGGGGTATTTCTTTGTGTCATCCTAAAGGTTGGAAAATATGAGGTTTTTTTTTTTTTTTTTTTTTTCCAGCTAAATCACCTTCAAGCCATTTTAAAAGTCTGAAAACACCTGCTATGATATGTGTGCCCCATAGTCATCTTCACAACCCTATAGGGCTAGGTAGCATCTAACAAAAAGAGGTTAGCTTGGGAGGGAGAAGGCAAACCTTGATTTTTGCAACGAGAATGCATTTATTGAAAGATTCTGCACTAAATCTTACACTGGAAAGCGATCAGATTAATCTATGGGTACAGATACCCCTATACACATATAAAGAGGACCTTGAATCACCAGGTGTGCGCCTGCTTCTAGGGCAGCGTTGATGCAAGTGAAAAAAACCCTACACCAGATTGCATGCCGTCAGGATGAAGCAAACATGGAAGCTCGACTCCGCGCTCCGAGCAGGAGGCCGCTCTCCCGCCGACCCCCCTCCGCCCTGCTCCGCGCCGCACCGCCCTCTCCCCGCCCGCACCCCCGCACCTGCGGCCCGGCCGCTCCCGGGGCTCCGCGCCTCGGCCCCGGGGGAGCCCCGCGAGTGCGGGGAGATGTAATCAGAGATGACAGAGAAAAATTAAAGGAAAAAAAAAAAAGAGCGAGGTGGAGATGGGGGGCGGGGGAAGAGACACGTAAGTCCTCCTTTTTTTTTTTTTTTTTTTTTTTTTGCTATCTGAGGGAAACACTTCGTTTTCCACCAAAAACGTGTAAGTCGTGAGGGCTCAGCTATTGTTAGTCCCTGCCCCTGCAGGCTGGCTCTCCTCTGAATTGCTACGACAAACTTTCCCGAAAAAGCCCCTTTCCTGCCATCGCCATCAGAACGCGGCTGCGTAGGGCTGCTGGCCCCTTCTGACTGCGGTGTGATTCCTGCAGGGCGGGATGGGAATTGTAACCTCTGTAGTGACCGACATGTCTGGGCTCTGCACGTCAGCCGGGTCGGGAGGGATCACCTCCGCGGCTGGAAGAGGGTTCCGTGTGACCGTGGGTCAGTCCGCCCCGGCCGCCGGGCTGCGCCCGCGGTGCCCTTGCGGCGGCGAGGCGGGGGGAGCGGTGCGGTGAGGGGGGGCTGCAGCAGCACAATGGCAATAAGGAGGGCAGCGGGCGTGGGTACGCGGGGAGGGCACTGCGCTGCGTGCGCGCTGCCTGCCCGCCTGAGGGTGGGATGCTGCAGGCATCGCCGGGGAGAGGCGGCACGGCGATGCCCGGAGCAGGCAGCGGGCGCGGCACGGCCAAGTCCGCGGGGCTTCGCGTCCCCCCTCCCCCCGCCGCCGTGCCCACACACACGGGGCTGCCTCTGCCCTCGCAAAAAGATCACAGCCCCTCCCTCTGCCACCGAAATGACATTTCGGGGACGGGTTCGGAGGAAGCGGCGCCCGCTGGCAGCCCGCTCCCGGCGGAGGGCAGCGGCTGCCCGGGGGCGAGACCCGCGGGGAGCTGCCCGGGGGCGGGCGCTGCGGCAGGCGGCGGGGGGCCGCTCCCCGCTATTGTCTGCGTGACACAGAGCCCGCGGGTAGGGACGCGCTCCGCGGCTGAGCGGGAGCAGCGAGCACCGCAAATCTGCGTCTGATTGCCGGGAATAGTGGTGTCGAGAGGCACTGCAAACCTTTTTGTGTGCGAGCCCTTGTTTACGTTGGGGCTGGCGATCACATCAAATTCAGGTGCGCCAGGCGCTAATGGTGGAAGGCTGCTAATCTGTTCAGTCGGCGATAGTTCGTTTCTTTTGTTTCAAAAGGCAGCTCACGGTGCGTAGCAGGTAAAATAAGCGAGGCTCTAGCAGCTCCCCCGGGTTACCTCTGCAGACCCCGCAGAGGCACCCCAGAGGCAAGGCGATACCTATTCCTGCTCATTATTTCCCTTCAAAGATACAGCCGGAGGTCGACCGGTTCGGGGGTGGGAGGGCCGCGCCGCGGCGGAGACACCATTTTACGCCGGTAGCAGCGGCGGGGCGGTATTTTTAGCGCTCCCCCTCCCCGGTGGCCGCGCCGTGCCCGCTGCCTGCAGCGCTCCGCGCTGCCGGGGGAGCGACCCGGGAAGCCCGCGAGGGCGCCGAGTGCGGCCCCGGTCCTACCCGCCCCCGCCGCGCCGCCGGGGGTTGGGCGTGCGCGGCCGCAACTTGAGCCGCGCGTCGAGAGCGGGAGCGGGCGCGGGGCTGCGCGTCGCCGCGCTGGTGGCAGGAGGAGGCAGGGTAAGTGCGCGGGCCGGGGCCGGGCTGCCGCAGCGGTGGGGCTCCGAGGGCACCGCTACCGGCCCGAAGCCTCCGCGCTGCTCTTAAATGGAGGCTCCAGCTGATTCTTCAAGCACGGGGCTGCACGCATGCCCGTCTTTTCAGCGTTCGGTGGTGGCAACTTATTAATTTCTGTCTCCGACTTCAGTGAGCCCGTTGGTTTGCTGTCTGAAAGCGTTATTACTTTTGTCCATGTGGCAAAATAATTAGCATACAGATGAGAAGGGATCCTGCCTCTGAGCCTCAGTTGCGGGAGAAGATGTGCAGTGCAAAGTTGATTGGATGAATGGAGAACAAATGGTGGGCGTTCAAAAGCATTAGGAGAGTTTTGTTGTCGTGGAGCGGGTCTGTCAGTTTCCTGGGTGAACGTGGTAAGATGGAAGGCAGGGTGGCTGGCGCTGAGGCGGCTGCTTGATGGAGCGTGGCCTACTTGGAGGTGTGCAGTTGGATCGCGTGTGGCCGGTGCCTTTGGACTACTTTGGCTTGCAGTTCTGCGGCGTTCCCTTTGCGGTTCCCTCAAGGTAAATATGGCCTTTTGTCGCTGTTGTTGTGTGCAGACACTTTGCTGCTGTTGACAAAGTGATGGAAAGTTCAACTCCTGGGGCAGTTAACAAAGAATAGCCGGGCTTCGGACTTCTCCCGTGCTCAGAGCCGGGGGACGTGGAGCGGCTCAGGGCCCTCTCCCGCTTTCACTGAAGTCTGCGGGGAGTTTGACATTGCTTCCCTGCAAACAGGATGGAGCCCTCTGAGGCTGTTGTTTTAGGAACGACTGCTGGAAATGTCAGAATTCTGCTGCCGGTTTTCCAGAACAATGTGGGTAGAGCTGTAAAATTAACAACTGCTGCTTCAGTGAAAGCCTCGGTGTGATTACTTGTGATTGGCGTGGTATGTATTTTCTTGGCTGGAAAGAAAAAAAAAAGCTTATTTAACGCAAACTCGCAGTGATTCTAAAACCTGAAGTTATTGATTGACAAATTAGAAGTGAGTCTCAGCTCCACATATCTCCACCGTATGTGTGTCTTTTTTGCTTTAGTGAGAGGACAAAAGAAGAAAATAAACAAGCTATTTTTGAATTCCATGTTTTTTGCCAGATGATAACACTGAGTCAGACTGGAATCCCACTTCTCGAACACAGCATCCATTGATGGGCATTTCTTATATAATTCGGATGCTGTGTATGAAACGAGGGATGCTTTAACATCTGGTAACGTTTGCTTTTTCTGTATAGTCATTTAGGAATGTTTTTATCCAATTTTAATGATTCTTAATCTCCTTAAAAATGGTGATTTTTGGTTTTAACTGACCTAATTTTGAAACTGCAGTTAAGGTTGGGGTTAAATAGAAATTATCTTGTAATGGTCTCTATGTTGGTTTTTTTTGACTATTTTAGAACAGTTTGATGACTGATTGCCTTTCATTTGAGAAGTGTGGGTTTTTTGTACCTTTAATTATGTTGTTTGCAGAACAACGGTATCTAGTTCCAAACAATATTTAGTTTCTACCACTCACTATTTACCTCTCTCCCACTGTTTTTTTCCTCTAATTGACATTTCGGATTTGCACGATAGTTTAGTTTCAGAAATTACCAGGCAAAACTCTTTGTCATGTCTCTCGGCAAACAAAAAAATCTTGGAATATGCTGTTAACCCTTTGCAGGCAGTGAGCAGGTACTTCTGCTCATTGCTCAAGGTTCTTTAAGTTTGGAAAGATAAGGTTAAACTTGGTTGCTGTGCTGTGGTTTGGTGAATGTAGATGTGTCTAGTTGTTTGCAGTATGGCACATTTTAAAAACAATCGAGATGGCAACATAATGCTCCTAGCCTTAGAAATACAGAGTGATGTGAGGCTATGCACAATAAAACAGGATTTTTTGTTGGGGGGGGGGGAAGTAATGACTGCATTTTTTAAAAATTCTGTGGATTTATCAAGTGAAACAAAGAGAATAGCGAATGATGGCAGTGAGTAAATGCAGAATTCAGCACATTTTAAGCGAATCAGAGTTGGATTCAATTTTGTATGTATTTTGCAGCTTGAACTTTCTGGAGAGGCAGTGTTGCTTTTTTTTTTTTTTTTTTTTTTTCTCCCTCCCTGTTATTTCAACCAACAAGGGCAATAGTTAAGTACTAAACATTGGAAGTGGTTTCTTTGTTTTAGGTTCAAATACCCACATTTTCAAAAAGGGCGATTTTGTCATAGTAGTTCTTAATTCACAGTAAGACTTTGTTGTTTTACTCTACAGTCTTGTATCTCAGATATTGTAGAACTGAGAAACTGTGTTTGCAGACAAAGACAATTAAGAAAGAAGAGGAGCTACTTCAGTGTATTCAGAGGTATATTATTTCTCCACATTTATTAAGGACCATTTCTGAGGTTCTTCTTCATTGTTTAATTTTTGTGTTGAGGATATGAACAAGATATATGCAAAGAGTATTTTGATTATACGTACATGCAAACGGGTATATTGGGATTTATTAGGTAGGCATAGAAACTTTGCAAAAAAGGTACTGTTTTGAAAACTGTTCTGCAGCAGTCAGGCTTTATGTAGACTCCAGAAGAATGCAAATATAATTCACATCCCTCAGCATGTCCATGGGAAATCAGCACGGGCATTTCTTTTTAAAATGCATAGTACAAACACATTTGTAAAACAAAGTTCTCTGTGACAGAACCTATTTCTTGATCAAGTCTGAGCACAGAAGTTGTTTTGTTGAGAGATCCAGTGGTGGAAAACTACTTTGCTGTTAAACATGTATGCAATACTAAAGAATATGGAAGTACTGATTTTAATATCATTTTGCCTGAACTTGATAAATGTTTGTATCATGTTGATCAACTTCCAATAAAGACATGAAGTTTTTGATAGCACAGTGCAAGAAAACTTTGACTGTAGATTACTTGCCGACCTTTTCTTTCTCATTTAAGGAATCATGAGAAATTCCAGTAAGATTATGAATAATGCTTTAAACAGAAGTGTAGCCAGACTTTGAAGTGCAGACAAAATAGCATCATCTCCACATATCTTAGATTAAAAAGTCACAAGGAGAGCAAATCAAAGCTTTTGTTGACTATTGGCAAAGATTATCTCCTTAGAGTCCTTCACAGTATATTTTTCTTCTGTTAGAACCATACTGACTATTTTAACCATAGAGGAAAAAGCAGGAAGATGTGATGAAACTGAAATGAAGGGGGGAAATGTCTTGTGTTGGGAGTAGGGTGTGGAGGCAAGCAAAATAGGATTTTTGATCCCTTAAAAAGGATCAGGAAAACAGTAAACATTATTAGATTGGATTTAAAATTGGATCTCAGATCAGATTTGCAGTGTGCATACTAGTTCAATATGTTTGTACTGAAGATGCAGATGCAGAGCACAGTCACTAAGTAACAAAACTAGCCAACTTGGTTGTGGAAATAATCAAGGCTGCAGGGCACCCCATAGAGATCCATCAAATCAGGTCTGGCATAGAACTGTCTGGTAGGTAGAAAACATTAAGTAATCAATGCTGCGTCTGCCAGTAGACCCTTTGGTTTGCTGAAACTCCCACCTGCCTAATGCATCTAGGCAATTGGTTTCAGAAACCAGTTTCCTTCAGGATAAATTTTAAGTATCTTGAGGCTCCATCATAAGCAAATTGATTATAGCTCTGCACCAGGCAAACTTGTAAGCATCTGTAAAGGCACGGATTTTCAGCATAACCAGCACTTGGGTCTCCTGTTTTCTGAAGCATTGAAAGTGTACATCTCTCATACCTTACGTCAGCACACCATTTTTTTTAATCAGGAAATTGATTAAAGAGGACATGGTATACTGTGAATATTTGTTCATGTGGCATAACTGTTTCAGACTGAATCTGGCAAGTGTTCTCCATCACTACTTGTAATGGTGAAGAGAATCAGTATAAAGTAGCAAATTTTTTTGGAAATTACTTTCATGTTAGGTTTTAAGAAGGCTGCTGTTTTGTTTCTACTTCACATGAGCCTGATCCTGACCCTAAATGAAAGGCAGCAATGAGCTTTGGATTATTGGTAGGCCAAACATATTTCTCATGCAGCTCCAGTACAAAAGAAGACATCTCCTCACTGTCTCATATGTTTGTAAATAATAAGTTTGTTTACAGACAGGATGCAAATGGGAGTATAGTAGCCATTCAGTGGAGCCTGGTCAACGAGTAGCTTATTTTTCAAGTCTCTCTAGTGATGTTTCACTTGCATTCATATAAATGGTGATACTTGAAAGATGTAATACCACATGAATTTATATTTCATATAATTAGCTTGCTCTATTTTTTTCCAAGGGAAATTCCCTTTTCTCCTTCTGTCTCCATCCAGTACTAGAGGATATTACCAAGGGAATAAAATTTTATGCCTAATTTTAGTGTTCCTCTGCCTAATGTGGTGTGAATAAGTACCATGTTACAGCGTTTAAGCCAGTCCATCTTTGTCACTTCCTGAGCAATTCCTGTTCAAATAAAAGAGCCAAAATTCAGGAAGAGGGAGTATCCATGATTTGTTATGTGGATGAACTGTAGAGAGGGATTCTTCTCTCTGTTGGCATAGTTGCATAGATGCTCTGGCATTCCTTTCAGAGTTGCAGCAGGGATGTTCTTTGTATAAGGATCAGGGAATACCCTTAATAGGGGTTCCCCAGGCCTCTTGTGATACTGATGATCAGTGGCTCATCTGTTTATTTATCTCCTTCCTCACTATTCACTGTTAAATCAGATGTCTTAATTTTGAGTAGCTTATGTCTGTCCTTCTAAATAAATGTTTTTGGATTGTTTTCATAACATGTTTTTCAGAGGATTTCCTCTTGTCTGAAGGGGAAAGGATTAAAGACAATACTGTTTATAAAACCCTTGCATACCTTGTGATTTTCATATCCCGTGTGTAAATATCTGGGATTGTTTTCTGGGTATACCCATATTTAGTGAGAAATAAAGCTGTTATGTCATAGAAAATGATAAGGTTCGATACAGGGCTTTTTATTTTCTGTGTATCTTTAGTGTCCTTGGCATGTTTAAGGCAAGTTGCTGTGAATCCAGAGTGGTGTTTTTGTGGTGACTTAGTTGTGCAGCATAGTTTGACTGATTTAGTTGATGCTACAAAGCAGACACAAAGACTGTTCTGGGTCTTGTTAGTAAACACCCAGAGTTGATGAAGGTTAAGGAAAGCTAACTTCACAGGCAGATAAAAAATGTCTATTCCAACAATGGTAAGATGACTGCACAGGTTGTAAATTTTTACTTCTTTACTAAGACATACTTACTGTGTACATCAAGAGATTTGTAATGCTCTGACCCATTGGCTGCTGACCATTCTGCTCCCAGCCTCAGACTCTATTTTCCAGTGATGGGGGAAAAAAAACGAACCACTTCTCTCAATCTTTTAAGTAAGTTATTTGACATGTTTGGATCTGGGGAGTTAATGGATCTCCATATTCCAGGAAAATAGTACAGTTCTTCGTCCTCAAGGATGGTAGGTGCAGGTCCGGCTACAGCATTCTCAGAGGAATTAAGGTGATATTGGGACATTGAAAGTAAAAGATGCAGAGACTGTGATGAGAGGAATGAGTAGCAATATCATGCCAGGGAAACAGAATCAATTGTTCAATTAAAAGGAAGCTGCCAATGGAAAAACTGAGGTCCTATTGACTGATAAAAGGAATTTGATACTAAGGAAAATGAGAACTCCGTGATCATTTGGGCATGTGACCGCAAAACAAAGAAGAGGACTTCAGAGATGGTTATGGGCAACAAACTTGTTGAGGAGGGGTACTTAGAAGAGTCGGGAGGTGTACTTGAAGTCAGGAGTACTTCATGAATTCAAAGACCAGCTGGAAAAAACAGTGGAAGCTCAGATGGATTTATTCACATATTCTATTTTCGCTAGTTCTTTAACAACTCTAGGAACTCATTGCTTCTCAGTTCCTTCATCCTTCTCTCAGATGGTGTCTATATGGGGACAGGGAATGAAGAATGAGCCTTTCAAATAGCCTGTTTATTTCAACAACATTTCTGTGTGAACTGTCAATTGTACATAAAACATAGATAAGATGAATGGACCACACCCAGTATTCATAAACGTGTGCTAAGTATACATATATATGTGTGAGCATGTAGAATTTCTAAATTCTGAAGATCATACAAGGGAAAAAAATAATGGCTTTGAAAGAGTTATCTAGTATTCCACTAAAATAGATGGGAAAGGTAAGACTGTAAGCTGTCTTGTCACCAAAGCTGTGTTTTCTGTGAATAAAATGCAGACCTTTGGGACACTGTCACCATTTTTCAGCATGTATTCTTTAAACTTTGAGAGAGTGAGGTTTTTGGGAGGGCCTATGTTGCTTCTCCTTTTACAGCAAGTTATACTGCCTCACCTTCATTAGCTCTGAATCAGTCCTTCTTGCAGAAAGGCTGGTAACGTGTCTGGGTAAACTCCAACTGCTCTGAAGGACCTTCTCAGGGGCTTAGCTCTTCAAGAAGAGACCGTTTCCTCTTCAGTTGTACTTAACAGCTGTAAAACCATGGTAGTATGTGTGAGTCCATATACTGCAGGCCAGTTCTTCAGAGTGATAGAGCAGCCATCATTGGTGGATTTCCTGAACTATCCACAGGTCTGACTCATTTCATGTTTCATGATAAAAAATATATACGAGGAGATAGAAGAACACTTTTATCTGTAATCTTTCCAACTTAATATTTTTTTTTTTTTATTGGTTACTTTGGCTAAGAAGCAGCAGATGATAATTAAAGAAGAGGGTAGATCTTTTCTGTGGGTTTCTTTGTCCCTGGTGACACAACTGGTGTGAGAAAAGGCACACTTGAATGGTGTCCCTTGAAATCTGAGTATCCTGATTCAGCAAATACAGGCACTGCAAAGCAGTATGGAGCAAAACATTGGTCATTTCAATGCCTTGTCATTTTGCTTTATGGACACCTCTGCAGACCAGATCTCATCCCATATACATTCTTTCTTTACCTCCTACCTGCCCAAGAGCCAGCACAGATTGCCACAGTGTTATTTCCAGCCAACTACAGTAGAAAATAAGGTTGTATGACAGGAGTGCACATGTGTTAGTGATTCATGCACTCTGCACTTATTTATCATTTTATATACTTGTTACAGTTAATAAAGTTTTATTTTGTGAAGACTGTGATGTATTTGTTCTGTTAAAAAATAACAACAAAAAAAAAAACTCCCTTTACCTATTCTTGTCACCAAGTTCAGTAAAATATGGTTAACTTGAAAGTAAATTTTTTAGCAGTTGTAGGTATAGCTTACTCTTAGAGCAGATCAAGCGAATCTAAAGCAGTGCCGCCAGTAACACATACGAGAGTTTTCTTGTAAAGCTTCTAGAAATTATGTTCAGATTGGCTCCTATAGTTGTTCTTTTGTGTTCAGAATCACCAGTCTTTCTACTCTCACTGAAAGCATCTTCATTTTTGTTTTGGAGGCATTTTTTAATTTGCCAAATACACATTAGAAACCATTGGGCAATTCCTGTATCTTTATTTCCAGATGGCACTTCGGGAGCTAGGAAAGAAAAGATAGACTGACTTTTTGGAAATTGCAGTTAATAAAGTACTGGTATCATTGTAAATATTATGGTATAAAAAACTGTTTTTGCATTACTGCAGAAGCATTCCTAAAAATGAGAGCTTTACATGGGTTTCATAATTGCACTGCAGTTAGTGAGCCATCATTACTTAACCAACTCAACAGTGTCATTTGTGTTTATGCAGATGGAAGTTAGGAGAGGTAGAAAAGGGGTATTTTGCTTACTACATTTTTGTTTTCCTACGCTTTGCAAGAGTATAAATTCTTACACCTTTATAATAATCATGTTCACTACAGATTTGTCAACACCAAATTGCTAACCAGTGGTAGCAGTCAGGGTTTACAGGTTCCTAGAGCCAGTATGTTGCTAGTTTTCCAGGGTGTAAATACCTTTTATTTTTAGGCATTTGCACTGAAAGGTGGATGTGAACTCAGCACGCAATTACAGGAACTAGAATGACAGTCTCCTGTATCTGAAAGCTTTGCTTCTGCTGTTGACCTTGCTAGATTTGCATCATGATTGTTCCAAGGGCTAAAAATCATACTGTGTTTACCTGCCTGGTGAATACCTGTATTTTATTGCAACTTCTATTTTTTGCCTCTGTCCTCTGCTTTTCCTCAATTTTCTTCCTTTCTTGAAAAATCTGCTGATTAAATTTAAGCTCTGTACATGAAGAGAAAATAGGTGCGAACCTATGAAACAGACATAAGAACTCAATTGGTTTGTGTATCTTTCTGATGCTGTTACATACTCAGTATGGAAAACTGTAAGCACGAAAATTGGGAAATTAAGAATTTAGGGAAGTTGAATCTAAATTCGTAAAATTGCTTGGACAGAACACTGGGATCCCACAGTGCACTGCCAGTTACTTTGCCAAAAATGTCTGCAAACTGCATTTTGACTACCTAGAATTCCAATGTAGTTTTGCCTATTGGAGTCATTTCTGCAGAACATTATATTTATAAAAGCCTTCAAAGTAGCACAAGTCATAAACAAATTGCGTTCCCAAGAGCTGTAGAATGGCACAGCTGTTTCTTGGAAAGGTTTCTGCTATAGGCAGGACTTAAAAATAAGGCCTGTTTCTCCTATAACTATTTTTCTTCCTCATCCTTAGTATTTTGACTTAAGGATGCAAAGAAGTCATGAGATTCCGGTTGTCTCTTGTTTTAGACAGCTGAGAGATGAAGAGGAAAAAATATTGAGGAGTGAAAACTGAGAAGGCAGAATCAGTGCCTATCATGACAGTTACATAGTTGATACATATTATGGTTTTTCAGCTTGGAGAGTTACAGATTTCAGATCATAGCTTAACGTGTTTTAAAGCAGCAGCTTTGACCTGACTGCTAACTGTAACCCTAAAATGACTAAAAGTGTTTCAGCTAGTGTTCACACATACTCTTAGCTGTTATTTTTCTGCTGAAACATCAAAATGTTAGAGCCATGGTAACAGCAAGAAGAATTTGCCAGACAGCTTTATTAGAACAAGGAGACAATACATTTGCATGGATACATTTGCAGAGCCAGTGGCCTAATCCTGTTCCTACTGAAGTCATTCAAAATTTCTTCAGCGGAATAATGCATTTTGTATTAGTTTCTAGGTCTGCCAGTTCACCTACACACTTTCCCAGTATGGCTTTCGAAGCAATTACGTTTAGAATATAATTATTAATCTGTGCTTTATCAGTTGAATTCTTGATGGCTTTATCATTTTGCCCCAAAGTCTGGATAGTAAATTCGAGTTTGGCACGTCATTTCTGTGAGTAGTTTTTTGAATAACCACAACCTTGGTTGTGGTAACATGAAAACAGTCTTTCCCCAAGAGGGATCACACCCATGACATAAGCTAAGAAATACTTTACTGTCCTCTCCAGAGGCAAGTTGCTGCACCTGTTTACAAGTGTCTGGAAACACCAATGATCAAAACAGGATCAAAGTGAAAGGGATAGGATATCTTTATTAATCAGCCTTTCTCTTTACAAAGCTCTGTGTGACTGTTAGATTTTAATGGTGCTAAGATAGTTCTGGAAAATTATGTTTTTAAATATACTCAGTGGTTGCCACTTTTACTTCAGCTGCCTTCAAGCTTTTTTGCTGCCTTGAACTCTGCACAGAGATTTACTGGCGTAATTAAAAAAAAAATCTGCATGGAAATGGAGAGCATGCAACTGCTTTAACTATGTAAATCCCTCCATGCATCATACGAGACAATACACAAGTTTGAATACATTGCTGCAAATCTTGAGAACATCCTACATTATTAATAAATAGTTGCAGTCGCCTGCTAGGTACATTAGGAGGAACTTTATGCTTTAGAAAATGATATGGCTGCTTGTAGACGGATCTTAGCAGAATAAGATCCTGATTCCTGTATGGCATACTCACCTGGGTGCTCCTGTTGAACTTCATTGGAATATTCATATGCTGTTCTGAAGTTAAACTTAATCATTTGCCAAATTAGAGTCTAAGCATGCAAGTGAGAGATCAGTTTCGCTACTTAGTGGAGTTTCAAGACCAAAGAAACTGCACATTCATCAAAATGGAAGAGCTTTGTAAGTTCCTGTTACAAAAACCTGTAAGTGGGACAACAGTGGAAAAAAAAATTACAATGTTTCTCTTTCCAAAATTGAATGGTTTGATTTTCTACTAGAAATGGCTTTTGGGATACTTCCTTAAATTATCTTACAAAATCAGCTGCAGCGAAGTCCCAAATGCTTTTGATTAAATCACATGGTCCCATTGAATTCGCGTGACTTTGACGCTACTTCATTTGCCGACCATCTCATTTTAAATTAACAAGCATAAATAAGTTAACCTTGTATGTCAAAACCTTTCTCAAGCTGCAGTTGCAATGACTGATGTGGTACTATCTCCTTCAAGTTTACTTACTTCAAGAAGACTCAGATCCACGTATCTCTGAAGTCTGCTAAAGTGGCTCATTTTTTCCAAGCGGTCAGCAGGCACTGCTGAAAGCCTCATGTCTGTAGGTAGGAGACATCAGAGAATGGGAATTCTCTCAACGTTGTGCTTCTGAATTTGGGCTTACATTGTCAAAAGATTATTTTCAGAGTAGTTCTAATCACTTGACATTTACTTACAGTCATAGAATTTCCTGGCGTGTCAATGCTTGGCAGAGATGTAGAAAATAGATTTGAATACACTGCATTGCTTGTGTAACATTGTGCAAATTTCTTTTATCTTGTGGAACACTTTTGCATGTAAAGTAGCTGTACACTGCTTTGCAGTGAACTATTATCCAGACCCTTTTGCCATTTTTGCACTTCATCTTTGTAATAACCATGACAACTTTTCTAATACAGAAGTCACTTTGGAAATAGACAATGTGGCATGAGAGCAGATCTGCAGATGTTACCACTAGCGTTTGTAGCTTAGCCTACTCAGTTTTGTTAGAGGCTTTATTATTTTTTTTAACAGTTACTCTGGGCCAGCAAGGGAAAGAAAGTTAGGAGGGAAGATAAGAACAGGTCCCCTGTGATGGACATAAATATTATGGTTTTATTCTTTTACAACTGTGATAGACTCTGCAGCTTGAAGGGATTTCAGTTTCATGGTACAAGCTGGGAAGTAATCTGTAGAAGAGTAGCAGGTGCAAAAGTGTTAGATCAGTCTTTGCACTAGCCTTTGCCTGGTGACTTGATTGGTGGGGTGTGGTTACGGTCTTATTCTACTCAGCATGCTTTTTATCCTTTCTGTCATCTACTTATTTATTAATAAGCCAGTAAGAGTATGCCTCCATCAAATTGCTCAGGTATGGTTGAAAGGGATGCAACAATACCTGGTCCCTATACATAGCCCTATAAATCAGTACATCTGCTCTACTAACTTTGTGCTATAATAGCTGTAGGAGTTACAAGGTGGTTGAGAATTTTTTTTTTTCTTTTTCCCATTCTCTATTCTGAAATATCATTTGGGAAAGGAAATTATATTTTAAGGCATAGAATCCCGCTTGTATTGCAAGTTAGAAAAGATACAGTCAGAAACAATTCAGCATCCACGGGAAGAGACCACGATTAGCCAAATAAGTCCTTCCCATTTTACACTCTTTTGTGGAATCACAGAAATTAAAGTGAAAAAGAAAGTTTGAACAAAGATGAGGAGTGTGATGAAATAAGGAGCTGTGCACTTCAGTAAATACAAACTGGAGACAGAACTGGGGTTGAGTGCACCCTCAGCAAGTTTGCTGATGACACTGAGCTGTGGGGTGCGGTTGACACACCAGAGGGATGGGATGCCGTCCAGAGGGACCTAGACAGGCTTGAGCAGTGGGCCCAGGTGAACCTCATGAGGTTCAACAAATCCAAATGCAACATCTTGCACCTGGGTCAAGGCAGCCCCCATTACCAATACAAGTTGGGGGGGTAAAAGGATTGAGTGCAGCCCTGCTGAAAAAGACCTGGGGGTACTGGTGGATGGCAAGCTGGACATGAGGCAGCAGTGTGGCCTCACAGCCCAGAATAGCCAACCGTATCCTGGGATGCATCAAAAGAAGCATGGCCAGCAGGTTGAGGGAGGTGATCCTGCCCCTCTGCTCCGTGTTGGTGAGGCCTCACCTGGTGTGTTGCATCCAGATGTGGAGTCCTCAGTACAGGAGCGATGTGGACCTGTTGGAGTGTGTTCAGAGGAGGGCCACAAAAATGATGCAAGGGATGGAACACCTCTCCTTTGAGGTCAGGCTGATAGAGCTGGGGCTGTTCAGTGTGAAGAAGAGAAGGCTGCGATGTGACCTGATAGCGGCCTTTCAGTATCTAAAAGGGAGCTGCAGGAAAGAAGGGGACAGGCTCTTTAGCAGGGTCTGTTGTGACAGAAGAAGGGAAAATGATTTCAAGCTCAGAGAAGGTAGATTTAGGTTAGAAGTAAGGAAAAAATCTTTTACAGTGAGGGTGGTGAGGCACTGGCACGGGTAGCCCAATGATGTGGATGCTGCTCTGTCCCTGGGGGGTTTCAGTGTGAGGCTAGATCAGGCCCTGGGCAACCTGATCTAGCTGTCCCTGTTCTTTGCAGGGCAGCAGCTGGACTAGATGGCTGTCAGAGTTCCCTTCCAACTCTAGGGAGTCTATGATTCTAGAACAGTTCAGATTATTTATTTGTTTAATAAATATTTTGTATTAAGGAATATGTTGGAGCTATAGAAAAATAAAAACACAACAGGCACAATGGTGCTCTGTCTCCTGTATACCTTTGTACTACTCTGTGTTGACTCTAAGTATACTTTGATTCACATATCAGAGATGACACAGAGCTGCCTGATATAAAAATAAAAATGGAAAAATATTTGCATGTATTTCATTTTCTACTCACAGGACACAAGAAATCCATTGGATACAGGTAGCACACTGAGAGTCGTACACTTCTCTTTGTAAGAGTAGTGGAAATTCGACGTGCCTGGTGATTTTACTCATTTTGAATGTAGTTGGTTACTACTGCAAGAACTTATCTAACTTGCAAGCACTGTAGACCTAGCAGAATGTCAGGTATAAAGACAGACTACAGTTACCAATTTTAATTCTAAGTAAACAAAAGCAATCTTTTATATTTTTAAATTCAGAACTCGAATTTGGGAGGTCCTTCAAAGGACCTCCTTCAAAGAGACAGAGCTTATTTCATTAAAAAAAAAAAAAAAATATAGCCCACCTTTGGGCGCATTTCTAACTTAAAAATACTCTCAGGTTTGGCATGATTTAGCATTTTATAGAATCTTCAGTCACCTTTAAGTTTCTGTTTTTTTTTTTCTCATGATATCACACAGGCAGTGACATCTGTTTTTCACTCAGTCAAAATGAGATTGTTCTCATCAATGTCAAGATAATAAAGAGTCATAGTGGATAGCGTCACTTGAAGCTGTATTTTAAGGCTCTGTGACTGACAAAGCAGATGTGCTTTTCCTACAGGGACCTTCCTTTTCTTTTGTTTCCCTTTAGCACAAGGTGTTTGGTTTCATGACTCTGGGTATTAGTATTAGTAACATATGCATACGAGATACTCTGTAGAGACAAGACTTAACTCTACTGTGAGTCAAGCTGAGCTGTGGATGAAGAACATGGTGCTGACCTAGGTCGCTTGGTTGTGAGAAATACAATGAAGCCTTGTCCCTCACTGTTGATAGGACGACACTAATAAGGTTGTAGGAGAGGTGTAACTCCAATTTGCTTGAAATACAGGTATGTAAATGATCCTGTACATGGGATGGCTGAAGATAAGCTGCTCCAAACCAGGATGTGTTTTTGATGTACAGTAGTCTGTACTGAAGAAGACTCAGCATTCCTTCATCATTACAGACAAATTCAGTTATGTATGGGTATGGGGATCTGTGCAAGCAGAAATTTGGCAGAGTGTTAGCTATAAAGATTCCTGAATAAATGATTTTGATTTTAAAAAGAAAAACTCTTGAAAGTGTACGAATATGTCAGTCTCTATAGTTAAAAGCTGCAGTTACTCATTCTTGGAATAAGTGACACAGTATGTTTCCTGTACCCTAGAGAAAAATGATGAGGTTACTCAGTTTTATAGATAAGCAGTAGGAAAAAAAGAGGTTTTATCTCAAAATCAGAAAAAATAATACTTCTAGTAATGAGTTAATACAGTCTAGTATGTTTGATCTTGCTTTGGGACAAAGGGATAGGCAAGGTGACCTTTTGAGGTCCTCTGAATCTCTCTTTTCTATGATCATAGAATCATAGAATTGCTCAGGTTGGAAAGGACCTTTAAGATCATCAAGTCCAACCGCAACCTAACCTAACCTGACATAGTTTGAAATGAAAAACAGAGAAATATAGAGAAGCAGTACAAGGAAGTGAAACTGAAGGATTTGACTACTGAACAAGGTTGATCCTATCTTTCAATAAATGCAGAGCAGGTAGAGACTAGCTAGTGACTGCAGATACTGGTAATGATGTAGTCACAGGAGCGTGGAACTTGGTGCTGACTCATTTATCAAGTTGCAGAAAGTCTAAGCTCTGATTAAGTTAACCTTAGGGTTGGGGCAGTCTCCTAGGAAAGCTAACACTTGAGAAATAAGGAAGTTTTACTGGGGAAAATACTGCTACAAGCAACAAGTAAAACTATAGTAATACAGTATATACATATTCGTACACATCTGGCAGAATCAGTTGCATTGTGGTAGCTGTGATTGTCTAAGATAATCATAATGAAAATTTCATGGAGAGAGGTAACTATCCTTTGGTATTTGTTAATGTATTCTGAAAATAGGCGACTGTGAACATTGAAGTCCTTATATGATTCAGGATAGAAAGGTTCCCTTCTTTTAGAAGTTAAAGGAAGCAGCTGTTGTCTAAAAGCACAAAATTTTAAGCGTGGTGTAGTGGTCCCTCTGAGTCAATATCCACATGAACACTAGAGCTACCTAACGTCATACTGGTTATTTAATATTTCCATTGCTAGTGCCTAAGGTATCAGCCAGTTTAGGATTTTGGGGAAAATTCCTCGAAGATACTAAGTAAATGTCCTCTTTCCCAGTTTATGCTCAAGAGTTGTGGGATGAAAATGGAGGTATTGTGAGAACTGAACTTTCAGTGGTCTGGTTCTCTCATCTCAGTTTCAGCAAAGGATGACAGTTTCCTTAGATCCAGTATTTGCAGTGTGAATTTAGAGATCCAAATGCGACATATATCTCTGCACCTATACCCATTTGAAGTTGTGGTATTGCTTGTTGAGAGCTAGCTGGTTTTGATTACTGGTTAGGTCTTAGTTACACATGTTCAGAAACTGGCAAACTCTACACTTGATATTCAGTATTTAAAGACTTATCCTTTATTCTTTAGGCAAATATTGAAGGCAAATAGTTTGAGGTAGTGAGGAGATGCAACATAAGATGATAGTTCACAGTGGTGAATATGTGAAAGAAATGATTTCTGCAACAAGTAGGAAGAGCTTCAGGACAACTGAGGGAACTGTTATATGATATAGGAGATGCTGTGGTTGAAGTCTGATAGCAGGTGAACATACTTTTTTACACTGATAATTTGGAATAGTAGTCCATTAGTGCAGAGGACTTTCTTGGTTAGAGCTCTTGTGCTCACTGCAAGCAATTCTATGCCAAAATTGTGCTGAAACTGAGTTCCCTAAGACACTCAATCTGCTGTCATGCTGTATATGTAAATACAGCAGAACTCTTTTCCTCTCTTGTGCCATTTAATGCATTTTGACTGGTTTCAAGAGGCTGATAGCAATTTTCAGACCCCAGCTGTTGCTGGGTAACAATGCAATAAAAGGATATCCTTGCATTTTTATCTGAGAGTACTGGTATTTGCATACTCATATTAAAAGTTATTTCAGATAATTGCATTTGGAATAGATAAATCCATGTACCTTGTTGGCTATTACATACCTTTTCCAATGACTGAAACCTTGATTCAGGAACTTTAAGATGTGCCACCCAGAAAGTTCCTTGCTCCTTGCTTCTTGTGCTCTTCAGCTGCTTCTGGCTTTAGCATGTGATGGGCATGACCTGAGCTGGTAAAATCATGGTGAAATCTGAAAGTCATAGATAGTTTTGCTACTGACTTCAGTTCTACCAGGATTTCAGCTGAAGTCCAGCATCTTTTAAAGATTAGGCTGATGAATTTATGATGATCACTCTGAAAAGAAAACACACATTGGTTCATGTTATTGATAGTAGGTGGATGGTTGGACTAGATGATCTTAGAGGTCTTTCCCAACCTTTATGATTCTATGTTAGCATCCCTGGGAAAATTGTTCAGCTTCTTCAGCATCTGTACTGCATTCAAAGGATGTTGCAATGAGTGGAAGGACTACCATTGCAATCTGTAAATTTTGGTAAATAAAATATAGAGGTGACAATAAATTCATAGGAGTTAGAATAGTATTTACTTAACAGACCAAACTACTAGAACTAAATTAATATTGTGATACTTAAATAAATGCTTTGAGATCTTTTAAAAAGAATTGGAAATATGAATCACAGAGGAGTCAATAAAAGATAAACTTCAGGAAAGTTTGTAAGCAGACTTGTAGACTTTGTTAGATATTTCTTCTAATGTATGCTATTTTCCTCTTTTCACATCCATCCATATCTTCCTTTTTCCAAATTTTCCTGTTCCTTTATTTCTCCAATGGCATTGCATTTTTCCATTTTGCAGGGTAGATTAAAGATGTCTGTAATCCTGCTTTTGTTTCTTTTTGTCATTCATTATGGGGAAGAACTCCAAGATGTGTAGATCAGGCTTTTCACACAGATGTGTTAGGAATATGGTATTTATCCATGTATTTATTTTCCTTCCTTAGAACTGCTGTTTGCAAATATCAGTTGTGTTTCTGTAATGCAGTTATGCTTGAATGAAAACTGAAAACGGTTGAATAAAAGACAAAATACAGCTATAAAAAAGTCCTTTTTCTGCCCTGTATAATGCAGTAGCTGTTACTAATCTGACCTAAGGATAACAAAGGGCACAATCTGGCCTTTAGAGCTTGTGTGATTGCCTTCCCATCAGCACTTTGTGCTGTGTGGGAGACAGACCGATCAGCAGAATCATGGTTTCTGCTTCTGAACAGAACGTTGTCCTTGAACCTCCTGTGGTTGGGGAAGATTCCAGGACAGCAGTCAGGTCATACTGCAGCTGAGATTGGATAATCACTCTGTTGCAGCCCACGCGAGGAGAGTTTTGGCATCTGCTTCTGATGACGCCCTTCACCTTTTCCCCTGCTCTGAGCATAGGTGTTGCTGTGACAGATGCCTAAGGTCAAGGGGCACTGCAAATGTGTGAGAGAGGGCCCCAGAAGAGAAACCAGCTTTAAGCAGTGAATTTTTTATACTGCTCCCATAGAAAAATAAAATAAAAAAATTGAAACACACACACAAAAAAAAACGAGAATGGCAACAAAAACAAAAGAAACCCACATCAGAAAGCCCAGTGGTTTTCTTTAGCATAACAGTAAGGTTAACAATGTAATTGTAGCAAATTTCTGCACTTTTATATTAATCATTAAATTCAGCAAACCATTTATAGGTCGCAGATTCCTTAAATTCTTCCAGTATGTCAAAGAGGTATAGCCAAGCCATATATCATATCAGTTTACTGTATTGATATTCACCATTAGTCAGTATTTTGAGAGGAAATGTATTTCAGTAGTTGTCTTTAGGAAATGAATAGTGTTGGCTGGAACTAAGTATAGTGCAGGTGGGAGTATGCAATCTCTCAACCGGTACTGCTCATGCAATGTAGTGCTGGCGAGGCAGTTCCCCTACTATGCCACTTTTGAATAGTATCTGTAATTTTGCTGCAAACTGAGTTGTGCTTCTGTGACTGAGATCAAGTCAAGGATTATACACAAAAATCTTTATATTCACTTAAATCTGTTGTCCTAATTTGGACAGCAGCCAAATGTTAAGACCTGAAACACCAATCCATTACAATGCTATACCACAAAGATTTCAGAGCCTTCATGACCATGCTACTGACCCTCAGTGGAAAGTTTTCTGTCCTCAGACATTCTGAACTAAAGCTTGGTTTTAAGAAGTGGTGAAGAGGGAGATAACAGCTCTGGTAACAAGGGCAGCTCTGTCTGCAAAGTAATCTTAGATCTGAAAGCAGTGCTATTAGGAGAGTTTACATGCGACATTTCCACATTTGTGAAGTCCAAATTCTGAATCTTTGCACAGACATGTATTCTTACAGAAATATTCCCATAGTTGTCAGGTAGTGTGGTAAGAGCATAGTCTGGAGAAGACTTTTCAAATGTAGTTTCGTAGAATGTCTCTGAGGATTTTGATTCTTGTATGTTTGCCACCATGGGCACAGCAAAGGCTATTAGAGTTGGCAGCAGGCCACGATAGTCTCAATGAATATTTGATTCAGTAGAAGCCTGCACTGGGTAGAATTTGGCAGTCTTGTTGTGAGAGGCTTCTGGCCTCAGCTGTCTTGTGGTGGCTCTTCCTGTCTCATTGGTTCCCTTCTTTCACTGAATTTAAAAGCTGTATTTCTGTACTGTCTGATGGTGGTAGAATTCCCTTAATTACATCCAAGACTGTCATTCAGCCAAAAGGACTCATTCTTCTTTCTTGCAGGATGATACTATCTGTGCTTTGTTCACTGTTATTACTCAATGAACCCCACCTGGCACAGTAAGTCTGGAAACAAATTTCCCCTTTTCAAGGGTAAAAGGAAGGATTATTGCTAATTTTCTGAAGGATATGCTATCTCTGAACTTTGCTTCCAGGAATGGTCTGTTCAAAGCCCTTATACCTGCATTCTTTACATAGAAATAGAAATACCCTGCAAGTCTTCAAACACTTGCTGTAGTTCAGAACTTTCAAGGCAAGGAGACTGAGATCCCATGTCTGGCTTCCTGCATAGTGGGTAACATAGTTCCTCACGTAGCATTTCATGCCTTGAACCCAACAAGTTCCAACTGCGTACTTTTTGCTGGCTTTCCTGAGTTGTAACGTTCTACTGCAGATGACAGATACTGTGAAATAGATATCTAATGGATATTGCCTGTATAAATAAGTGATTGTATTTAATTGAATAACACAGAGTGCATGTTGTTTTTAGTCTTTCACATGACTCGTTTATATTTTTTAGAGTACAAGTTGTATACATATATACAGGCTATATCTGCTATGAATTTGTCAGTGAGTTTGGCTAGTTTCTATGTCCTTTTACTGATTTACTGACTATGTAGTGATCAATTCCAGAGTGATCTGGGGCAATTTGCCTTTCTGAACTACCCATTTGAATGCACTGAGCATTCAGTTTCAAATCATTCTTTCAAAGTTTGTCTACCTTGAAAGAAACAAAGATGTATCTGTAGGAGACACCAACTACTGTAATACTCAAATGTCAAGGTCTTTCAAGGTCTTACTTTTTTTCTTAAATGGTAAGCATGAGTGTGAGTGCTGATGCACTGCTGATGTATTTGTGAGTAGGTGTGTGATGTAACCATTTATAGCTAGCAATGCGTCACATGACCAGAGCACCAGGCAGTAGCAACTAGGAAGCTACAGACCATTTATTTTTCCTTTGAGTAAATCTGAACCTGAGCCAGATCTTTATCATTTTAATAGCAGGATAACTTTTCACTGGAAACAAATACTTACTATTCTCTTTGTATTCTTTAGTGTTTTAAAACAAAGGTAAGTGTCCAGACAATTCAACTAACAATGGAAGAGCTACCAAAGGAAATTTTTAGGAAATCTTCTTTTTTATGGACTACATTATTTGTATGTGTACGCTTCATTCCTCTGTCAAAGCTGAGGTCAATCCAAGTAGTTTAACTTCTCTTTGCTGAGTACTCAGCCCATTCAGTAGGGGATGATTTATCTTAATTTACAATTGTTGTAAAGTAAAACTTACTATTCAAGAAATTACTATGGGTCATGTTAATGTATTATTCCAGAGCAAGTTGTTCATGCGTATGGCCATTTAGAATTTAAACCTACAGTCATCACAAGATCTTGAAAGATTAATAATCAAAGACTTTCTTAAGAATCCCCTATGACTTATACGATGTGTATATAAGCCCTACTAATAACATTGAAGATGGAAAATTCAAGGTCTTGTACTGATAAAATTCTCCCTTAATGTCTATTTTGAAAGAAAAAAATTGTTGTGTTTTTGTAGTGATTTAACTTGGAGTACAATTTCTATACATGGTGAAATTCTTAAGAGAGTATTTTTAAAATAATCGCAGACACTCTTTATTAGATTTCCTATAGGAAAAACACTCTTTGATCTCATTCTAAGACACACTGTTCCATAAGTAGTAATTTCCTAAGTGTTTCTGGTCAAGACCTGATTACATTTCTTTATTACAGACTAAATACAACATCAAGAGTAATAGGCACTTCTAGACTATTGTAAGGAAGAGATGGAAAGGGATACATGTTTTATCTGGTGTGTTTTAATGTTTGCACCAGTTTCTTAGATGGTTACAAAATCATCCTTATAGAAAGTTCAAAGCACTTTAGTGATTAATGCAGAAGGCAGGTTGCTGCAATAAAAAGATTGGAATTACTTGGTGTGAGAGTGATGGTAAAAAAAAAAAAAATGCACTTGAATCTAATCAAATGCTGATTAACACCTAGAAGGACTATTCCTATAGGATTGGATACTGCTTAGGAAGGAAGCAACTGAGAGAAGCCTTTGGATATAGGAGTAACCTAGGTTTTGTTTTTGGATAAAGGAATAGCCTATTTTGCAATAGGTTCTCTGGCTTGTGTATATAGACATATACATACTGTGGCGTGTACAAGATATGAAAGGTAATAATGGATTAGTATGTGGAATGGAGAAGCTAAATTTTTTTGTTCATTTCCTTCTTGAATTAGACCTGAATGTCTGCTTCACATCCTGAGTATTTTAGCTATTGTAACTCTGTGGTATCACACTGCAGAACTTAGTGAAAATAGTTACCCCTTTCTGTGTTATTTTTGAAAACGTTTGGTTAAAGCAAATATTTTCTGAAATGTCTCTGAGATGTCCATGATTGGGCACACTTACAGACGGGATGCTTTAAAGGACAGAGCAGTGTTCTAAAGCAATACATGGACTTTTTTTTTTCATCTAAGAAGACATGTCAGTGTATCTTGCTTACAGTTTCAAGGTCAAAGTGATCGTGAAATAAGTGATCAGAGAGGAATTCTCCCAGTGCCATTAATAGAGTCATCTGAGGTGGAAATTTAGAGGATTTCTCTGGAGTGTGGGGCTTATTTGCGGCAAAGGTATGCCTCCTATATGTTTCTGTGATGCAAAGTAGTTTAGAAAGTTGAAATACCATTACCTATCTGGTATCACTGGTGGCACAGTAATAAGCCTGAGCTTAGGCTACATTACGTTACAGTTCTTTAGCAGTTCAGAATTGATTTTTGAACTCTTACAGCAGTTCGGATGCTAATGGTTTACAGTTTCTTGGTTGGACCAGTACTTTTGTTCTGGTTCACTGGAAGTACTGGAAAGATCTTGTAATTAGCTTTAGTTCTTTTTCACAAAAACACTACATTTTAAACATTCATTCATATTAACGTGTACTCAATAAGGGCAAAAATGCACCTTTAGTCTTTGAAGAAACTGCCTGTAATAAGCAGGAAATGTCTTCTTGGTTGGTTATTTCATACAGATTTTGTAAACAGCACTGAGATAAGTTAATGTTGAACCTTTTCAGCAATTTATGTTGAATTTATATTGAAATTTACGTATGAAGATAAACAGCATTGGTAGATAAAAAGAATCTTCAGTAAATTTAAATGCTTATATATGTTTTGGTGGGTAGCAGCAGGTCACTGAGGTGATAACTAATAATAGGAGACCACAGTAAATGTCAAGTTTGAAGGCATCTGGGAAGGAGTACCATTCCTTGAGCATGAGTGGAGTGCACAGAAAGTGTTTGACCTCTTGGATACGGATGATTGGGCAGACAGTGGCCTCTAGAGGATGTTTTGAGGTAGAAAAGATCATTGTAACTGGTTCGAAGAGGCCAGGGAGAGAGTACTCCTACACTGTTTCATGCCTTCGTACAAGTGACCTGATTATATTTGAAGCAGTTGTGGAGGAGGAGAGAATCTTGATGACAGGCAGTAGAGGACATGACTGCAGTGAGCAGTAAACATTTGGGAAGAGCAGAGAATCATGGTTGGTTTACTTGGTAGCGTGCAAAGAGTACAGTAACTGTCCATAAGATTTGGGTTGAGGAGTCTAAACTATTAATGAGTTAACCTACAATATATCGAATAACAAATATGCCATTAAATTAATTTTCAAGTCATTTACTCAAAATGTATCTCTCATAGCTGATGCCTTTAGAAGAACCATGCTTCTAACCTACTTACTGTGTATGGAAATTGGATTTACCAAGGAAGTAAAAGAGGAAAAAACTTTAAATGTTCTCGGGAAGAGAAATTAATTTGTATTATTATGACTTCTTCTATTAAATGTTCTGTTCAACTTTATTTGATATTTAAAATAGTTAAGCATGTAGTTGCACAAGATGAAGCCATCTAATGTCCTGATACTGCATTTTACTGTGTGCTTAACCTGAAAATATGAATAGTCACACTGTCTAGTGTAGGGTTATTAATAATCATCAGGTTGAGTGTTTCAGTCTTTGAAAGCTTTAAGTTACTGTCTTTACCTTAACAGACTTAGACCAACTGTCCTGCACATTGTCATGTTCTTAAAGTAAGGAATTTGGAAAAAAAGAAGTAAAAGAAATACTATATTTAATATGTTTATATTTTCTTTTAGGTATATATATATTTCAAACATATATATAATATAGTCAGAGTAATTTTATGGGCTCTTTTTACTATGGTGGTTATAATATTCTCTAACAGAAACATAATTTTCAAGCTGTTGGTACCCATCTAATGTTCAAAATGTTTGTCCCTCTCTTTAGAACCTGAGCAGCTAAGATTTAGTAGGTGGCTTCTTTTTGCCTCAAGCCCTGTGCTATTAACCTAGAGCAGTCTGTTTGCTTCTCTTTCATCAAGGGCTGAATGATGCATTCTGAGGTGTTCCAGAGCGTTTGTTTACAACTTATACAGGCGCTTTGCTGTACATGTTTGTGCCCTACCTTTTTTTTTTTAACAATAAAGCTGACTGGCTATGAAAAAAAGAGCAAGATTGGAACTGATGCAGCTAAATTGCATGTAAATACCACTTCAAACTGAATGCATTTACTATTCATACTCAGAGAATTAGTGAAGCTCTGTATTCTGGCTCTAGTGTTAGCAGCAATTGCAGTCCCAGTAGGCTGAACAGCCTGCATGATCTGTCTCTCCTGACTTCGGTCCCCTGCTGCTCTCCTTGTTTTAACATTGTCTGACTCCTACACAGTACTCCCATTTCCCCCTTTTCAAAATGCATCAGAACCATATAAATACTGGAAAGAGATAGAAAGAAAGGCTGTAGGATTATATATATCACAGATGTTGCAATAAATCCGTGTTAAGTATGAGCAGTACCGCTGCCTGTTGAAGTCAGTTCTATTGCTTGCTCCATAAGGCAAATGCCTCCGAGTGGGACCAATGTCCTAGTTTTCCAACATAACAAGACTTCTCTTCCAAAATTTGAAGAATGCCACAGTCTCAATTTTCTAAGCATATCCTCCCTTACCCATCATTTACTTTACATGTGTGCATATCCATGCATATATGCATTCTCGCTCTTAATATTTAACTCTGATCTATTTATGTTCAATGTAATCCCCATTAGCATCATTCCTTTGTACCTGGCAGTCTTCAGTGTGTTTCTTTTCACAACAGTCCTTCAAGACAGGCATGTATTGTTATCCTGTATTACAGAGAGGAACCAACGTGCCTTTTCTTGACGTCATACAAGAAGATCGTGGCTGAGTTGGTGTACATCTTGACACAGCACTCTCCTTTTTACTTTTAGTAGCAATATCATACACAATGGGAGATTTGGGTACTTTTAATTTCTGTGCCCTTAAAATTCAGATCACTGTGTCTGTCTGCAGAGAAAGCAGCCATTTTGCTTGCACTTGTTACTTGATGTCAGACACTCAATGTGAGGATTTCTGTGAGCTTTTATTTTATGTTTAACAATTTTGCAATTTTATTCCAAGCTGAGATATTTTATCTTTCTTACAAGTGGCAGTGGAAGAGTAAGTTTTTAAGACACAGACATGACCATGCGTTTGAGCAGAGGCAGAGATGACATTGGGTAAACCAAGCAAGAAGGCAGGAGTGGAAGGGAGATTTAAACAGGATAAATAAGATAATGAGGACAGCTGGGATATCTATGCATAGCAAACAATTTGTTTGGCAAATTTGTCCTTGTTCCCTTCTCGTGAATTGTGTATGAACAGATTTTTCTCAATTTTTAGCTATTCAAAACTATTCAACAAATATATCTTGTGAACAGATTTAACATATGCATTGCTGGTGGACTGTCTTTGTAGCATGTTCGCATTACTGTTGTTAGATGGCTGATGGCCTTGCCCATACAGTGTTGGTTGTGTTCCTCCTCTGGTCGGGGCACTGAGCTACTGCTGTATGACTTGAGTGACCACTCTCAGCTGCTCATCCCTTGCCATGTACTTTTCAAGAACAAAATGGGGATAAAATTGTTAAGAATATCTGTGGTGAGATTTAGGAATACTGAGCACTCATGATAGGGTCAAGGTCAGTTTGTGTGACAGAAAAAAGGACTATTGTCCAAAGAGTTTATTTGCAGTGGATAACTTAGCTAGCTGTAGGTGCTGTAAATCCACTTTAACAGATAGATAAGTCTATGCTGTGACCCTCTTTTGTACCCCAGGGATTGTTTCCTGAGTGTGGCCTCATCCATTTTGGTGTTTTAATGTGAAAATATTTGTTAGGATATTTCAAGGCCATGTAAATGAAGTTTCTAAATTCAGTGAATAAGAAATGTAATGATTACTGGAAACTTAGCATAAGCCTCACCTGTTTTGTTTTCTTCTGCCTACATTCATAACAGTGGCCAGTGTATTAATAAGCATTGCTTATCTAGGGACCTAAACTTTCAGATATTTAGTAGTTGTATGTGATTATCTCTCTACTCTGTGGTTGAAAGACTAACAAACCAGTGTGTGAACTTGCAAGTTTATTACACCTGTTAATTTCAGTCAACTGATGATAAGCAGGAGTCAGATTTTGGGGGCCAAAATATAGAATGTATCACATATCACAGCAAACGTGGTTTGGTGGATGTGGTGGATGTCCCGTCCCTGGAGACATTTAAGGTCAGGCTGGACTAGGCTTTGAGCAGCCTGATCTAGCTGCAGGTGTCCCTGTTCACTGCAGAGGGGTTGGACCAGATGACCTTTAAATGTCCCTTCCAACTTAAATGATTCTGTAATTCTCTTATTTAAAAGATGCAAATAATGTATTGGAAGCTCCACTGGGGTGCTACTAGCCTTGGTGATTCGAACATATCTTTTTTGCTTACAGAATATATTTTCTTAAGAAGGACAGAATACAATGTTTAGTCTTTTCTGTCCTGAGCTCACAGATGCTACTGTAGGAGTATTGCAGAGGCTGACGTAGGTTTTAGCATTTATGTCGGTGTAACTTTGTATAAAAGACACAGTGAGGAAGGTCTGTTAACAGACAACAGATAAGTACCACAAAAATAAAATACTATATTGACATGATCAGCTTTACTGTTGTTGAGGTCTTTAATATCATAAATAGACCAATTCTTTTAAATAAAGACCATAATGTTACTCAGCTAGGTCTTGCTTTGATGGTGATAGAAAATCACTGTTGTCTCAGGCAATTTTACCAAGTGTTATGGTCTCTGTTGAGAAGTAAATAGGTCTTTCTAAACTGAAGGCAAGCCTGAATAATGGAGTCAGTATCAAGTGTGGCACAGTTAGGCCTGTAAAAGAGTCAGTCAGCATTTTTAGCAATGTGTGTAGGTGGTAAGGTGCAATAGAGCAGGTATTTCCCCACAGCCCATGGAACTTCAGGGAAGAAGATGGTGGAGCAGATTTCCATGCTGCAGCCCATTGAGGAGCACGCATCAGTGGGTGGATATTTCCTGAAAGCACTGCAGCCCATGGCGAGTCCGTACTGGAGCAGGTTTATCATGAAGGATGGTGGCCAATGGAAAAACCCACTTTAGAGTAAGGGAAGATTGTGACGAAGAAATAGCTGGAGAGTGAACTGTTGGAGACTGACCACAATGCTCTGTTTCCCCCCTTCCCTTTGTTCTAGTTGAGGCTGTGGGGGAAGGTAGAGGATGAGGAAATGAAAGAGTGATGTTTAGCCTGGGAAAAACGGGCATGGATGAAAGCTGATGTAGTCTTTGTTGCTCACCATCCATCTCTAACTGGAAAGTAATTCAATTAATTTTCCTCAAATTGAGCTTATTTGCTTGTGATAGTAATCGGAGATTGATCTCTCTATCTTTCTCTCAACCAATGTGCCTTTCCATCTAATTTTCTACTGCTGTCCATTTGAAGAGGAATGAGAGAGCAGCTGGGCAGGCATCAGGCATCCAGCTCTGGTCAACTCGCCTCTTAAGGGTATTAACAATGTTTGTTATTTCACATTTCCAAAAGTAGTGTGTCAAAAAGATTGGATCAGTTATTCGTGCTGAAGAATAGCATTAACAATATATGCATATTAACAGTCTAAAATAATTAGCAGTTTGGGGTGGTTATAGTATGGATTACAGGCACTTGGAAATACAGGCCTGAGTTTTCAGAGTCTAAGTTCAAGAATATCTTCTTGCACTTTAATTAACATAGCAACATTTCCCTTTGGGTTGAGAAAGTGAAAGGAGGAAGTGAATTTGTCTAGGGGAAACTTGTGAAAGCAAAGGAGAACGAAATGTGGCATGGAAGGCACAATAAAGGTGGAGAATGGATTGTGTTTATTGTTTAGTTTTGTCCCCGCTCAATTTGATGCTGTTGAAGTCCAGTTCATAGTGGTTGAATGAAGTTAAGAATTGACAAGACTGGATAACTGCGGCTAATTAGTGGTGCTCCCCCTCCTTGTTGTATATATCAAATTAGAGCTCAGCTGTCTTAAAATATTAATTAACAAACATGTTAGACTCTCCTGCAGCAGGTTTGATAAACAGATATACATGTGTGTGTGTAAAACGTTCTCTTGAAAAGTTTCACTGCTGTGTTTTCTATTGGAAAAAAAAAAGTGCACCACCAAAATTTGAATGCTTTCATACACAGAGACTGGTTTTGTCTTCGTGTATACCATCCAACAAGAGGAAAAGGAAGATCAATTTAGATTTGTGCAGTTTCTTTTTAATTTTGCTGTCTGAGAGGTTTGGCACTATCACCTGTGTGGAAAACTATTTACCTTGTTTACAAACTCTTTAACTAGGCAGGTGGTTTAACTAGGCAGGTGGCTCAGCATCACAGTCATTTGCTCACTCCCCCCACCCTTCCCAGTGAGATGGGGGAGAGAATTGGGGAAAAAAAATGCAACACAAAATAGAGCTCGTGGGTTGTGATAAAACTATTTACTAAGACAAAGAAAAGGATAATAAGACAAAAATATGTGAGTGTATATAGCAAGTGATGCACAAGGAATTGCTCTCCACCTCCCAACCAATGTCCAGCTAGTCCTCTGAGCAGTGGAAGAGAAAAAGATGAACTTCCACTCCTTTCAGAACTCTTCTGCATGATGTCACATGGTATGGAATATCCCTTTGGCCAGTTGAAATCAGCTGTCCTAATTCTGCTCCCTCCGATCTCCTTGGGCCCTTCGCTGTGAATGGCCTTGGCTCTGTACAACACTGCTTAGCAGCAACAGCAACTATAATCATCGGTGTGTTATCAGCACTGGTTTTCTCCTGGAGCCAAAGCATACCATCGTATGAGACACTCTGAAGAGAACAATTCCGTCTCAGCTGAAACTAAGACACAAAACCACATGTTTCATAAGCTGAAGACAAACTAGAGACCTTTTCAGGGTGTTCTTGTCCATACTGAAATCCAATCCAGGCTTTCCCTTTATGAGCCTACCACTAGGAGTTAGCATTTGACAGCTGTTTGCTTTTGTGAAAAGAGCTCACGATGTCAGTCCAGTTTCTGGTAGAGGCTTTCAAAAGTATCACAAAATCCATGACCTTAATTAGTGCTAATTGGCATCCTTGTTGGAAGTATCAGTAGAAAGGCCAAGGACTGAGTAAGCATGAAGAATGAATTAGCCTCTCACTCCGGGAGGTGCACCCTCCAGAACACACACGAGGCACCTAGTCTTGATAGAATGTGTGTTGAATATTGAGTGAAAAGTGCTGCCAATCCTGTACTTTCCATGGGAATTACATTTATGTATCAAAACAAAATTAATAGAAAGGTTGTGAAAAGAGTATTAAAACCCTACAGTGATTATTTGATTAACAAGAGTGTCCTAATCCTTAAAAAAAGAAAAGTAGCATTAGCAGTTAAATATAGTTCTTCCTCAGAGTGTAATGGCCAGAAAACAACAGGAAAAGGAAATAAAACTGTAGGATTAATCTGAATGAGTAAATGTAGTACAAATAAGCAGACAGATGAAAGGCTTTTTTCTTCTTTTTTTTTTTTTTAAAAAAAAGGAAGACTTACATATATGACCGTCTGTGCAGTTGTGAACACAAAAGTTGTTCATGCACATTCTCTTGATCATTTTTCTGTTATTATTTAGGCCCTTGCTTCTACTGAATTTAATGGTGTGTGTTAGTATTTTGTCCTGTTTTGGCTGTGATGTGTGAAAACAAGTCTAAGTGTATTTTTCACTTCTGAACTTTTTTGTCATACTGATTTTGTTTTTTGGTTTTTTTTGTGTTGTGGCACCAACATACGATAAAATATTATAGTGGGATACATCCTGAAGTTATGGATCCTGGAAAGATAAAATCAATCCAGCTGAAATATATACAGGAAAATCAGTACTGTGATTCCTAGTGCTGCATCCTCCCTTTAAGATGTTTTTCTGAGGTGTTCCTGTGTTTATTTTTTCACTCTTCTAGGGCTGTAGAATTTAAACATCTGGGATTTGGTCTTCCATTGATGTTGTGTTTTCAGTGGTCATACTGGCTTTTAATGTGTTCTTTGCTACATTGGAAAATTATTTATAAAATCAGCTAATTGCATATACTGCAAAATGGAATAAAATACATTTCTTACAACAACTGGTTTTAAAGTATTGCCAACTGAATCTTTATGGTGTGCAGCTTGCTAGACACCTTTTTTTGTGCATTTTATGGACTGCAAAACAATCCACTTTTGAGATATATGTGCTTCATTCCAGTAGTTGACTTAATCTCATTAGGGAGCTTTATTTATTGCGTTTAATTAAGATAGATCAATCCAGAGCTCTGACTTCATGACTGGTAGCAGTAAAATGCCACTACAAATCAGAAGTAAAATCTGCCCAGATTCTCCTTGAAATTAGCTCTTTCTTTCAATCCCTCTCATTCATCCTACACCCAGGAGAAAGTCAGGAAGGACAAAAGGGTTTTATGATCTGACTTGTGATGAGCTAGTCTAGGAAAACAATTCTAAATTAACACCATTTTCTCACTGAAACTGCTTTTCCTTCTACTATCTCATGTTGTATATCAGAGAAACTGTTCACTGGAGCGCATCAACTCCTGGGGAGCAGATCTGCTTTCAGACATAATCTCAAAGACATTAATTCCTCACACCTTTAAAACAGTGCTCCATAGGCCCTGTTATTGACACACATAACTGAAAGAAGAAGAATGGTTGTCATGGTTCTGACATCCTTAGCTGAAGCTCAAGAACATGCTTGTACAACAGCTGCTGCTTAGCAATGTTTTTTCTTTGGTGAATATACCAGAATGTGGATACATGCATAGAACAGGGACAAGAGTGAGTTAAGCTAAGGGGAAGTACTGGCACAAGAATTAATATGATGTGAGAATTGAATTTCAGACTAGCAGATCTTTGAGGCTCTGGACCAGCTTCCCAGGAGTATTGCAGGCTTCTTGCAAGAGCTGTCTTCACAATAAGAAGGGCCTCAAATTTACGTTTATTCTCAAAAGAAGATGAAAAATATGAATGCTGTCTTCATGTCAGCATCAAGTCTCACGCTGAAGATGAGCTGAAGGTTTCTACATTGAGCTCTAAGACAATGCGTGAGGGCTGCTCTGAAGGTAATGCCTCCTATTTTATTATGTTGACCCACTACGTCAGTGGTGAATGTTGATGGTGTGGCAGTAGAGGTTGAGCCATCTCACCAATATTACATTAGATTTTGTTGCCATGTGACAGATGGCAGCAGAGGGGCACTCTAGAAGAAAGGTGTCTGACATGGAAGTGCATATGTAGCAAAGGTGTGGAACTGAATTCTTCTCTGAGGGGAAAGAATTATGCCATTGGCATTCCTCGGTCCTTGCTGAATGTTTCTAGAGACGATATGGTGGATGTGAGCACAGTGAAGTGGTCGGTGGTGCATTTCAGTGCTGGTGACATTGACAGAGGGTCACCTCTGCTGGTATAGATTTTTACGAGCGCAGCATGCAGGTTCTTGTTCATCACTGGCAAAAATGTATAGCTAATGGTTGTGACTATGTAGAAAAAAGTGTTTTGTAGCTGATAATTTTATCTAATAGTGTTATTGTGCTCTTTGTTTCAGTTGTAGTTTCCATGGAAATAAACAGGAGACATTACTTTCAAAGAGACCTGCATATATCTTTTCTGTGCTTCTATCTAATTAAAAGCTTCATTATTTATTCATCTGCATTCTTGGTCAGTCTAGGTTTTCAGACTGTTGTGGCAAGGCTATTGTCGTGTTCCAGGAAACAAGACCATATCACTACATCTTGTGTCACCTTCACTGGTTAATCCATCTGATCTCTCCCAAATCCAACTCTGCTTCTCTTCTTTCAAGCCTGTCTCTTCTTACTTTTCCGTACCCCTCTGACCTTCTGTCCACTTTCTTTTCTGACACTTAGCTTAGTTTGTCTGTCTGGGCTGTCCTTCCCATCCTCTTCTAATGGCAACCTAGGGGGATAAGTCACAGGTACTGTCATTTTATGCCTAAATATTTCCTCAGTTCCAGCCACACATTCTAATTTAGACTTCAGCCCTTCCTATTTATCTCTTTAGCTTGTGATGAACTTCTAAAAGTTATTCTTTTAACTTCATCAGTGGAGTCCTCTTTTCTCTGTTTGTACTCAAGAGTGCTCTACAGCTTTTTATTCCTCATTCTTGTTATTATATTTTCATGAATCAGTTATCATTTTTTTTACCTCATGGAATGGCTGAGATTGAATCTGTTTGCCTGCCTTTAAAGGAATTGCTTTTTTTTTTTTTTTTTTAACTTTGCTTACACAAGACATACATGTATATGGTGTTACTCTTCTGTGTGAAGATGAGAAACTTCACACATCCATATTTGGACACAAATAATAATCACAATTTAATTAAAAAAATGTAAATATGGGAATTTCAAAGCTTGATTTTCACTCTCCGAATGAAGTAATAGTCTGATTAGGGACTGTGTTACAGGGAGAAATAAGAGCAGTTTCATGTCTCTACCAGAAGATTTGGAGATGGTGCAAAGAGAATGGTGTAGTTCAGCAACAAGGGAGAGGAAACTCTGAGGGTTTCTGAAACTTCTGAAGGATTTCACAAACCCAGTTGCTGCCAGCATCTCTTACTAAGTGAAAGTTTCTTATGCAGCGTTTACTTGATTTTCATATTAAATCAGTTCGTGAATGAACAGCCTTTGACCCACCATGTTACACTGGCTTCACTGTAGTTACATCTGATTTCTCTTACTGATAGGAGTAAGAAAGAAGCCTCTGTGTTACACAAACATTCACAGGGAAATGGCAAGGGATATATTTGAAATTCTTCCCTGTTTGTAGAGATTTGTTCGGCATCCAGTTGTTGCCACTATAAACAGTTACCTTACTCAGTGTCCTTAAGAATATCGGTTCAAATAGTCCTTCCGTGAAAGCTGAACCCCAGAGTTCTGTAGCTGTCAGGTCCATACACATAGATTTCTGTTGGACATTCCATGTTCTCCTTACCAGACTCATTGTTCCCTGAAGTAATCTGGAGCAACCTCTGGGCTGCTTAGTTTTTTGGGTTTTGTTAATGGCTCTGATGATCTGAAGTGCTCATGGATGATGAATATAGTAAAAACAATGAGGAAAGGAGACCTGTGGCATAGGTGTAATTAATTTCTCACATTTATCCATTTATGTACTGTACATAACTATTTATAACAGTCAAAGATTCTTGCAAAATGGTCATCAGTCCCCTCTGAATATTACTTGGATCAGCAGTGGTACTGACTTTTGAACTAGAAAAGAAATGCAGTAAAGACTGGTGGAAAGAGTACTGCTCCTCCCAGAAAATCAGGGTAACTGGGTAGTAATTGAACTGGAAACAGGCAGGGTGGTAAAATTGAGCTAAGTAAAGGGGTTATTTAGAAGAGAGCAATTAAAATGGGAAAAATAATAGAAGAGCTGATGTGTTGCAGTAATTGTACCTTTCCATATTCATTTTCTCTAACATGTTCCTTGTGTCTCCCCTTATCAAGGCCTTTATTTTCTGTAACACTCCTTTTCACTTCCATTAGTGGAAAAGAAAATAATAATTTTCCAATTAATGCCATATGGAAAAGGGAACAGGATTCTCTGGACTTACAAGCTCATGCATTTGCTTGGGTGCTGCTGGCTGAGCCATCTGATACCACAGAAACTGACCTGGAGCACACAAGGGCCTTGCCCTGGGCCTGCAGACCTTCATCAGGAAGAGCAGGAGCTTTCTTTTGACTAGATCTGATGGAAGACAAACGTATTATGGTTATTAGCTTGAAAATAACATCTGTCCTATTATTTAAACTGAATGTCAGCTATTGATTTTGGAGATCTGGTTCATCACAGAGAAAAGTTGCAGAAACAAGTCTTTTAGTCACACTGCAATATGTTCGACCTGCAGGATGTACAGGAAAGAATATTATATGCTTTAAAAATAAAATATAAGAAAGAAGTGCAAAATGTTACTTTAAAACACTCTGATGCTTAGAGGTGTAAAATTAATTAGAGCTGGAATGTCACTAATTTGAAGATTACCATTTAATAACTGAGAGCACTCAGTCTCTGCATTTTAACAGGATTGATGATCATAAGTTCTCTGTCCGAATTTAAAAACATGCCCTGTATGTAGCTCTGTGGCTTTAATTGGGAGGGCTGCTCCCTTCCCCTCACAGTAATCTCTGAAGAGCAGCACCTTCCAGCTGAACAGCAGGCTCCCCAAGCTGGCTGGTAGATGGAGGCTAGAAATCATGCCATAGTGCAGGCAGAGTTCATGTGTTAAAATGCTGATCTGCTCTGTCAGCCACCGGCTTAGAATTGTATCTTGCCAAAAGCATAGGTGAAATATGCTTTGTGAACTAAATGTTGTCATGAGTGGATAGAAAGTCATAGCTCAAAACCAATGAGTAATGAGTTAATGCAAGCCGGAAAGATTAGGCAGAAGTGAATTTAGGGTCCAGGTGAAAAGCACAGGAGGAAAAAAATTACTTGTCCTTATAAAGACTGCTGCTAGAACGTCTCACGTAGGCAAGGAATTACGTAAGAAAAATTTCTTTTTTCTACCCACACAGAATTTTGCCTGTGGGTGCACATAAGGATTAAGAATCTGTGCAGCATTCAGAACTTTTTACCTCTCCAAATTAAATTCAAAGCAAGTCTTGTACCAGGTCTCAGTAATGCCATAGCTCCCTGCTCTGAGAAACAGGATGCACTCTTTTAGTCGGAGGGGTTTGCCTTGTTACTCTTCAGTCTCTAGCTTCATTCAAAAGCAGTTCTTAAGCGCATGTGAAGAGAAATAGTTGAGGGACAAAAGACTTGGAGTGTCTAGCCGATCTTTTGAAAGTTCAGATAATTCAGATGATTACACCACATAATGAGTCATTTGTTAGTCGATAACTAGATTTCATCTGTATTTTGATTATGTTGAGGCTGCTGTACAGATTAATTTGCATGCAGCTTATGTCTGATGAGGCTCATCCACATAAAGTCCAGCTGTCGTAATGTGTGTATATTACATTTTATTCCATATAGTTAAAGCTATGAATCCATTGTGATGTCCTGCTAAGGAAAGGACTGACATATGGGCTAACACATTGCAGCAATAGTAATACTAAGCCTCAGATTTTACCCCTCTCCTCTGGCTGCCTAGTCTTGCTCTTTAAAAAATATACCCTTGATCATATCATCTCAAAACAAAGGAAGAAAGGAGAAAAAAAAAACAGCAAGAAAAAATGAGAAAGTACTACAGATCCTGCAAAAGCTGTGTGTGCTGTCTTCCATGAAGTATTGCATTGGCACATTCCAACGGGTGCTGAGACGCTCTGCTGGTAGTTTGGTGTAACACAGGGCTCTACAACAGAACAGCCTCCTACAACAGCATCCTGATGCGTTCCCTGTCTCTGCCTTGTGTCTGCCAACCCTTCCTCTGATGTCTTTGTTTTGGGCTCAGGACCTACTCCAAGTCCTTACAGCGCTCTGCACAATTCGATACTAAGCACATATGTTGTTGTCTTCCAAAGACTGTAGCCATTGTGTGTTTGGGAATAGCTGTGAGTCTGGGGGCTTTCATTCACCTTTCCACTCTAGTAGTGTTCTAAAAGTAGGTGTGTGTATACATATATGTATAGTTTCTTCAAAACACTATGAATGTTTTGGGTCTCAGAAACCCACACAGTATGTAGATTTTGCAGGAAACTTTGCTGCTTGTTTTTCTTCCACTTCAAGTCACTGCAGCCCTGGTTTGGAAAGCTGATATGTGCTGACAGACACAAACTCTTGCTAGATTAGGAGCCCCTGCGAGTCATGCAGCTGGAAAGGTACTTCCCAAAGACTTCGATCCCACACTGGACCAGTGACTTCAGTGTATAGATATTAAATATTCAGATGAACGAATTCAAGCTTTTTTTTGTTCCTTTTTTTTTTTCTTACTACATATTAACACCACAGTTTTGCGCAGAGACATTGGTGAGTTGATACCTGTATAGCATGGTACATTGATTAAATTACGGAATGGTAGTAAAAAATTTGAAGTTTCCTGTCACAAATTAGTATTTTTTGAATATTTATTTACTGAAAATATGCTACTTATCTCCCAGAGAGAATGCTTAACTTCAAACAGTTCTGAAATCTCTGGTTGAGATATCTAGATCTCTAGTTAATAACTAGATATACTGGACAACTAGATCTCTAGTTAATTCCAGATCTAGATATCTAGATGACCACATCTCTAGCCAATTTTCAAGAGTTTGAATTCTGCTAAGGATAATCTTGCAGGAAGTTTGACAATGTGATGACACTACAGAGATGGAGTGTAAATCTGGTTTTAAGGCAGATGCTGGAAAAATAATATGCCATGTTGTTGCACCTATAGCTATTGGTATGTCTAAACTACTAGATCACAGCCACAATTCACATGCTAGTAATGATTCTAAATTTTAAGAGTAGTTCAGGATAAATACTGCAGGACCAAGCAACAAGATGAGGTAACAGACACCTGTGTGTGCTATTTACAAGCACACGATGGTGTGTGGAAGGCTTATTAGTATATGTGTATATACACAGCGTACATCTCTCAGATTGGAAGAATTAAGCCCTGTACATTAGGTATTCAAACAAGTCTTGCAACCGTTGGAGCTGCTCCACATTTCATGACAGCAACTGTTTCATGTACTTGGGGAATAAACAATGTGCCTTCTCGGAGGCACAGACAATAGGGAGCTTCTGCCTACTCAGGATTTTACATATCTTTCAGCTAGCTCAGAGAGCTGAATATAAAATTTAGTACTTGGGGACTTTGTGTAGATTTGCAACAGTGGAAAATCTATTAAAACAGGGTAGCTTATGTACCCTTTATCTGACATATTTTTTCCCCAAAATATGATGCTGAGAGTATTAGTAGAGTAAATCAGACAGGGGTAATTCCAAGTGAGTTATTGCTGTAAGTTGTAATTATTGGTCACTTCATTTAACTGGTATGGAATATATTTTAAGATCAAAATTAAAGAGAAACAACTTACTGTTACAGGAGAATAATTTACAGTGTTCTGTTAATTGTTTTTATTATGTTTGTGAGCTAGCTGCAACAGGCTGGCTCCCATAAGATTTCTGTTTTTTTGACTCCTGGCAAACAGTTGTTGGTCAGTAGCTTTTACAGAAGAAAGGTACACCTTTTCTACATCAGTATATGTAACTTGACACAGATTTTTTTCAATATTATTTGCTTTGAACTGTTCATAAAATTATGCAAAGAAGGATGAAATGCATCCTCTGTTTGGAGAATCTTGTGGAGATGCATAATTCACTTAGTTTGTGTTTCTTAACAGATGTGGAAAAGTACAGTTGTCCTAATTTTAAGCTCTCAAGTTCATTAATTCAAAATATGTTTTATATGCTGACTTGTATTAATAGTAAGAAACATGTATTAGAGTTCACGTTCAAATGGAGAATGAGCACACGAGTAAGAAACAGATATAGAAGCGGTAATAAAAAATAGCAGATTTGAACTATATATCAAGCTTTATCACTTAAAAAAAATGTGAGAGAGGAAAGAAATGTTAGATACAATATTGGAAAAGTCCTTGTAAGGTGAATGGGCATGTCACCTTTTGAACTGTCTACTGAGGCATAGCACTACCAAAATAATCCACTTGCAGTTTTAGTTCAATTTCACACAGAACCAAAGCACACCCTACAAAATGTGCTGAACTAGGATGCAAAGTTTTTTGAAGTGCATTGTGTTGCTCAGTTATGAGCAATTTGTGATGAGCGGAGTTCACAAGTGAATGAGATGAAATGTTTTCAGTTTGGAGATACTTTTCTGAAAAGCATGGAACCTGCAGTTTCAGTAACAAATTTCTTTGTTGTGCAACAGTGATCTCAGTATGTTGTGCCAGGGAAAAGAAAAGGATGTGTATCCTATTTTTGACAAGAAAAATATGGAATACAGGTCAGATTATGAGTTTTTCTGTGCTTTTGTAAGTCTCATGAAGTGCCTGAGTTCACAAGAAAATAGAGTGACTGTCATGTATTGTGTCTGTGTGGGATACCACAATGATCTTATGAGATTTAGGATGAGAAAATATATTCTTACATATGATTTCTTAGACTACAGGCAGAGGTAGCCAGATAAAGTTGTATTATGACCTGGAGTTGTGCAAACTGCCAGGTATCTACTCTCATCTCATGCACTGCTACGTCAGGCTGCCATTTTCAGTGCTCCATTTTGATGAATTGGACGAAGTGCCTCTTCAGGCCTACTTTTCTCCCGGATCAGAGGAAAGTATTTCATTTACAGAGATTGTAAGGTGAGCAGTATCTTGTCACTCCCTGCAAATTTGAAAGACTTCATGATCTGTACCTATCAGAAGGTATACTTGCTTTTTCGTTGCGCTCAGTCCTGACTGATAATGAGTTGAAGTGCTTATGAGACTATATTAGGGAAGATTTGATCATAAGGACAGAAACTGAGATGACGTGCCCAAGAGTGGGTTAACTATTGTGTTACATAGAGTTTGAAATGTGAAAATGCAAAGCTACTTGTAAAGAACAGTTAATCAGAATAGCAAAAATACTGTTCCTCTGAGTTCTCCTACTCATATGTTTGGTAGGAGCTTAAACATTCAGACTAGAGAGAAAGATCAGATTCTGGTGCCACAATCATGCTCTTTGTGAATTGCTGCTTACACCTCTGCACTCTGGAATTTTCCCTTTGTGCAAGTAGCATTTGGTCATTTTTTCTCGCTCCCCTGCCCTCCAATTTTTGGTCTTCCCATCATTTTCTACTCTAGATTATCTTTAAATTGGAATGCTTCTCTACCTGTCTTCTTTCCTGATCCTTCCTTCCTCTTCTCTCCCAAGTAAATGTGTAGTTTGGAAGTTGCACCTGATCTCATAGGACCCACAGTAACATCTGGGATGATGGGAGTAATGAAAAGAACCTTCACCTTGTTTTTTGGTAAATTCACAATGCAAGGGTTAGAGGGAGAAATCCATCTTAGCATACCTGTTTGCGTGACAACTGGGAGTCTGTTGGAAAAGAGGTTTTTATGCAGTCAGGCTTAAGAGGGTTGCTGTGAACTCTCTATAGGAACAGAAAAGGAGAAAAAAAAATCTAAAATCCTCACTTGTGCTTTTTTCAACCTTTTAGAGCTGCAAATGAAACATGGATCCTTCTGTAAATTCCGGGAGAAACCCTGACACTTTTTCTAATGCATCTTATTAAAAGCAAGAGTGTCAAATATGTTTTCGTAGGAGAGCTAGGAGTCCACCCACTTGATGCTTCTTGTCTTCTCTGTTGGTCTATGTTATGCAGTACAAAAGGGTTTGAATCTGGGAAAAAATATTCTGGACAAACCTCTATTCTAAGTACATCACAGATCAGTTTCTATGTTGTCTTCAAATTTTAAGTGAACGCATAAGGGTTGACACTGAGCAGCCTTGTGACAGGACTGTGATTTTGAAGCTGTATGTAAGGAAATGTTGATTACAGTTTCTGCTTTCTAACATTCCTGGGGTCAAGCTGTGCCCTAATTTAACCATTGCTTAACCCTTCTAACTTCTGGTATAGCCCAGAATGAAAATGAGAGCAGTGTCTGTTCTCGTTTCACTACTTGCCCTACTTAGCAAATATCAAGAATGTGTTCAGTGATATTCTGTTTTACATACATATGTATATCAACAACTTTAGTAAATCCTGACATTCTAATGGAGACAAGATGAACTTTTTGGTTACCATGCAGATAAACATCTGCTTTTTAAAATATATTATTTCCATAATGACTGAGGGAGTAAAAAGATAGGAAATTGTTAAGGATAGAACAAAATCAGAATGGGAGAGCTGAGCTAAATCTAAAGGAGTCCAGCATTTTGGGTCTGCTGAGCTTTTTTGATGAATAATTCCTTTATTTCTTATGAAGGAAAGCCAGGTTTGTCCATACTTCCCACACAGCTCAGAGATGGCTGAATACAATTCTAACTGTTGACCTTTCATTGACATTAAAGGTCCAGTGTTAAAGAACAGATTCACTAAATCATTGATGCGCGCCACTCACAGTGATTCTCTGAATGACATAATTCATGCTGAAAATAGAATGTGCGATCTGCACAGCAAGAAATAAAAATCACTGCTTTATTATTTCTTTTTTTTTTTCCATCGTCAGTTTCTTTTATTTGCAAATGTCTTGCAAGTTTGGAAATTTGGTGATCAAGTGAAGTCTCAGGTATAAAAATTCATAATTCTTTGTTAGAAAACATTATCCACACAGCAGTGAGTAGAATTAACAAGGATATAGGCATCTATATCCCTTAGGTACTGAAATGGAGCATTTGCCTCTTTGTATTTTTTATATTTGTTTCTAATACATATGTGTGTCTGAGTATAAAATTCCTTATTTGTAAATATAACTTTAACATTTAGGATCATCAGCATTTCAAAAAACTGATACTTCAGTGAGAGTGAAATAAATTCCTTAGTTCCCATATTCAAAAGCATCTAAGCCCTTTACTCAAAGACATGGTGTGTATGACTGTCTACAAAATGAAGCAGTGTTCTGTGGGTACTGATCTAAGAGTGATTTGTGATTTCTTCCTTTTAAATAGAATCCTGTGTAAAGAGTGTGTCATGAGGTAAATTCTAGTTGCACGTTTATTCGCTTGTCTTAAATATTGTCCCTAACAATCTTTGCTGTGTTTAGAGAAGTGTGTTTTCCTCAGTGCTGCAACATCCTGAAAGTGAAACCTATTCAAGCTGCCTAATTATAATTCTTAACAGATAACATCACTTCTCACAATCATAACAACATTTAGTAATGAATTAAGTCCTTAGCTCACAGAAGGCCTGTAGCTGAGTGGCTCTCAGAAGTTCTTCAGTGGAGAAAGTAAGTCTGAATGACTAGGAACAGAAATGCAATTCAATATTGAGAAGAAGTTAGTGAAGCATCACTGCTCATTCATACGTAACAATAAATATGTGAAGTTGATGTAGGTCACTGAAGAATGAATGGAGAGGATAAGAATGGTAACTAGTTTTAAAAAAACCTGACTGCATTTGAATTGCCGAATGAAATAAAATGCTGGAAAAAGAGGAAAGGTGGGTGGACATACGCACACACGTATGCACAGTTGCACTCCAGAGAGGGGAGAGGAATTGTCTTTTTTAGAGGAAAATGTCTGCTTCTGTGATCTATTCTAAACTCAAGTAGTCTTTTATTATTTCAGTAAATATTGTGCTTTCCCATCTATGTAAAAAGAAATCTTCAGTATATGAATGCCAGAGTGTGTAATTTATCCTTGAGCTCACCTTTGCAATGCAGCCACTGTGTACCAATTGAAGGGAATGCCCTCACAGAGATCAGTGAAAACATTGACACTCTTATAGCTAGACTGGGAGATCCAGACAGAGACATGGCTGAGATGTATCTGTACTGCAATTACAGGAATGTGATGCACTGTAATGAAATACAGAGAAGTTTTTATCTTTAAACTGTAGCTAGGTTACCTCAGATACTGCTATCAGCCTTTAAAACAGCAAGGAAGTTCTGTGGACATACTTTGTTTGACAAGCAAGCAAATTGCCTCTGCGTTATTTCCTCAAAATCATACTGTATGCAGCACAACAAAGTTTCAGAACCATGCCGTAAGTTAGGAAGGAGTTAGGTCCTGATAATTACCAGATGACAATCACAAGCAGATACTAATAGGGTGCATTTGTGTTTCAGTTTGAGTGTACACATTATGTCACACATTGCTTTTGCAACTAAGGTGCATTTCTGTTCTCTAAGGAACTACAGAGAATGGGTTAAATATCTTGATAAAATGTCTAATTAAAGGCAAAAAGTGAAGTATTCAGTGGTGACCACATTTTGTACATACGCGTGTATCTCCTTCTGATGTTCAGAAAAGCGTCTGGCTCTTGTTTTCCTAGTAGCGTTAGCTGAAACTAAATATCAATTAAAACTACCCCATTATGTTAAAACTTAGACATATCTGTGCTCCTGTAGAGAAACAGTGCCCTTGGGTTACAATAGCAGTTCCCCAGGTAGGATCCTGAAGTCCTTAGGGTTATCTGTGCTGCAGATGTCTCTTCTCTTTGGTACTTGTCTTAATGAGTCTCTCTGGACTTTCTTTTCCCATTTTTCAGTCTCTCTTCTTAAGTTCAGGGCTGACAGAGCCGCATCTTACTCATTCTGTTTGCTGAGACTTCCCTCGTTGGCCTTCTGCTTCTTTCACCTTCATCTGAATGGGAGGTGTGCTGTGTAAGCCTCATTTATGGTCCATCCTTGCCAGGCTAGAATTCTGAAATGTCTTTTTTTTTTTTTTACTGTAGTATGCTTCTTTTCTTCTACGTGTGCAGGTTGATTTCTTAATAATTTTGCTCTAGGAAAAAGGAATATGTACAAGGGCTTCTCCAAAATTAATGCCTCCTACTTTATTATGTTGGCCCATGATGGCAGAGGCGGATGTTGGTGGTGTGGCGGCAGAAATTGAACTTTTTCACCAGTATTCCATCACGTTTTGTTGCTGTGTGGCAGATGGCAGCAGAGGGACACTCTGACAGAATGACGTCTGTCATGGAAGCGTGTATAAAGCAAAAATGTGGAATTGAATTCCTCCATGTCAAAAAATGGCACTCACTGACATTCATTGATGCTTACTGAATGTTTCTGGAGACCAAACAGTAGATGTGAGCACAGTGAGACAGTGGATGGTGCGTTTCAGCAGTGGGTCACCTTCACTGGTATAGGTTTTTACAAGCATGCAGGCTCTTATTCATTGCTGGCAAAAATACACGAGTGGTGGTAACTATGTTGAAAAATAGTGTGACTCTGCAAGTCACTGGCCACACAGAAGACAGTAAAAGGAGATGTTGTATTGGCTCTATGGAAGAAGCAGTGTAATGGTTAATGTTTCCAGAAAAGTGGCAAAGGAGATTCTTATGCTTTCCTGATTCCTTATGCAGAAGACTGTAAAACCAGAGATTTTTAATATGTGATTACAAATTTATACCACATACAAAGCTTATGATAAGAGTTTTTAAAATAATTTAAAAAAAAAATCCATACTCCAAGCTGCAAAATTGAGGCATACTGATGCCTGGCAGTTTGGTTTGTGCCCACTCCTAAAAAGAATGGTTTTGTATTACAGAATCATTAAGGTTGGAAAAGACCTCCAAGATCATCAAGCTCAACTGTCAAGCCATTACCACCATACCCACTTCACCGTGTCCCTAATGCAACAAAAAGAAAAGAAAATTTAGCCAGGATAGTAGCATACAGAGGGCACACACGAGAGTGAGGTACTACAGTGCGTGTATGTATTTCTTTCTCAATGGGTTTGATTTTCCTGATGTGTATATATATATGTGTGTATATATATATATATATAAAAGTAGATTAGTGTGTAATTGCTTATTCCATCACCTTGCAGACAGTAAAAGGATCCTAGCCTATCTGGCACAGTATAAGGCAACACTTCCCCATATTTTTGAGAACAGGACTGAGATCCAAGGTTGTATAATAAACCACAAACATACACTTAAGTTGAAAATGAAAAAAAAATAGACATTTTGTGTATACTACACACAATCAGCATCTATGTCAGTTTAAAGATGAACTTGAAAGAAAATTCAAGAAATGTTAATTTAGAATCATAGAATTGCTCAGGTTGGAAAAAGACCCTCAGGATCATCAAGTCCAACCGCAACTTAACCATACTACCCTGACTCTAACAACCCACTGCTAAATCATATCCCCGAGCACCACATCCAAATGGTTTTTAAACACATTCAGGGATGGTGACTCAACCACCTCCCTGGGGACCCTATTTCAGTGCTTAACAACCCTTTCTGTAAAGAACTTTTTCCTGATATCCAACCTAAACCTCCCCTGGTGCAACTTGAGGCCATTTCCCCTTGTCCTGTCACCTGTCACCAGTGAGAAGAGACCAGCTCTACTCTCACTGCAATCACCTTTCAGGTATTTGAAGAGAGCAATAAGGTCTCCCCTCAGTCTCCTCTTCCCCAGACTAAGCAACCCCAGTTCCTTCAGTCTCTCCTCATAGGGCATATTCTCCAAGCCCTTCACAAGCCTTGTTGCCCTTCTTTGGACCTGCTCCAGCACCTCCATGTCCTTTCTGTATTGAGGTGGCCAAAACTGAATGCATTACTCGAGGTGGGGCCTCACGAATGCCAAGTACAGGTGCAGGATGACTTCCCTAGTCCTGCTCACCACACCATTCCTGATACAAGCCAGGATGCTATTGGCCTTCTTGGCCACCTGCGCACACTGCTGGCTCATATTCAGCTGACTGTCCATCAGCACACCAAGGTCCCTTTCCATCAGGCAGCTTTCCAGCCACTCTTCCCCATGCCTGTAGGGTTGCCTGGGGTTGTTGTGACCAAAGTGCAGGACTCGACACTTGGCCCTGCTGAAACTCATATGGTTTACCTTGGCCCATCGATGCAGTCTATCCAGGTCCCTCTGTAGTGCCTTTCTACCCTCTGGTAGATCAACACTCCCTCCCAGCTTGGTGTCATTGTCCCAATTTCGATTTCTTTAAGTGGCCATTTCAGTTTTTACAATCTTCCTATTCCTTTTATTTTTGTTTCTGTATAGGCTTGT